>NC_138373.1:61424233-61539341 GCF_054177405.1 Leptonychotes weddellii | reverse complement strand
GTCTGCTTCTCCCTCTGACCCTCCTCCCTCTCATGCCCTCTGTCTCATTCTCTCTCAAATAAATAAAAATAAAATCTTTAAAAAAAAAAAAAAGATTTTATTTATTTATTTGACAGAGAGAGATACAGCAATAGAGGGAACACAAGCAGGGGGAGTGGGAGAGGGAGAAGCAGGTTTCCCGCTGAGCAGGGAGCCTGATGCGGGGCTCGTTCCCAGGACCCTGGGATCATAACCTGAGCCGAAGGCAGACGCTTAACGACTGAGCCACCCAGGCACCCCTTGAAAATAAAATCTTAAGTAAAAAAAAAAAAAAAAGAAAAGAAATCTCTTGTGTTCCTATACTAACAATGAAGCAGCAGAAAGTGAAATTAAGAAAATAATCCCATTTACAATTGCACCAAAAACAATAAAATATCTAGGAATAAGCTTAACCAAAGAGGATGACTTTCTTTCTTCAGTGTTTTATAGAAGAAATTCACCATGATGCAAAGAAATGGAAAGACATTCCATGCTTATGGGTTGGAAGAGCAAATATTGTTAAAATGTCTATACTACCCAAAGCAATCTACAGATTTAATGCAATCCCCATCAAAATACCAACAGCACTTTTTACAGAACTAGAACAAACAATCCCAAAGTTTATATGGGACCACAAAAGATCTTGACCAAAGCAATCTTGACAAAGAAAAACAAAACTGGAGGTATCAAACTCCAGATCTTAAGTTATATTACAAAGCAGTAGTAATTAAAACAGTATGGTACTGGCATAAAAATAAACACAGATCCATGGAATAGAACAGAAAACCCAGAAATAAACCTACAATTATATGGCCAATTAATCTTCAACAAAGGAGGAATGAATATACAATGGGAAAACGACAGTCTCTTCAACAAATGCTGTTGGGAAGATTAGACTGGATACTCTCTTTCACCATACATAAAAATAAACTCAAAATGGATTAAGGACCTAAATGTGAGACATGAAACCATAAAAATCAGAGAGATTGGCCATACCAAAATTTTTCTAGATATGTCTCCTGAGGCAAGGGAACTAAAAGCAAAAATAAACTATTGGCACTACATCAAATAAAAAGTTTCTGCACAGTGAAGGAACCAATCAACAAAACTAAACGGCAACCTACTGAATGGAAGAAGATATTCGCAAATGACATAACTGATAAAGGGTTAGTATCCAAAATATTTAGAGAACTTATACAACTCAACACCCAAAAAGCAAACAATCCAATTTAAAAATGGCCCAAAGACAAGAACAGACATTTCTTCAAAGACATACAGACAGCCAACAGACACATGAAAAGATGTTCAACATCACTCCTCATCAGGGAAATGCATTATCAAAACTACAATGAGATACCATCTCATATCTGTCAGAATGGCTAAAATCAAATATATAAGAAATAACAAATGTTGGTGAGGATGTGGAGAAAAAGGAAAACTTGTGCTCTGTTGGTGGGAATGCAAACTGGTGCAGCCACTGTGGAAAACAGTGTGGAGGTTCCTCAAAAAGCTGGGATCATGACCTGAGCCGAAGGTAGCCACTTAACCGACTAAGCCACCCAGGCACCCCTATGAAATAATTCCTAAAGCCTATTGTTTGATACCACTATTCCTCACTAATGTGACAGGATGATTTTTAGAATTATTTTGTTTTTGACATAATATTTTTTCCCTTCCTGGTCCTGTGCAGGGTCAGGCTCTTTATGCTTCCTTGCCCAGAAAAAGTATGTATGTCAGATCTGAAAGCAGAAGGCTCTTGCAAGACACCTCCCTTTCTGGATTTCGTTTTCATGAGTCTGAGCTTCCATATCTGCTGTGCAGGAGGAAGAGGCAAGAGTTGCAACTGAAGTGCCTTGAACAGCAGATGTTTCCAGAGCTTAATTCCTTGGCCATCCCATCACCCTCCTGTCCTTCCCCATACCATGAGATCTCCTGAGTCACCTTTTTGGAACCCCTACTCCACGGAGAATTTGAAAATCACTGCTTTAGACCAATCATTCCCCAGATCTTCTGAGATGAAGACACATGGGCATGTTGGAATAGAAGTTGAGGAAATTTAGATACAGACTACCATATTTCTCTTCTTCATGTATAGAGGATGAAGTAAATAGTGGAGTGATAGGTGACTGGAACTGTTTTAACCTGGGAGTACAGAAGAATGCTGATGTTGGTAATCAAACTGGAAAGTTGAACTGAGTATTGGCAGGAAGCAGAGGACAATTCATTTGGTAAAACTAAAAATCTGACATTAAGGTAATGCATCCTAAACAAGGTGGCCTATAAGCAGCTAGAGGGATGGGAATGTCACACAGGTGAAAAGGTCAGGGCTGCAGATAAGAAGATAAGACAGTCAAGCAATTGTTGAAGAAATGGACTCAGAGAAAAGAGCAGAGGGAAGAGGACAGGGTGTTCATGAGATCCTGCTGCAAAGGTTGAAAACTAGTGGCCCACCCGCCACAACCTCCTTCTTTGAGTGACTGTTACTCTCTTGTTCACTGAAAACTTTGTTCTTTAAAGTTACAGACTATCAGAATCACTGTTTGAAATTATATCAGTAAAAATAAAACATCCTATTCTTGCTTGGAGGATCTAAGACACAGAGAAGCAGCCCTGATTGACTTTCAAGCCAGGTGCAGAGCTTTGGGACAGGGGTTTCTGAAGACAACATTCCACATCTACCTTAACTTTGTAGTTCCCAAGGAAACAGGACCTTGGGTCCACTTGTAGTCTAGACCTCATGTCAACGCTCTGCTTTATTTGGAGCCTACTGAAACACAACTTCACTAAAATTTTACCCAAACTCCACACTTCCCCCAGAGCTGTGTAACTCCATCTGTTCCTTTGTTTGGTGTTCCTCAGTTGTAAACTCTTTATTGCAGTGGATCAACAAACCTGTATCTGTTGACTTATGGGTTAATTTCTGGAGGTATGTCTTGGGCGAAGACAGAGAGCACTGGAGGTTTTTATGATGCAATCACTCATTTTACAAACGAAAACTGAAAACCAGAGGGAGGGTTCCTGACAGTCTTTGCAGTTCTTTCCCAGCACCTCAGAGCGACTTCCAGTTAGAGCCATTATGGTATCCACCTTTCTAAAAAACCACTTCAACTGTGGAGTGGTTTTCCTTAGACATGTAGTCCACAAATTTATCCAGGCCTTTTATCCAGGAATGACTCAGGTCAGTCATTCCTCTGGGGCTGAGTTCCATATACTTATTACCAGAGAAGTGGGACCTCCGACTGACTGGGAGCCTTCTTCCCGCTCACCCTACTTTCCACATTTGTTCAGTAATCTTCATTCCTTAGGAGAAATTTCCTTTTTCTTTCTTGACTCCCCAACCCACTCTCTCAGGAAAGAGTAACCGCTTAAACTAGAGAGCCGTGCCACACCCTTCATTCAAATCTTCCTTTCTCTGGCGAAGCGCTCTAATAAGGTGAACTAGGAACCAATTTTATCGCCAGACTAAATAGAAAGCCAACACTTCCTTATTAGGAATATAGTACTGTATTCAAATAAACTACAACGTAAGGTAGTTTAACAAATCCCTTGACCCCTGCAGAAAAGAAAGCTAAGCGCGTCTGTCTGCCTTCGCTCTGGGAAATTCTGCGGCCGGGTCAGGCGGCGGGGTCAGACGGCGGGGTAACCAAAAATACCTCTGTAAGCGACCGTCCGGTAAAACTTGAATCGGCGACCCCCGGGCGAAGAGGGGCGGCAGGGCGGCGGCGCGGCCGGGCGCGGACGCGGATTGGTCGTCACGGCGTCCGGACCCGCCGCGCGTGCGCCTTGCTCCTCGCGCACCGCCCATCCCGCCGCCCAGTCGCCGGTCTGCGGCCTCAGGAGGAATCGGGAGGCTGCCGGCGAGCCGGCGAGCGGACAGCGGGGCGGGCAAACGGCGTGCCCGGCCTGCTGTCTCCGAGGAAGGAGGGGGCGATTTTTCGGGGCCTAGAATCCCCTCGAGCCCCTGTAGGTTGCCCGGGCTGAGGAGAGAGAAGCTGAGGAGCCGCGGACTCTCCACCCGTGCCGCCGCCATGGCTGCCATGATGGATCGGAAGTGAGCCTCAGGGCGACGGCTGCCGGCGCCGGCGCTTCGAGTCCGGGTTCCCCGGCCACTGCCGCCGGGGGAAGCGCGACGCGGCAGACTGCTGAATCTCTCGGCCTTCGCGACCCCTTTTCTCAGCTCGGGCCCGCTTCCTTCCAGACTGAGCGGCGGGGAGTGGTTCCCGGCCTCCGGCCCGGGCAACGAGGAAGATGGCGGACCCGGCCGAGTGCAACATCAAAGTAATGTGTCGCTTCAGACCTCTCAACGAGTCGGAGGTGAACCGCGGCGATAAGTACGTCGCCAAGTTTCAGGGAGAAGACACGGTTATGATTGCGGTGAGTGACCCCCGCCCCCACCCTCCATCCCGCTCCTTTGGGTCTGGCTGGGCCCGGAGTTCAGGGGAGTGGCGGGGTGCAGAACTGGGAACGAACAGTGGTGTCCCCAACCCCGCCCCCCGGTAGAGTTTGCCGGTTCAAATAACCCTGGGGAGGGAGACGGCGCAACTCCGCGGGTGTTCCTGGATCGCCCCCCACCCCGGTCTTAAGTGCGCAGAGAAGGGAGGCGCCTAGTCTCTGTCTGGGACACTCCCCCACCTGGGGCGCTGGAGAACTGTCCGGGGAGAGTTTAGTGCATATTTGCCTATATTTCTGCGTGCGTGTGTGTGTGTGTGTGTGTGCGCGCGCGCAGTTGCTGTTGGTGTTTTGGACTACCCCCAAGTTTACCATTTGTAACACGTGCAAGATTAAAGTTCAGCTAGGAATTTTGAGGTTTAAGACCAGCCCTACTGTACCTTAAGTAGTAAACATACCTAGTTGTATAGAAACAGAAGATACAGCTACGTGTTGAACCATATTCCTCTCTCGCGAGGAGGAAAAATGATCGAACAACTACAAATATCTGTATCTCATATGTTCACCCACCCGTCCTTTAAGTGATGAATGAACGTTCATGTTAACTATTACAAATGGCGAATCAAGGGCTGTAAAGAGACTGAATTTTCTTTTGAAATCGGAGTGATCAATTTTCTTCAGTTTTCTAGCAGATCTAGCCAACTCAGATTGGGTCAAGTAGGTGCCCAGAAAGACCTATTATCTCTTAGTGGGTTTTTTTTTTTTTTTAAAGATTTTATTTATTTATTCATGAGAGACAGAGGGAGAAGCAGGCTCCCAAGGAGCAAGGAGCCCGATGCGGGACTCGATCCCAGGACCCTGGGATCATGACCTGAGCCGAAGGCAGACACTTAACCATCTGAGCCACCCAGGCGCCTGTCTCTTAGTGGGTTTTATGGGTAACCGTATAACAAAGAGTGTTAACTTTTTGTGTATCAAGGTATTATAAACGCAAGCTTTAAAAAATAAAAAAATAAAAAATAAAATTTGATAGTAAACTGGATTTTTTGTTAGTATTAGATCCCTACTTCTACCTTGGAGAAAAGTTGATTTTTATAATCTCGAGGATGGAGAAATAGTGTCCTTTGTGTTATAAAACATAACCAGAGGTGGTTGATCATTGTCAGGGAAACCAGAAAGTAAGGTTTATTTTTTATTTTTTTTTTTGAGGTCTGATCTGGTATTGAAAGGTCTCTGAAAATATTTTGCATTCCCAGTTCAGGAAGATTAAAATGGAGGGTAAGACACTGCCTACAGAACAGTGAATTGTGACTAAGAAAATTAAATTTATCTTTTCTTGGTAACGCCATTGTGGCAGAATTTTTTTCTACGTTGCTATCATGGTACAAAATCTAAATGTTAATTTTTTCTCTAATGGCATTCCATATAGCATATTGTTTGCACAGTTTAGTTTGGAAAAAAGACAAAGGGGGTCACAGGAGATGGGACATTGATGATTAAGAGCATTGACATGTAAGACAGGACTGAAGTTCTTTTTTATATGAAAGTTTGCAAAGTTCATCTTTAGAAAGTGAATGTCGTAGCTCTTTGTTGCTCTGTAGGCTTGTGGCGAACGTCGTTAGCTTACAAACAACTGCCAGCTACTACTGTGTGAAGACTGGCTATTTTTTTGTTAACAAGTTCATGAGAAAAACTATGAAATGACATCATGGTAACACTAAGAAGTTAAGCACAGAAGTAGTCATCCTTTTCCTTTAGGATATCTCTGACATGGAATCAGAGGAAGCTTGCAGGGCCTAGGTTAGTTGGCATTCTGGCTACTAGTTTCTCATAGAGTTTTTGTAATTATTCAGCTGCAGCAGTGATTGACACGTCAAAACAATTTTACTTTTAGACTTGTATTAAAAATGTCTTATTTTTGCAGATTTGTGTGTGTGTTTAAACAAATCTTTAAGTATTACCAAGATTCATTTATTGCAATGATAGGATTTAGGATTCACAAAATACATTGAGAAGGCAACTTTCTGCCCAAATATGACATATGAGGAAAGAGTTAAAAGAAAACAATTACCACAGTAAGCACACTTGTATTCTTGGTTGTTTCCTTTGGATAAAGTTCTTATAAGTTCTTATTTAAGTTTCCTTAACAATGTAAATAAACTTAAATGCTAATAGAAATAATGGATAGATGATTGAGTTGTGAATCAGTAATAAACAGTTGGCCTTTAGGTAAACTCGTAAGCATTTTTTTAGTCTTTTTTTTTTTTAAGTTTAAGCAGAAATACAACAGAGTCAACATAGCCTTAAGAAATGTAAGGTAACATGTTTATTTTCAAGAACTAATCTTTGCATATACTAAGTCATTAGTTAATCTGGGGTTTCAATTTTTTTTAATGAATTTATTTTTTAAAACGCTGTTGAAAATTTAAAAGGGATAGCTGGGAGAGTCAGATTTTAAAATTAAAAAATCTCTAGGTTTGTTTGGTTCATTTTACTGGATCCTGACTCAAAATGAACAGTTTTAAGAAGGAATTGTTGCAATGCGGCATTTTTTATTTTTTTTTAAAGATTTTATTTATTTATTTGAGAGAGAGAATGAGATAGAGAGAGCATGAGAGGGGGGAGGGTCAGAGGGAGAAGCAGACTCCCTGCTGAGCAGGGAGCCCCATGCGGGACTCGATCCCGGGACTCCAGGATCATGACCTGAGCCGAAGGCAGTCGCTTAACCAACTGAGCCATCCAGGCGCCCTGCAATGCGGCATTTAAAACTAAATTATTTTGAACATGATTTTAAAACATTTTGTACACAATCTTCTGGTTAAATCAAAATGTAAAAGAATAGGTATTTTAGTTTACTGAATTATAGGTATAATCTGTGCTCCTGTAGAAAATAATTTTTAAGGATTCTCATTTTCCTCTAAGTTGACTTTTGTCCAAATTTTTTTTCCTGTTACATCATTGATTTTCATATAATATGATCCTGTGGCAGGCAAATCTTGTAATCCTATAGTGTTTCTCTGTGTTTTACAGCCTTTTATACAGATTTTTTGGGTAATTAAGTGCTTGTTGAAGAGGTATAAATATCACATATCACACAAATGAAATAAATGGATTATTTAAGGAAAACCTTTGCTTGATAAAAATAGAATTTGCTTTAAATAAGAGAACTTGTCATCCACAAAAGAGGAGGTCCAGGGTAACACCTTATGTAGTTGAAATAAGCCTGCTGAAAACGCCAGAAAAAAAAAACCAATAGAAAAAATTATTCTTTTATGCATTGTAAAAGTGGAACGTGCATATTTGTATTAAGTATCTTGACTAATCATGGTTCCTTAATGGTATACTGTAGAGACTGTCAGAACCAAAACCAGGCTGTTGTAGTTCATTGAAATTAAAGGAAAGTAAAACCTAATTAGATCATCTTGTCCAGTTCTTGTCTATAGCTCAACATGATTTCTCTTTTCAAATGAATGATGATATGGTATTTGATCCTGATTACCTTAAGAGTGAAAATTAAGGGGCGCTTGGATGGCTCAGTTGTTAGGCATCTACCTTCGGCTCAGGTCATGATCCCAGGGTCCCGGGATTGAGCCCTGCATCTTGAGAAGCCTGGTTCTCTCTTTCCCACTCCCCCTGCTTGTGTTCCCTCCCTCACTGTCTCTCTCTCTCTGTCAAATAAATAAATAAAATCTTTAAAAAAAAAAAAAAGTGAAAATTAGAAGAAGCCAGGGGCGCCTAGGTGGCTCTTGTTTTCAGCTCAGGTCATGATCTCCTGGGTCCTGAGATTGAGCCCTGCCGCAGGCTCCACGCTCACTTCTTGTCATTCCAAGGACACTTCACTTCTTCTGTTTCTAGCCTAGAACCTGCCCCCCCCCCCCCCCAGCCTAGAAGCAGGAGATTCCGTGCCCAGTGGTTCCCAAACAGCCCCTGAGGATCAGGGCCCATCCATGATGAAGGTCTTACCCGCCTGCTGACATGTGATCCATGCAAGAGGCTCCTGTGGGGTGGGTTTCGTTGTGTTTTGTTTTGTTGTAAAGAGGAGAATGATGGCTTGCAGATTCTCTCCCCCGCCCCGCTCCCCGGGTGCATGAGCACTTGCACATGTGCACGTGTGCGCTCGTGCGCTCTCTTTCTCAAATAAATAAATCTTAAAAGAGAAAGAAGCCCTCATCACATACCTGTACAATTGTGGAACGTTAGCTAACAATCATTGTCAAACTAAGCAAAGTCTGATAAGATACAATCCCCTATGATCTGAGGATCACTATTCAGAATTCCAGAGAAAGGTATATTCCTGCTAGGAGGGTGACGTTTCTAACCAGATTTGGTGTTCAACCTGTCTCTGCAGATATAAACAGGAACCACTTCACTTAAGAAATATAAGGTATGGGGTGCCTGGCTGGCTCAGTCAGTGGATCCTGCGACTCTTAACCTCAGGGTTGTGAGTTCAAACCCTACCTTGGGTGTAGACTACTTAAAAATAAAATCTGAGGGGCGCCTGAGTGGCTCAGTCGTTAAGCATCGGCCTTTGGCTCAGGTCATGGTCCCAGGGTCCTGGGATCGAGCCCCACATCAGGCTACCTGCTTGGCGGGAAGCCTGCTTCTCCCTCTCCCACTCCCCCTGCTTGTGTTCCCTCTCTTGCTGTGCCTCTCTCTGTGAAATGAATAAAAATTTCTTTAAAAAAAAATCTAAGTTATGGTTGCAGTTCAGATAAGCTTATTCCTATTTGGTTTTGTCCCTTTGAAGCCTAAGTCAGATGTGAATGCATTTTATGACTTGGAGTATCTTTGAAGGTTCATAGAAATAAGACTACATAATGTACATTTCAAGGTCAAGAACCAGGTTTTTAAGATACAGACATCCAGATCATGAGTTTTCCTTTGTTTAATTTATTTGAAAATTTTTTAGTTAAGAGATGTCCTGGGGCGCCTGGGTGGCTCAGTCGTTAAGCGTCTGCCTTCGGCTCAGGTCATGGTCCCAGGATCCTGGGATTGAGCCCCACATCGGGCTCCCTGCTTGGCGGGAAGCCTGCTTCTCCCTCTTCCACTCCCCCTGCTTGTGTTCCCTCTCTCGTTTTGTCTCTCTCTGTCAAATAAATAAAATCTTAAAAAAAAAAAAAGATGTCCCTTAATTGTAGACCATTAAAAGTAATTTTTATGTTTCATGAGTCTTGTTTTTCATTCCAGGAAGCTATCATCAGTTAGTAACTTCATGGCTAGATCTCTAATCAAAACATTTACCTTACATAACGAAATTATAGTTTAGTTTTGGAATTAAAATAAGATTTTTGTCAACTTAATGCTTAGCACTTGTTAATTTTTGATTTAACCATGATATAACATCTAAAAATATCACTTAATCCCAGCTTAGTTATTTTTTAGTTTGCATATTTGCCATAAGGAATGCCATAGTGAACATCCGTATAAAGTACTTTTTAGGCAGGTTTTACTATTACCCATTATTTTTTTTTTAAGATTTTATTTATTTATTTGTCAGAGAGAGAATGTGCACAAGCAGGGGGCATGTGGCAGGCTGAGGGAAAAGCAGGCTCCCCGCTGAGCAAAGAGCCAGATGTGGGACTCCACCCTAGGACCCTGGGATCCTGACCTGAGCCAAAGGCAGATGCTTAACCCGCTGAGCCACCCAGGAGCCCTGTATTCAAGATTCTACCCAGCCTTATTCTCTGTTCTTTGAACCATACAGTCTGTACTAATTAAATAACATTTCTAAAATTCCTTTACTCTTTTACAATGTCTGATAGGTGCTAAATAAATGTTTGCTGGATACATGAAGAGGAAAATTTATTTTCTCTTCACATAGAAAAAATTAGCGTGGTTTATCTCTGGCCAGAGATTGTTATTTTGATTGTGCTTATGTTTTCAAAAATTGTTTATCACAAATACATCTTGTATAATCAATAGAAGAACAGATTGTCTCTTACTTAGTTGCACCTGTAAAATTGAAGGTTAATGTCTTTGTAGAATCTTAGCAAAAGGACACTTTTATGTTTGTCTCATAGGCAAAGAATGATCAGACTTTGAGACGCCTACTTTTAATTGATGCCAAAGTGAAGTCATCATAGTATATATCCTTTAAGAATGCTTTCAGCTGGGGCGCCTGGGTGGCTCAGTTGGTTAAATGTCTGCCTTCGGCTCAGGTCGTGGTCCTGGGGTCCTGGGATCGAGCCCTGCATTGGGCTCCCTGCTGAGCGGGAGTCTCCTTCTCCCACTCCCTCCCCGCTTGTGCTCTCTGTTGCTATCTCTCTCTCTCTCAAGTGAATGAATAAAATCTTTTTTTTTTAAATGCTTTCAGCTGCAGAAGGCAAACAAACAACAAATAGTGATTTAAATAAATAAGAGGTTATTATTCTCACATGTTAAAAGTCTGGAGATAGGCCCCGACTGCTACTACTTACTGACTCTGTTATCTGTTGTCATCCTTAAGCTATTGACTTTTCTTCATGTTTGTAAGATGGATGCTACAACTCTATCATTCCAGAAAGGAGAAAGGGCAGCTACAGCTGAGATGGTCCTTTTTTTTTTTTTTTAAAAAGATTTTATTTATTTATCTGAGAGAGAATGAGAGAACACGAGAGGGGGGAGGGTCAGAGGCAGAAGCAGACTCCCTGCTGAGCAGGGAGCCCGATGCGGGACTCGATCCTGGGACTCCAGGATCATGACCTGAGCCTAAGGCAGTTGCTTAACCAACTGAGCCATCCAGGTACCCTGAGATGGTCCTTTTTGTCAGGAAAACAAAACCCTTTCCCAGGTCCCCTCAGCAGACCATCACTTACTTTGTAGTATCCAGAACTGGGTCATGTGGCCACTAGTTGCAAGGAGACTAGGCTATCAGGTGGTTAGCTTCCCAGCCTATGTAGTGGGAAGCAGCAAGGGGAAGAACAATTATTAATGACTTTGGATAGCCATTTAGGAGTGTCTGTTTCATTGTACTTTTCATTGTAACTGTTATTCCAAGCTTTGGGGAAGGAGATTGTGAAGTATAGTTCCTAAAAAGTAAGGTGTTTTTTTAGCTAAGGCCTGGGAAGTCATCTGTAATGTTAAGGATTTTTTGGATGGTCATGATTGTTTTGTATTTAAGGTCTAGCTTCCTTCCTTTCCTTTAAGAGAGGGTAGAGAGCAAGCATATACTTTCAAATACTAGAACCTCTTTGCCCTCCTCTCTCATCTGTATACGCTTAGTTTTTCTCTTAGATTACTAGATTGTTCCTGCCAACATTTAAACTTGCTCAGCTTTTGTCCTTAAAAAAAAAAAAAAAAAAAAAGTCTTTAGACCCACAGCCAGATTTCTGCTCTACTTAGTTACTTCCCATTCTTATTTAATCTCTTTCCAATCTAACCTTTGTTATTGGATATTTTTCAGTTTTACCTTGACCTCGCAGCTATATTTGACACAATCACTCCCTCCTTGATAATTTTTCCTTGACTTGCATGGACACTATACTCTAATTTTTTTCAAAAATTCCATCCCTCTGGCTCATTCTTCAGACCATGTCACTTCTCTAAATGAGTCCCCAGGATCCTTTCAGGGAACCCACAAGGTCAGAACTTTTTAAAATAATACTAAGATGTTATTTGCCTTTTTCACTGTGTTATTTGCATTGGATCTTTGCTCCTTATACTTCGAACTTAACTTCTTTTGGTTTCTTGCATTCTGCAGGCTCATTTCTGCCTTAGGATCTTTATGTGTCCAATACCTAGGCTACTTCCTGCACTCACCCTCCCATGACTAGTATTGAAGAGACAAGCAGTGAGCTAGGTGCTACTCTTTTTTCAGTTCTTAAACATCCCTTCTCTAGAGTGGTTCCCTGACATTCTTCTGCCTTTTCCCAGATTCAGTTTCTTCTCTTATATGCTCTCATAGCACTCCGTTGCATGAGTCAGAATTCTAGTCGCTTAATTATTTGTCTGATGTCTGCCCCACTATTACTTAACCTCCACTAAAGCAGAGAGTATGTCTGTCTTGGTCATCATTCTAGCAAGATGTATGTCTAGTATATCAGGCATTCCATAAATACTTGTTAAATGAATGAAATGATTGAAAAGCTATTGCAGTAAAATGAAAAGTCTAATGGGAGTAGTGGAAGGAGCTCTGAATTGGCAGGAGATTTGAATTTAAATTTAAATTTTGTCATTAACACCTTTTGTACCTTTCAGGATTCTAGCTTCCTTATCTGCAAAATGATATTATTATTGAAAATAGAGTCTCAGTGGGGTGCCTGGGTGGCTCAGTTGGTTAGGTGACTGCCTTCGGCTCAGGTCATGATCCCAGGGTCCTGGAATCGAGCCCCACGTCGGGCTCCCTGCTTGGCGGGAGCCCTGCTTCTCCCTCTCCCACTCCTCCTGTTTGTGTTCGCTGTCTTCTCTGTGTCTCTCTCTCTGTGCCAGTTAAATAAATAAAATCTTTAAAAAAAAAAAAAGAAAAGAAAAGAAAATAGAGTCTCAGTACTTGCCAGAGTAGACACTCATTAAACGAAAAACCACTCCGCACTCATTTGAGTGCCTATTACAGTAGTGGTAAGCCCTGGAAATAAAAGACTAAAACAGACATTCTTGGTTTTGTGGAGTTCATTCTAGTGGATTTGCACTTGGTGATCCCTAAGGTCCTTTCCACAAGATTCTGTGACATGAAGTAATGTATAGTAGGTACCCTATTTAGAAGGTTAAATATATGATGACATCTTTAAAGGAACTTAGAAGTGTCCATTCACCTTTAATTTGTGTAGTTGAAACCTTTGTTTCTGTTTTTCAGTCCAAGCCTTACGCATTTGACCGAGTGTTCCAGTCAAACACCTCTCAAGAGCAAGTATATAATGACTGTGCAAAGAAGATTGTTAAAGGTAAATATATTTAACCTGCTCTTGTCGCAATAATAAGTAAAATATTGTTTGTGATCTTTCCCGTTTACCCAGTTTTTTTTTTCATTTTAATGCCCCCCCTTTTTTAGTTAATTGTAGAAGACAGTTTAAATAATAAAAAGATCAAATACAATTAGTAAACCATTGCTCAAATTTCATGATCTAATTTATTTACAGTACCTAGTGAAGGGTATTACAAGAATATTAGCGGGGGTGCCTGGGTGGCTCAGATGGTTAAGCGTCTGCCTTCGGCTTGGGTCATGATCTCAGGGTCCTGGGATCGAGCCCCACATCGGGCTCCCTGCTTGGCGGGGAGTCTGCTTCTCCCTCTCCCTCTACTGTTCTCCCTACTTGTGCTCTCTCGCTCTCTCTGTCAAATAAAAAAAAAAAAAAAACTTAAAAAAAAAAAAGAATATTAGCGTTACACACTTGTTTTTGGAAGATGCAGTTCTATTAGATATTCCCAAGAGAGTTTCTATGGTAGCAGTTCTGGAAATACAGCAGCTTGAAAATGAATACAGAATGGTTAGACAGGTTTCTAAAAAGTAGTAGAAAATGGCAGCAGTCTATCATTCTTCCATTCATTGTTCTTTCTTCCCCAAAGACTTCTCTTGTGTTCAACAGAAAAACACTTGAGGAATTTAACAGAGGTTACCAAGGGTGAAAAAAGTGTGTACGTTCCAGTTAATACTATTAATTTTTACCAAGGTTTTTTAAGTTTATATTTTCTAAAACCATAGAATCCTAGAGCTGAGAGTGTGTGAGTGATTATCTGGACTTCTAGTTACTACAGAAATCCCTTTTGTCAAAGGGATCTTACAGTTAAATAGCTATTACTTTATGATATAATTTCTTCTACTTTTTGTCAGCTCTAATTGTTAAAAAGTATTTAGATTGAGGCAAAAACCTGTCCTGTGGCATTCACTAGGGTGGAGGGGATGGGATTCATTATAAAGGTGGACAGGTTAGGGTTAAGTAGGAGCACAAACAGTTCATCCAGTAAGAGGAGAAAAGGTAGAGTTTTGGGATAGAACTAAGTTTATAGGTGTGATGGAAGAAAATATAGATGTTCTCTTCATATTCCATTTTGTCTGTGATCAAGGGTGCAAAGTTAGCCCAGAATGAGGATGGGGTAGGGGGTTCTAGGAGAAGGAATGAAGTTGTCTGGCAGTAGAAGAGAATGGATTAGGGAAATGTGGCAGTATTGCCAGGCAGCATTGCCAAGGGCCCACTCGAGGTTAGCTGCCGGAAGAGTTGAATTTACCTAGTTGGGGTTTTGCCAGGCAATTACAAAAGAGGGAGAGAAGGGCAAGAGCATTGAGGATGAATCAAGAGAATAATGATAATAGTGAACCATGGAATCTAAGGTGAATGAGGGGAAGGAGAATACAGGTCGGGGGGGGAATAGGTTTGAGGGACAGTGAAAAGAAGTGGTAAGATTAGTGTGTTATAGTGTTAGTGGGGTTGAAGGTTTGTTAGAATCAGGGTACTAGAAGGAATAATAGGAGGTGGATACTTAATTGACATTAGGAAGGCAGTGTAGGTAGTAATGAAAAGGTCTAGAAGTTAGTTGGCATCTGAAGGAGTAAGGGACAAGATTATGGAGAAAACTAAGCCCAGGATCTGAGAGGCCAGGGTATTTTAGTAGCATCATCTACTACATGGACATTGGAACCACCAAGAATCACAACAGGAATGGTATTAGTGAAAGACGGTGGACTGGATGCTGAAATATTCATAGGAGGTGTTGGAGAATTAACTTGATTCTATAAATGATTGCAACAAAGAGGAATAGGCAGTGTCATCTTTTGTTTGTAGGCATCAAATAGTTTTCCAGGTGGATCTGTCATAGAACACAATTATATTCCTTGATTTTGACATACTTTTTCATCAGTACAGCCTAAGATTTTATATTAGGTTTGTTTTTTTTAAGATTTTTTTTTTATTTTTTTTTATTTGACAGAGATAGCGAGAGCAGGAACACAAGCAGGGGGAGTGGGAGAGGGAGAAGCGGGCTTCCTGCCGAGCAGGGAGCCCGATGTGGGACTCGATCCCAGGACCCCCGGATCATGACCTGAGCCGAAGGCAGACGCCTTACGACTGAGCCACCCAGGCACCCTATATTAGGTTTTTAAATAATAATTAAGTTATTGATTCATGAGCTCCTGGGCAATTTAAGTGTACAGGTCTTTTTCACATCTGCTGTAGCCAACATTAAACCCCATTCTACACTTCAATATTGGAGTTTTTTAATTTGACTATAAGCTTTTAAAGTATGGATTCCATCTTGTTCATTTTAGCTCTTGATTATATTTTGAGTTTTGTTTTTATGGTTATCTAATTAGAGATGTATGTTGGCTATCAGCATATTTGATAAGTCTGTTATGGTGACAAGGACTTTGAAATTCTGTTAAACTCCTTATTTGTAGACATCGTTGTTTGAAAAAATACTACTCTAAATCATTTATAAAATGCTTAATGGGCCATGGTCCTTAGCCTAGTCTTCTAAAAACTGAGTAAGGTTTTGGGGAGTTAATTTTTAAGTCACACTGGGTATTCAGCCAACTTCAGATTCTCTTGTACAGTTATCTAGTTTTTAGTTTGTCAACATATCAACAAGAATATGATGAAAAACGGATCCTTTTATGAAGTCATGGTACATGAGGCTGGTGTTTCCCCAGAGTTATCAGTTGGGTGACCCTATCCCAACAGGAAATGAGGTTAGTTCAACCATAGCTTTTCTTTAGTGAAATTTTTGTGTACCAAAAATAATTTATCATTTTTCCTTTTTGAAAATGAGTATAACATTTACAAGTTAGTCATCTTCTGTTGCTTTCGTTCTCCATGGCTTTTAAAAATCAGCTATGGTAGCTGTGAAATTTTTATCCATGGAATGTGATTCTCTTATAACTAGAAACTTGAGCTCATTTAAAACCATTCTTTCGCTGTCTTATCCACCTCAGCCTTAAAGTCTCTCTTGACAGTGTTTATTCTGTTCCATTTTGAGGATAATATTGTAGAAGGTGGTAATAAAATGGGAATACCCCTGTCTTATATTGTCTGTTAACATTTTATTCTCTGGGCAGTGCAGGTCTACTCAGACATTAGTCTTTTTCTGAATGTTTTAAAAGCTCTTTTTAGGGCCTTAGTTTTTGTTTTGTTTTGGTTAGACTTACTAATTCTGGGCTTTTATTTTTCTCATGTTATTCTAATGATTTTTATCTCTTGCACATCCTTGGTTATATAGTCTTTTTTGTTCTAAGATTTTATGTATTTATTTGAGAGTGAGCGAGCATGAGCGGGAGGGAGAGAGAGAATCTGAAGGAGATTATGTGCTGAGTGCAGAGCCTGTCCTAGGGCTTGATCTCACAACCGTGAAATCACCCTGAGCCGAAACTATGAGTTGGATGCTTAATTGATTGAGCTACCCAGGTGCCCCATAGTCTCTTAATAATAGTCTCATATCTGCCTTTCTCAGAACTCTTTGAAGTCTGTTGTCCTGAAGTGCTAAGGTACATGTTTCTATTGTTTCTATTACCTTCTTTTATTTCTTTACAGTTTTAGATGACATCATTTAGTGAAATGTCCCTCCTATTCTCTTTGGTCCCTTTTACTTCACAGCAAATTCCTGCTTTACTGTTTGGAACTGAATTCTGAATAGCAGTTCCTTTATTTGTTGTGTGGATAAGAACACAGGCTTTGGAATCAGACAAACTTAGATTGAAATTTAGGCTCTGCCACTCTACCTGTGTGACTTTTGGCAAGTTACCTAACCTTCCTACGTCTCTGTTTCTTGTTTTGCAAAATAAGAGTATAATGAAGATTTAAAAAGATGATTCATTCATGAAAAAGAACTTCACTTAGGGCCTGGTATGAAGAAGCAAGCACACAGCAGATACCAATTGCTGTTTGTTTGCTCTCTTCTAGGAGAAGAAATTATTTTCATAATTTAATCCACCATAATTGTGCTTGGGATAATTCATAGCCTACAGTATTTTCATTCTACAAAACAAGACTTCAAGCAACTATTATAATAGAAAGTGCTCTCCAGCTTCTGTGCTAGTTTTGTAATTTATATTAGAAAAGTATCACCTGACTTGCTCCTTTTATCTTCACCCAAGTGCTCTCTACCACTTTGGAAGAGACTGGATATATAGTAGGTAATGGGGCTTGTCCTGGACAAAATTATGAATGTGGAGGAGTTAACAGTAAATACATAGATTTAAGGAAAAGAGATGAGGTGGGGGTAGGTGGTGGGTGCCTGGTGAGGTCTGAAGATAGGAAACCGATTAAATACATGGCAGGGTGGAGTTGGGACAGTCACTCGCAAACAAACCTGATGGAAAGCCATGGTTAGAAACTTCTGGTAGGCAACGATCAGCAAAATGATGGGTGAGTAGGTATTTCTTCCGAGGTGTAGATTTGATGGGCAAGCTGCTAGTTGCTTCAGGTCATCCTCTGGGCTCCTGACAGTTGGCTGAAGCACTGTTTTCATAAATTTCTGTACAGGTTTATATATAACCTTATTACGTGCAAAGCTATTACTTTTTCCTTTCTATAAATTCATTAAATAAATTTTCTTTTTTTTGAACAAGGCTTACCCACTTCTATTCTCTAGTGAATTCCAAATTTGAGTGATGTCTTTTCACTTCCCTGTATGAAGTGGTTGTCATTTATTCAGTACTTGCTATATGCTATCCATCATGCCAGGCCTTCATAGAGTCCTCATCATACCAGGTATTCATAGATTTCCTACCATAGCTTCCTGACCTGAACTGTCTGCCACAGTATTTACTTTTAATTTTTCCAGATGTAGCCTGCCATATATTTATTTTAGTTCCTGGGTTTCTTGATAATACAGTGCAGCGGTTAAGAGAATGTCCTTAAAACCAAGATTGTCTGGGTTTGCATCTCAGCTGCATCTTGCTAGCTATGGAAGTAGAGCAAATTAATCTCTCTGTTCTCAGTGTCATTATCTGTAAAGTGGGACTAAAAATAGTACCTTTCACAGAGTTTTGTGAGGATTTAATACATTAATATATGAAAAATTATTAGAGCCTGTCACATTGTATGCTCTCAAATGTTAGCAATAATAATTTTATATGAGGACTTCTAATTTTCATAGCCTTCCCCTAAGCCTTTCCCTTTCCTGATGAGGAAGTTGAAGGTCAGAGAGATAAGTGACTTTTAGAAGGTGTTATGCTGTTGTCTTGCTTACTAAATATGTTTTTCTTTTTTACAAAGTATGAGAGAAGGAGTATGTATCCATAGTTGTCCATCTCTGTTTCTCACAAGAACAGCAGAAGTATATTTTAAAGAGGGAGGGAGGCTTTAGAAAGATGCTCTGTTAGTAATGGTAATAATCATTCAGCAAGCATCTGAGTTCCTACTAAGTGCCAGGCATTGTGCTAAGAGTTAAGCACAGTCCTGGCCTCAAGGAGTGTAAGCTGGTGAAGAAGGCAGATAAGTAAATTGACAGTTGCAATATGCAGCGATAAGGATAATGTTTAAATGTAGATGCTGGGGCACCTGGGTGGCTCAGTTGTTAAGCGTCTGCCCTTGGCTCAGGTCCTGGGATCGAGCCCTGCATTGGGCTCCCTGCTCCATGGGAAGCCTGCTTCTCCCTCTCCCACTTCCCCTGCTTGTGTTCCCTCTTTCACAGTGTCTCGCTCTGTCAAATAAATAAATAAAAATCTTTAAAAAAATAAAAAATAAATGTAGATGCTATAAGAACATGTAGGATAAGACTCCTCCAAGTTTATTTGGGGGTGGTTTGTATAGTTGGGTTGGAGAAAAAAAGTAAAGCCCAAGCTAGTCTTAAAGGATGCACAAAGAGTAGGAAGGAGAAGGAGGGGTGCCTTCCAGGCAGAAATGACACATGTACCAAGGCATACCCACATGCAAAGAGTATCACAATGTGGGGAACAACATACATTATGGTGTGACTGAAGTTGAACCATGTGAAATTGTCAGATTTGATCATTTTGACCAACACAAAACAGCGGTGTGAGAGGAAGGATGGTGAGAGGTGGCAAACAAGAGCCAGGTCAAAAAGTGCCTAATTTTACCTGATTACAGATGTATGCCCTGTAGGATTTTCAAATAGATGAATATTATTTTTCTTTTTTTAAAGATCCATGCTTAAGGGCACCTGGGTGGCTCAGTTGGTTGGGCAACTGCCTTCGGCTCAGGTCATGATCCTGGAGTCCCGGGATCGAGTCCCGCATCAGACTCCCTGCTCAGCGAGGAGCCTGCTTCTCCCTCTGACCCTCCCCCCTCTCATGTACTCTCTCTCATTCTCACTCTCTCAAATAAATAAATAAATCTTTAATAAAAAAAAAAAATCCATGCTTAAGATAGGTACATTTCATTATATATACATTTTATCTCAGGAATAAAACTAGAAAATGAATCCTAGTTAATGATACCTGCATGGGTAAGTATTTAGGTGAAAGTGTACTGAAGTCTGCAGTTTACTTTGAAATGCATTAAAATATGAGATGGATGGATAAATAACATGATTAAACAGTAAAATTATAAAATGTTAATGATAGAATCTTGGTGGTGGTTATAGGAATCTAACTGTAAAATGTATTCCCTTTGTATGTTTAGTTTTGTTGGGGATAAGTCACTATAGAAAGCAAAGTCAGGAATGGATTTGAAGGTAGGCAAGAATTATTTTCCTAATTGATAAAAGTGTTTATCAAACTACTTTAGTGATAATGTGGCATGTCTAGAAATCACCTAATCCATCATTGTTAATACCCTTGCACTGAGAACAGAGTGTAGATCATAGCAGGTGCTCAGTAAATATTTGAGTGTTGAATATTTCATAATCTCTGAAGTTATGCTTGAAGTCCCCAAAACAAATGTATACATTTGTTATCCTGGGTGCCCTCATATAATATAGTTTCACATAACCACAAGTATACTGTAATATTCTATAGACATATGCTACTAATGTGATCTTGAGAGTCAGTTGTTAATTCACCTACCAGTATTTATAGATATAACAAAAGTTTGGATTTTATCCTTAGGTTTTATTTGATCAGTTAAAAGATCTTAAGTAGGAGGTATGGCATAGATATACTGAGAACAATTATATGGAGTACTCCAGATAATTTCTTGTTAGAAATACTGCAGTGCCATCTATTTTTTTTTAAGGTGGCGGGGGGGGGGGTGGTACAGAGGGAGAGAGAATCTTTTCTTTTTTTTTCTTTTTTTTTTAAAGATTTTATTTATTTGACAGAGAGAGACACAGTGAGAGAGGGAACACAAGCAGGGGGAGTGGGAGAGGGAGAAGCAGGCTTCCTGCTGAGCAGGGAGCCCAATGCGGGGCTCGATCCCAGGACCCCGGGATCATGACCCGAGCTGAAGGCAGACGCTTACCGACTGAGCCACCCAGGCGCCCAGAGAGAGAGAGAGTCTTAAGCCGATGCAGGGCTCGATCTCACAACCCTGAGATCATGACCTGAGCTGAAATCAAGAGTCAGATGCTTAACCTATTGAGCCACCCAGGTGCCCCCAATGCCACCTATTTTAAATGTGATTTGAGATCTCTTAAAATTTTCCCAGGGAAGTAAATACCTTCTTTTTCTCCTTAATAAATGTGTCTGTAGGAAATTTGTTAGTATCTAGTTAGTTGTGCCCAGTGTTGGGATTGTTCTTTTTCTTTTTTAAATAACCAATTTTTTAAAAAATCAATTTTAAAAAATTAGTCAATTTTAAAACAAGGATTTAGAGGCTTCACTTTTTACTTTGGCTTCTTCTAGAATACAATGTAATTTCATAGCACCTTTTTGTCACCAAAAACAAAACAGAACAAACCAAATCCCTGAAAATTAAAAATCAAAAGGTCACCTTGTTACTCGCATTTTCTTTTTTCCCTTCATCCTAGTAAAGGAAGATACTTAGATATCTGTTAAAGGTAGATCTTGGAGTACATACGGGGCTAGAAAAGGTTTATTTTTAATTTCACAGGTATTTTGAAAATTTATTTCAGTGGGCTTGTTATGCTTATATAAGGAGGACTGTTGCATGGGTTTGTGAGTTTTAGCTACCAGTTAACCACTAATCAGTAATCCTATTTGTAAAAGTGAATTCATATCTGAATGTAAATTTGCAGGACATTTTTTTCTTTTAGGTCACATAAAGCTTTGGAATACAGATGTAAAGACATTTGAGATGTACATTTACATAAGAGATGATCATAAACAGTGGAATTTAAAATTTGTGTTTTATTGACCACACAAAGTAATCTGGGCTGGAGAGAAAGTAATTGCTCAGGTGGATCATCACTAAGAAAATTACTGTTAATATAGTCTTATTTTTCTTCAGTCTTTCATGAACTGAACTTCAACTTTGATGGTATCTTTCATATTAGTGTAAAGAACATCTGAATCTGCCTCGCCATTCTTCCCATAGATATTTTTGTGCAGATTTGATTATGCATGGATGAGGAACAGGGTTACTATCTATGTGAATTTTTTCAGAGTGTTTTCTGATATTCTTAAGTAATTTCTTATGAATCTTTTTTAAGGGAAAAATAAATCCCCTGAGGTATAAAATTTCTTATTTTCTCATAGATGTACTTGAGGGATACAATGGGACAATATTTGCATATGGACAAACATCCTCTGGGAAGACACACACAATGGAGGTAACATTTCATAATCTGTACTTGCATGTAGTTTTCAGAATAGACAGTGCATTCATTCATTATTTGCGAAATGGTTTTACCATGCTTAAACATCTTTATTTACTCTTTATTGCATTCTCGTAGAAATAATACACAGGTAACGTCACTGTTGGAATCTAATCAGTTCTGGAGCTTGAATAATGAAATTATATACTTGAAATCATATCTTAACTTTGTTTTATCAGCATAACCACGAAATATGAGCATTTTAGAATTAAGAGGAATTTTGTTACTTTATAATAATGGGAAATTTGAAATTTTGAATGTTTCATGTTTTCATTTGTATTCAGAGCAATTCTCTCCAAATATCGGCTACTCTTCTTTAGTAAGAATGTCTCCACAGTTATCGGTGCTGCTATTAATAAGATGTGGTCCTGCCCAAACTTTATATCTAGAAAACAGCCTGTTATCTTATGCTGCTGCTACAAAGCATCTGCTTTTATCATTTATCTGAGCATTCTGTATAAATGACTGCTTATTTTAGTGTAATTCATATTACTTATTCCTTAAAGTTAGAACAAAGACATTTCTAGTATTTGTGTGGATCTGACTTGAAGGAACAATACTTACGGGAAGAAGCAAACCTTTTTCGAAAATAAGTTCAATGCACAAGCATGGGTAATCTAAATCTAATGATTAAATAAAAGGCTAAGATCAGTTGGTAACCTTTGTTGTTGACATGCAGTATTTATGTGTAACTTACCAATATGTTATAGTTGAATTGGATTTTTTTAGATACTTGTAAAGCTGTTTTCACCAAAAAATGGCAACAATTAAAATTACTGTCCTCTGCTGACTGTAAATTATAGATTGAAAGTTTTTACTTTTAATTCATACTTCTTAAAGTCTCATTTTGTTTTCTGTTTAGGGTAAACTTCATGATCCAGAAGGCATGGGGATTATTCCAAGAATAGTGCAAGATATTTTTAATTACATTTACTCCATGGATGAGAATTTGGAATTTCATATTAAGGTAAAAGCCTTGGGGAAAGATTGTGTTTTGTTTTACACCTAGAATAATTTTATTCCAAGAAATAATAAATGTTTTTCCCTTTTTAAAAGTTATTTTATGGACAGTTACAGTAGAAAGATCATTAGAGTTAGTAAAATGGGGTTCTTATCTGCCATTAGATGACCTTAAACAAGGTCACAAAATCTCTTGTCTTAGCCTCCTTCTCTATAAAATGAAGGAGTTTGTTTTATTACTGAACTCAGACTTTTTTTTTTTTTTTGGTAAAGGTTTTATTTGAGAGAGAGAGTAAGCGACTACAGCAGTTGGGGTGGGTTGCAGAGAGAGAAGCAGACTCCCCGCTGAGACCCTGGAATCAGGCAGACGCTTAACTGACTAAGCCACCCAGGTGCCCTGAACTCAAAGGTTCTTACTGTTCTCATGAGTCTAATTCATTTTAGATGAAGATATGTAATGGAAATTGCTGTTATATGAGTTTAGAGAGTTCCAATCTTCCTGTTAGAACATGAGCTATGGCTGAGTTGTTGATAACTCTGCCCCCTAGTCTAGATCATGCTCCCTCAGACCCCAACAAATTTAATGAATGTGAATAAATTATTTTAAAATTTTAGTTGATCTTTTTTTCCTTTATTTCTTTGCCTTTCAGGTTTCATATTTTGAAATTTATTTGGATAAGATAAGGGACCTGTTAGATGGTAAGTTAAATTCTTGCTCTTTTATCATTTTAAAATAGCATGTTACCTTTTTTAATAGTAGATAGATATGAGACTATTTCTAAGTGACGTATATGAAACTGACTTAAATTATAAGAAACAGGTATATTTTAAAGTTCTTTTTAAAGTTAGTTGAATGCCTTTGACACATTGAATAACTTATTTAAAGCACATATTTAGGCGTGCCTGTGTTTCTTAGGTAGTAATTAGAGAGTTGGATTATAGTTAAAGGTCCTGAGTCCTAGTCTTCTGTTAGCTGTCAATTAGATTCATTGCCCTTGGGCAAACTATTAAACCACTGTCTTACTGTTATTTTCAAAATGTGGGTGTAGAGGTTGCATTGGACCTAAAATTCTATATTGCTGCATTAATTTCTATTTAAATCTACTGTGGGCACCTGGGTGGCTCAGATGGTTAAGCGTCTGCTTTCGGCTCAGGTCATGATCCCAGAGTCCTGGGATCAAGTCCCGCATCGGGCTCCCTGCTCAGCAGGGAGCCTGCTTCTCCCTCTGCCTCTGCCTCTCTCTCTCTCTCTCCCTGTCTCTCATGAATAAATAAATAAAATCTTAAAAAAAAAAAAAATCTCTTACTGTTTCTGCAGTCTTTCTTTAATAGTGATGTATCATATTTTTTAAATGTATTGTTATTAGGTCACTTGGGAAAGGAAACAGTCAATTGAATTGGTTATTTTCATAACTGGTTTTAGAGTTGAGAATGTTGCTGGTGCTATTCATTTTTCTTTTTCAGTTTCAAAGACCAATCTTTCAGTCCATGAAGATAAAAATCGAGTTCCCTATGTAAAGGTACTTATAAAATAATGCTTGTTTTTAGAAAAGCCCTGTAATAAAAAATTTTAAGACTATTGACATACTTTAAAAAATTATGTTATAGGGGTGCACAGAGCGTTTTGTATGTAGTCCAGATGAAGTTATGGATACCATTGACGAAGGAAAGTCCAACAGACATGTAGCAGTTACAAGTAAGTAGGATGTTTATTAACACTAGTTAAGGTACAGAGCTGCCTTAAAATATCTTTATCAGCATGATTAATTGTATTAGATTTTTATGTAAAGTAATGCTTTAGAAATTATTAGTAAGGGAAAGCCATCTTTGTTTATAGTTGTTTGTGTAATTTCATTGCAGATATGAATGAACATAGCTCTAGGAGTCACAGTATATTTCTTATTAATGTAAAACAAGAGAACACGCAAACGGAACAAAAGCTGAGTGGAAAACTTTATCTGGTTGATTTAGCTGGTAGTGAAAAGGTAAAATCTTTATATTCTGGTAGATATTTAAGCATTTTTATAAACTTGAGCTCGAATTTGGACTTTGGCATTGTTCATTATTAACATGTTAGAAACTATGAAATTGGATTTGGTAATATTTTTGAGAGTTAAAAGTATTGATGCTAATGCTTATGACTACTTAAACCGAAAAACCAGTTCCAAATTACTGTCATTTGTGCGATAGTCCAGTTCAACCAATAGGTGTTACCTTTGTCTTAAGGTGTATGATTTTATTGAGAATTTTGTTTGGCATATATTGTCATAAATTTTATTAGGTATCCTTTTCCTTATTTTTGGTATCTGTTTTACCATACTGGCAGTGGGCTCCCTGTGAAAACTGGTAACTATCCATTAGTCTTTTATGGTTTGGTTTTACCTATTTCTTTCCTTTGGGTGATTATTTAATAATTACAGACTATACTGTATACTAATCTGATTCTAGTTTATGTGAAAATTAAAATAAGTTCAAATATCTTAATACTGATCTCTGTAACCATTTTTGCTGTTTTGCTAATTTTTCCTCTAATTAAAATGACATACCTATTCCCTTTTACTTAAGTCTTAAACACATCCTTCAAAGCCTGTCTTTGATTTTTGTGAATTCTGAGAGGCTGTTTCTTCAGCCAGCACTGTTAACGTATTATTTTATCCTGTCTTTTAATATATGTATTTCACATCTTTTTAAAAGAAGTTTGCTTATATATTTAAATTCAGTTTGTAATAGTTATAGTATCAACATTACGCTTTAGCAAATTTTAAAAGATTCCTCTTTTTTAATGAAGCAAAGGAGGTTAGCAAATAGTAAATTGCAAATGTACATGTAAATTTGTTAATTTTCAAGAGCACAAACTAAAAATAAAATTTGGTATCTCCTTAATCACATTCTTGTCATGCACCTAGTTACTTGACCAAGTTCTCAGAAGACTAATGAATACTCAAGAAATAGTGATAGCTTAGAATAAATAATTGGCAAATAAAATCGTGAAGCTTTTCATTTTGTTGTTTGCTGGCTATGGATGACCTCTGAACTTTTTAGAAAATTCAAAGAAACCTACGATTTTGTTTCATTCTTTTGAAATCTTATGTATAGGTTAGTAAAACTGGAGCTGAAGGTGCTGTGCTGGATGAAGCTAAGAACATCAACAAGTCACTTTCTGCTCTTGGCAATGTCATTTCTGCTTTGGCTGAGGGAAGTGTAAGTATACATGTCTTCTCTTTCCCTATTGTTACCTTACAGGGAGTTACTTAAATATCAATGTATGTATATGCATGGATGTTTGAAAGATTTGGTGTGTTTGACTCAGTATGTGTAAATTAGTTGTCTTATAATATCAGTATGTAGATTTTAGTTCCCATCTTAATATTAATCAGAATAACCAAAATCCCTTTGTAGCTTACGTAAAGTGTAACATATTTCTATAACAAATTTTATGCCGTAGAAACCCATTGGTCTTCTATTTTTTTTTTTGTTCGTAGACATATGTTCCATATCGAGATAGTAAAATGACAAGAATCCTTCAAGACTCATTAGGTGGCAACTGTAGAACCACTATTGTAATTTGCTGCTCTCCATCATCGTACAATGAATCTGAAACAAAATCTACACTCCTGTTTGGTCAAAGGTTTGTTGTTAAGAAAATACAAAGTCTAAATGACAGATAGGTCTTTTGTTTATTAAGTCTAGGAAAATATAGGTAGATATTATTCAAATCAGTGCATATTGTTAATATGCTAGACACAACGTTTTAATTGAGAGATAATATAAGCAAGGTCCGTTTTTAAAGCTGCTTGAATTTGAATTAAGTTTTAGTACATATCAAAGTCAAATATTACCTTCAGTCAGATTTATATGAGAAGCTTCAATTTAGCATTAAAGAAAATAAGCATTTAAATCAGATAATAAAGAAAAACTTGACAAATATAATTCTATATTAGCCTGTTGACATATATGACAGGTTCAAATAATGAGATACCCAAATATGAATTGCTTAACCTAGGAAAATCGGTAGTGATGATTTTATCTTTGACCTTCAACAGTAATTTTTTTAAATTAATTTATCCTTGCAAATGAATTGGGAAAATACGGGCCCTTGTTTTTTATCCTCATAAGGTTGTTGTTTTTTTTTTTTTTTAAGCTATTCACAAATTTGGGGACTGATGCAAATTTATTTAGCACTATAGTAATTATGGCTCTTTGTATTTAGTCATAAAGATAATTGAACAAGAATAGTCAAATTGCTTAACTAAAAATTATATATATATATGTAATATCTATATATATCAGTTGAAAATAATTCTAGGTACATTTTTTTTTCCCTGTAATTACTTCTCTTAGGGCCAAAACAATTAAGAACACAGTTTGTGTAAATGTAGAATTAACTGCAGAACAGTGGAAAAAGAAATATGAAAGAGAAAAGGAAAAAAATAAGACCCTGCGGAACACCATTCAGTGGCTTGAAAATGAACTCAACCGATGGCGTAATGGTAATACTTTATGAATATGTCATTTTGAGTTTGTTGAATATGAAAGTAAAGCTATTTTATAAATTTGAGACTGATATGAACATAAAAATAACAAACCATATCCATTTTTACTTTTTAAGCATTAGGGATCATCAATTAAAAATGAATAAAATCTTTTAAATTCTGATTTTACCTGAAATAATAAATAGAGGCACAGAGGCCCTCTAGAAGCTATAGAAGTCACAGATGGCAAGGTTCCTACAGTAGGGTGGAAGCAATAAAATTTACAAGATTTGGTGACTGGATTTAGAAGATGGGGGTGAGGGGCGCCTGGGTGGCTCAGTCGTTAAGCGTCTGCCTTCGGCTCAGGTCATGGTCCCAGAGTCCTGGGATCGAGCCCTACATCGGGCTCCCTGCTCAGCGGTAAGCCTGTTTCCCTCTCTCCCACTCCCCCTGATTGTGTTCCCTCTCTCGCTGTGTCTCTGTCAAATAAATAAATAAAATCTTAAAAAAAAAAAGAAGATGGGGGTGAGTCAAAAGTAATTGCAGCTTCTCAAATCTCAGACTGAGTAGATAAGAAAATTGGTGAGAACAACTGAAATTGAATAAAATTATAATTCATTTTAGACAGGTGGATGTTTATTAACTATGCTGTTGTCTTATTTTAGGAGAGACAGTGCCTATTGATGAACAGTTTGACAAAGAGAAAGCCAACTTGGAAGCTTTTGCAGTAGATAAGGATATTACTATTACCAATGATAAACCAGCAGCTACGATTGGAGTTACTGGAAACTTTACTGATGCTGAAAGAAGAAAGTGTGAAGAAGAAATTGCTAAATTGTATAAACAGCTTGATGACAAGGTAGGTATTGTTCATGTTCCATTTTGTTTTAGAATTTATGACATAGATATTTTTATTTTTAATTTTAATGTTACAGGTCCAGGGGACCTATATACATCTTCCTTGGTTTCTGTTAACCTTTTAAAAATCATTGTAAAGTTGACCCTCAAATAACACTGGTTTAAACTGCATGGGTCCACTTAGATGTGGATTTTTAAAACAAATACAGTACAATAATGTAAATATATTTTCCTTAGGATTTTAATAACATTTTTTTCCTCTAGCTTACTGTATTACAAAAATACCGTATACAATACATTAACAAAAAATATGTATTAATTGTCTGTTTATTGGTAAGCCTTCCATTCAACAGCAGGCTAGCAACAGTTAAGTTTTTGGGAAGTCAGAAGTTATATGTGGATCTTTAACTCTTTTGGGGGGGTGGGTGGTCAGCGTTCCTAACCCTCACATTGTTCAAGGATCATCTATATTAATAAAAAATATAAAATCACAATTTCTGTTTCTGTGTAGAAACTATGAGACAAATATTTTTTTTTTTTTTTTTTAAGATTTTTATTTATCAGAGAGAGAATGGGAGAGAGAGAGAGCATGAGATACGGGAGAGTCAGAGGGAGAAGCAGACTCCCCGCTGAGCAGGGAGCCCGATATGGGACTTGATCCCAGGACTCCAGAATCACAACCTGAGCCGAAGGCAGTTGCTTAACCAACTGAGCCACCCAGGCGCTGTATTTTTCTTTTTTAAAAGAATTTTTGAAAGGAAATTGGGCATTGGGTCATTGGAGAGCCTTAATGAAATGATTTCTTAGAATCAGGGATCTAAGGACTCGATAATAAAGGTGATGCAAGAGATTAGAGAGGGAATAAAATAAAGTGGAAATAGTGTTTTCCTGCTTTGATCGTGTCAGTCAGTAGTGTGAAAAATAAATTATGAACCTGATAGAGAGGAAGGGGAAAACAAGAACAGTAAAGAGACTAGAAGTAAATAGTTCTGGTTTTGGTTTTAGGTGATGTTTTATATGTATTTTAAGCAGATACGGCAGATTTGGAGTAGCTATATGGCCATTATTTTCAATAATAGAGTTAAATGTTTATTATTTTTTGCATTTAAACTATTAATAGCTTTTATAAACATGGACTTTTTAATTGTGTGATGTTACTGTTATTAATTGAAAGAAATTCCATCTCAGCATTTTTCTAGGAAACTGAAATCTATGTTGAATTTAGAGAAACAGTTTTGAAATATTTTGGTCGGGGGGAATAGTAATCTTAGAATTTGTGTTAGCAAACAGAATCAGGTTGTGAGCTACTTTGTTAACTAATTCCTTTAAAATTCTAGGATGAGGAAATTAATCAACAGAGCCAATTGGTAGAGAAACTGAAGACACAAATGTTGGATCAAGAAGAGGTAAGTTGAATACCTTACATACTGCTTTCAGAAAAGCTTTATAGTTTGTCACTATTATTTAAACATAAAAGATGAACCTACAGAGCTCAGAATATACTGGAGTACATTTACAAATTTTTTTAATATGCTTGTGCTTCACTGTGGATATGATACATCATATGGATTGAAGCAAAGATTGACTTCCTCTTAAGGTCTTTCTTTTTTCAGTTTGAGTTCTATCTAACTGGAGGGGAGAGGAAGCTTTTTTCAGTATTCTTTAATATACTTCTACTGGACTTTTTAAACTCTGTCTTCTACTTTCCTTGCTTGAAGTAGAGTGCTGTTTTATCTCCTTATTCTTCCCAAACCATGTCTTACTAATTCTTGAGAAAGACTTACTACACTGGGCTGGGATAACTTTAGACTGTCCCTCCCTTAATGAAGAGTATTTCCACATGTAAGTGAAGGAGGAAATATTAAAAACACAATGTTTTATTGTCACTCGTTCACTTAAACACACAAATACAGGTTTAAAGGGATGATTTAAGAAAGAAAATAATTGATCTCTGAATTGCTTGGATCTGTCTTTAATAATTGTATAATTTAAGATATGACTCACTGTGGGAATGAGAATGTCAGTGAATGAAACATTTTTTACTCCTCTCACCATGTCTGTTTCATCAAACCTGTTCATTTTTGCCTTTTTTACTTTCATCTTAGTTCTTTCAGGTTTCTCTTCTCTAGTAGATTGTCACCTAGTTTGGACCCTCAGTTTATCTTATCTGGCAGAGCAGAGGGATAATTAAAAAATGGTACTCCATTTAAGGTTTGTTTTGGACATGGGGGCAAAAGATTATACAGCTTCAGTAAAGAAGAGATAGCCACCATCAATCACCTTAGTCCTGGTCACATCATCTTTGTATTTCAATTATAACATGTTTCCTCGAAAGGGTCACTAGTAACATTTACACAATTCTTCATTATAATATTCTGTGCTGTGTGTTATAGGACATTTAGCATGCGTGGCCCCTACTTCTAAGTGCCATTTGCATTCTGCTCCATTAGAAATACTCCTGCAAATTTCCAGATGCCCTTCCCTATGTAAAAGCCACTGACCCTAAATGATTGCAGTATTCTCCTGACTAGTCTCTTGGCTTCTCTACAGTTCAAATTTTATATGTTGATACTAAGTTTTCCTGAGGCATAAGTCAGGTGCCACCCCTTTTCTTTTTGACCAAAGAAAATCTAAACCTTTAAGCATGTCTTCTAAACATCTACTAACTTTTTTTTCTATGCTCATTATTCATGAAGTTAGTATGCCTTTTCTTTCTATTACATTAATTTGCACATGACTAAAATTGGCCAAATCTAGCCACCTTCTTCATGAATAACCTACAAAAATACCTTCTTGTTTTAAATACTACCAAGCACTCTGTCATGTCCTGTCCCTCCTTTATGGCTCTTAATTAACATTCCATCTTGTATTGCATCTATTTATGTACCTTTGTTTCTTCTTCTAGATTCCTCAGAGTCTTTTTTATTTTCTTGCTGTCTCCCACAGTGTCTAGCACAGTGCCTGCATATAGTAGTCAATAAACCTGTTGAATGAATAAATGTTCACACAGTTAATAGCATCCACGTTTTATTCCCTTTGAGTTTAGCAAATAGATTTTTTAAACCTGTATACCTTGTAAAAACCTGTATACTTTCACTCTTTCATGTAGCTTTTGGCATCTACGAGAAGGGATCAAGATAATATGCAAGCTGAACTGAATCGCCTGCAAGCAGAAAATGATGCCTCTAAGGAAGAAGTAAAAGAAGTTTTGCAAGCCTTAGAGGAACTTGCTGTCAATTATGATCAGAAGTCTCAGGAAGTTGAAGATAAAACTAAGGAATATGAATTGCTTAGTGATGAACTAAATCAGAAATCGGTAGGATATAATTCTGTTTTCTTAATATTTTAGTACAAGTTTTCTTAATTGAAATTAAGTAACTTCTTTCTGGTAAGCTCAATACTGAGAGTATCTATTCATAAGGAATTCTTTTTTTTTTTAAGATTTTATTTATTTGACAGAGATAGTGAGAGCAGGAACACAAGCAGGGGGAATGGGAGAGGAAGTAGCAGGCTTCCCGCTGAGCAGGGAGCCTGATGTGGGGGGTCGATCCCAGGACCCTGGGATCATGACCTGAGCTGAAGTCAGACACTTAATGACTGAGCCACCCAGACGCCCCCATTCATAAGTAATTCTAAGCCTCAACTTCACTTTGTCCTTTATATAAAACCTTACAGGTGAAGGAAGAGGGTTATCTTTTAGTTCCTGAAGGTCTGTTAAAAGGTAATTAAAATGCCATTTGAAGACTTTTTGCTATTCCTAATACTCTAATGTTAAAGGGAAAATAAGTTTAACTTCTAGTTGTGCAGTAATGTTATTAAATGATTGTTCAAACTGCAAATAAGAAATGTACACATAAAAATAAGAGAAGGCTATACAACCTCATATAACTTGGGTTTTGTTTACTTTTACATTCCCAGCCCCTGGATTAGAGCCTACCTAACACAATGTAGAAGGCTCTTCCTTGTGATTCTGCAATAGATAAGGATCTTTATTTGTTATCATTGCTATAAACAGGATTTGCCACCCTCCTAGAGTGATGCCAAAGGTAGTATATAACTGTGATTGCAACTGCTGTACTTGCAGCATCATCATGGATGAGTGCTCTCTCTTTTTTTTTTTTTTAAAGATTTTATTTATTATTTGACAGACACAGCGAGAGAGGGAACATAAGCAGGGGGAGTTGGAGAGGGAAAAGCAGGCTTCCCGCTGAGCAGGGAGCCCGATGTGGGACTCGATCCCAGGACCCTGGGATCATGATCTGAGCTGAAGGCAGACGCTTAATGACTGAGCCACCCAGGCGCCCATGGATGAGCTCTCTTATTAACGTTTTATTACTGTCAATACCAACTTCTTGTCCAGAAACTGCATCTAGAGTTGGACTCGGGGTCAGTGTTCACTACTTATTCCCTGTCCATGTTCACCTACCTAAAGGAAAGCAGTCAATACTATTTTTAAAGGTTTGTTTCTTTCTTTTTTTTTTTTTTGAGTTTCATGCCCCTGATGAGAAATTCATTTTCCCCTATTAATCTCCAAAGTTACAGTTTAATAGCATGGAGATCAAGGTGCTTTTATAACTCTTATGAGTTGCATTATTAGCAAACCTAATTACTGTTTGGAAGAACAATAGGAGTGTCTTACAACTCCGTAAGCTGTCAGTTGGTCTTCAGTCACCAGTTTCAGTCATTACGACAGTTGTGTCTGTGTCCCAGTTATGAAACTGAATCTGTCAGCACTACATTGCTAATAGAAGTTAGAAACCTTATAGTGTTCTGCATCTTTTTATAAATGTGTACAATATTGCTATTCAGTTGTTAGAGAAAATACCTGATAGTGATTTAGACATTAAAGCATGATGCCTTATGAGACTTGAAAGGTAACACCTGGTATTTCAGATTAAACTGGGTGAAGGCACTACTGATACTCAGGAACGTAGGGAAATGACCAGAAGAAACAACAAACTGAAATGATGGCATCTTTACTAAAAGCAACTGCAATTTTTAATGCAATTTACAGACCTGTGGTATAATGATTAGTTTTAATGTGGCCAGATTGGGTTGGGCTTTTCAAAATTGTGGTGACTTTGTTGCTGGTAAACCAGCTATTATTTTAAACTTAATTGAACTCAGTAATGCTACTTCATCACTGTCTCCTAGATAAATTGCTTATAGTATCAAAGTAGCAGTAATTACCAGGTGGACTATTTCCAATGACTATATAGAAAGTAGATAAAGGAAACACACAAACCATCTAGAAAATTCAATTCTAGTCTAACATTATTTTGCCCAGACTCTGTTTCCAAAGATAAGCCATACTGTGGTAATAAAAGAAAATTCAACCTAATTATTTTGAAAGTTACTCACTTCTAGGCAGAAAACATAACCCAGTCTCAAAAATTAGTGAAATGAGGGGACATCTGGGTGGCTTGGTTTGTTGGGCAGCTGCCTTCGGCTCGGGGTTGTGATCCGGGGGTCCCGGGATGGAGCCCCTTGTTGGGCAAGCAAGGAGCCTGCTTCTGCCCCTCCCCCTGCCTGTGCTCTCCTGCTCTCTCTGTCAAATAAATAAATAAAATCTTAAAAAAAAAAAAAAAAAAAAGTGGTACAAACTACCAGCTCTTCATAGAGCATAATATGGCTACTTTACAGAGTCTGTTAGGTCTGAAATATTTTCTAAGTTTGAACTGGGAGTTCTCCCAGAACTCAGTAGATCAGCTAGTTCAGAAAACTGAAAGTAGAAAATAATGCTTTTGTGAGTCCTGGCTGAAGTGAAATACCTGTCAGTATTTGAAGTAATCTTTCATTTAATAGATTTAACTGTGTCTTTTGTTTTGGGTTCTTTTAGGCAACTTTAGCAAGTATAGATGCTGAACTTCAGAAACTTAAGGAAATGACCAACCACCAGAAAAAACGAGCAGCTGAGATGATGGCATCTTTACTAAAAGACCTTGCAGAAATAGGAATTGCTGTAGGAAATAATGACGTAAAGGTAAGTATAATAATCAAATACTAAGTATAATTGTCAGTAGACAACTACTTCTGTTTACTACTGCAAAGTTCTTTTCATACCCATTATCTCATTCACAACAGCAACGTGTAGTAGATGGTATTAACTTCATTTTAAATAGGTGAGGAAGGAGGAAAAGAGTAAGAGGTGCTCAAAAGGCAATTTCAGTAAGTATCATTTATTTGGATCCCATGTTTGGTTCTTTTCTCTACCGTGTAAAGATTTTGCATTTAGAGATTATTAATAAATTACTGTACATGAAAGTATGTAACTGGGGCAGCAGTGAAGATTAGCTCAGAGAGTAAACTCCTAAATGAATTGGCCTGAGGTTGCTTTAAATGTTTGAAAAGATAAAAGATGAACACTACTAATTTTTTTAAAGTTTTATTATGAAAAATTTCAGACATATAACAGTAGAGAGAATAATATCGTGAATTTCAGTTACTAGTAATCAAAATTTTGCAGTACCTATTTCAACTATACCTTTTTTTCTTTTCTAATCTTTTTTAGGATACTAACATTGGTTATGTTGGCACTAGGCATATGATAAGAAGAAAAGATTAGTGACCTGGTAAATTTTAAAACTTAGACCAAAAAAGCAAACTAAGACTGTTAACTGCAAGCACATGTACATAATATGAAAGATTTGTATGTTGCAGTAGGTATTTGTTTGGACTTTTTCTTCTTGATTAAAGCTTAATTATGTAACAAAGAGAATAAACTTAACACTAGGGTTTATAGTGACAGCCTACTAAGAATAAGAAGCCCAGTTTAACAAAGTTTTCAATATGGAGCACACATTCCTTCTGTCAGTTGTTATTCAAAGCTGCTTTGTGTTGAGGAGACAATTAAACATTTCTTAATGTTGGCTCATGCCGTTGAGACAAAAGAAAAATGTTAAATACTGGGTGACTTACTCTCTCTTCACTCTCTTCTCTCTTCAGAATGTTCCGTCTGAACATTCTGTATCCTGTTGAGGGTGAACTCATGTGAGATGATAGAGCTATGTGGGAATCTTTTGGGATGGAAAAGTAAATTTACTTCATACCAGTAAACACTAGAGAGGTGTTCAAAATTTGCCTTGTAGATTTGCAGCTTCTTTTTAGAAAAGTCTTTCCATTTTATGTTCAGCTAAGTCTTAATTTAAGTGAAAAAGTGGTAAAGAGAAAAGAGTAGAAAGGGCTTATGTTCAGTGGTAGAGCCAGGGTCCTTGACTCCTAGACTGTTTTTTTCACTATACCATTATAGCATTTTGAAAACAAGTCAGCCTTTCAAATAGGTTCTTTTTAAAAAAGAATCTGGATTCTCAATATTTTTGTCATTTGTATATAATTTTCCTCTTAACATCATCATTTAAGCACTGCTTGAGCTTTATTAACTTTAGTGTTTTTTACATTATGGTTCACTCTTTGTGTTGTACAGTTAATGGATTTTGACAAATGCATGATACAGAACCACCATTACAGTATAGTTATATATGTAGAACAGTCACTTCCCTTACAAATCCCTTGTGCTTTTTACCCTATTAATCCCTCTCCCCTGAACAACAGCCAGTGATCTTTTCACTATCTGTATAGTTTTGCTTTTTCCAAAATACCATATAGTTGGAATCGTACAGTATTTGTCCTTTTCACACTGGCTTAATTTTCTTAGCAACATGCATTTAAGTCATTTCATGGCTTGATAGCTCATTTCTTTTATCACCAAATATTCCACTGTATATGTGTACCACTTTATCTGTTCATCTATCAAGGGCCATCTTGGTTACTTACAGTCTTTGGCAGTTGCACATAAAGCCACTATAAACATTCATGTGTGAATTTTCCTGTGGACAAAACTTTCCAATTCAGTTGGGTAAAAATACCTAGGAGCATGATTGCTAGATCATATGTTAAGCGTTAGCTTTGTAAGAAACCCCCAAGGTGGCTATAGCATTTTGTATTCCAACCAGCAATGAATGAGAGTTCTTGTTACTTCACATCCTCACAAGTATTTGATGTCATCAGTTTTTTGGTTTGAGATATATAGTGTTATCTCAATGCAGTGGGATTGTTTGTTTTCTTATCTTGAGTTTTAAAGAGATCTCTATGATTTAGGTAGCAGTCCTTTACAGATAAGTGTTTTGCAAATATTCCTCCCAGTCTGTGGCTATCTTTTCATTCTCTTAACAGTGTCTTTTACAGAGCAGAAGTTTTTAATTTTAATAAAGCGCAGTTCACAAATTTTTTCTTTCAGGATTGAGTTTTTGGCATTGTGTCTAAAACTCATCTCCAAACCCAAAGTCACCTAGATTTTCTCCTGTGTTTTGGAGGTTTTTGGTTTTATATTTACATTTAGGTCTATGATCCACTTGGAGTTAATTTTTCTTTTTTCTGCAAGGTATAATAAGGTCTGTCAAGCTTCATTATTTTACGTGTGGATGGACAGTTTTTCTATTACAGCTTATGAAAAAAACTATCCTTTGTCCATTGAATTGCCTTTGCCCCTTTGTCAGAGATCAAACGACTATATTTGTGTGTGTCTGTTCCTGGGCTCTATTCTGTTCCAGTTACTGTCTGTTCTTTTGCCAGTACCACACCATCTTGATTACTGTAGCTTTATAATTAAGTCTTGAAGTTGAGTAGTCAGTCAGTCCTCTGACTTTGTTGTTCTTTAGTAGTGTTTGGCTATTCAAGGTTTTTTGCCTTTCCATTTAAACTTTAGAGTCTGTTTGTTGATACCATAAAATAAACTTGCAGGGATTTTGATTAAGATTATGTTAAATCCGTAGATCAAGCTGGGAAGAACTGACATCTGAGTCTTTCTCTCCGTGAATATGGAATATCTCCCATTTATTTAGTTGTTCATTGATTTCTTTAGTCATACTGATTTTATACTTATTGTATTACATTTATGCCTAAGTATTTCTTTTTTCTTTTCATTCTTATGTCTGTGCCACTGTGTTTTTAGTTTCACCTTCCCTTGTTTATAGCTGGTATAGGAATGTGACTTTCATATGTTAATCTTGTATTTTGCCATGTTAACTATAATGGCTTATTAGTTTTAGGAGGTTTTTTTTTTTGGTTTTTGTTTTTTAAATAATCATATCCTCAGCAAGCAAAGACAGTCTTATTTCTTCCTTCTCAAGCTCCACTTAATTTTGACAATGAATACTGTGCTTGAATTTTGTAATGAAACTTAAGGAATGTACAGTCACCACAGTTCTTCTTTGTCAAGCTTAGAAGTCATCCTTTCTCTGCCCCTAAATATCATTTGTTTAGTTTTAAACTAGGCTTACATATGATTAGCAATGAAGAGGAAATCTAAAAACTGAAAGAGGCAGATGTCATCAGTTTGTTTTTAGGTTGCATTTGTTGTTTTCCTTTGTAAGCATGTATTAACACTAAGTTTTAGAAAATAAGGAAGGCAAAAATTAAGCTAAGTTCTACTTGCCCTTTATTAAGAATAATATTTAATAAAGAAAAACTCCATACTTTTTATGAATATCAGGTAATACTTATTTTGTTAAAAGATTTTGGAGTCTAATTGGGTAACCACAAACTGGACATTTTTGTTTTTAATTTTTTATTTAATTTTTTTTTTTACAGCAACCTGAGGGAACTGGCATGATAGATGAAGAGTTCACTGTTGCAAGGCTCTACATTAGCAAAATGAAGTCAGAAGTAAAAACAATGGTAAAACGCTGCAAACAGTTAGAAAGCACACAAACTGAGAGCAACAAAAAAATGGAAGAAAATGAAAAGGAGTTAGCAGCATGCCAGCTTCGTATCTCTCAAGTAGGTATTACAGAATAGTTTCTTCATTTTTTGAATAGCCATGTATACATTTCATTGATTGTAAAAATTTTAAGGAAAACGATCTTCTTTGGGGTTTTTTTGGGTAACAATAAAAAGGTTAATTCAATTAGTTTTTCCTAGGTTCACTGCAGTATGATATGAGTGAATTTAACTGGGTTATATTTACTGTTATGTATATGTTATACATAGAAATTTACTAGAAAGATGTGACTGATTTGGCTATTGAAAGCTCTAGAAGAATTCTACGGTAGACAATTGCAGAACCAGCTTTCTGGCTTTGGCAACTGAATGGATGAGGCCATTCACCAAGATAGGAGTTGTAGAAGTGGGGAAAGAGAATATTGTTAGGTGGAGATACTAGTAAGAGTATCTCATAGTTCGGCCTTCAGTACCTTAGTTTGCCAGTGTTATAAGCTGTGTAGGGAACTGTTTCATTAATTAAATTCTCTATCATTGTAATATTATATGCTTAGACATACAGAGAAGACCTGCTAACTTTCAAATTATCCTTAACAAAATGTGCATGATATTTTTTTGCACTTCATATCAGTTTATTTTTCCCAAAAGCATGAAGCCAAAATCAAATCATTGACTGAATACCTTCAAAATGTGGAGCAAAAGAAAAGACAGCTAGAAGAATCTGTCGATTCCCTCAGTGAAGAACTAGTCCAGCTTCGAGCACAAGGTATTAGCTTTTGATTTTTTATGAGTTCTACCTATATTAATTCTTTCTTTAATATAATTGTAGTAAACTTATATTCACACTGATAGAGAATGGTAGGAATATGGATAACTTAGAACATAAACAAATAATATATTTTAAAATGGTTTTGAAACCTGTTTTTGAAATTGTGTTTGAATATGGAAGGGGCCAATTTAGGAATTTCCCACAAAGTTATGAGGGGGGGTGTGTGTGTGTGTGAATCTTAACATAGGGGATGTAGAAAGCTATCTCAGTCCCTACCATGGCCTAACCCATCTGTTCCAGGATTAGGCAAAGAAAATAAAGGAAACCATAATATCGACACAAAGGATGTAACTATATTATTAGTAAACATGTTCTGAGGTAGGAGAGCAAGATTTACTATGTAGCATTTAGATAATTTAAAGTCAAGTACTGCTAAGCAACAGATCCCTCATAAAACCTATTTGCTCCTTGGTTTATAGGAAGAACTTTAAGGCTTATTTCTTCTCCTGTTTTCTCTCTCTACCCAAACAGAGAAAGTACATGAGATGGAAAAGGAGCACTTAAATAAGGTTCAGACTGCAAATGAAGTTAAGGCAAGTTTGATGTAACATTGCATTCTAATGACTTTAATCCATTATTCTTAATCTTGATTAATCTGATTTAAATCCTTTTCCCCCCAATAACTTTAGCAAGCGGTTGAACAGCAGATCCAAAGCCACAGAGAAACACATCAAAAACAGATTAGTAGTTTGAGAGATGAAGTTGAGGCAAAAGAAAAACTCATCACTGATCTTCAAGAGTAAGTATACTTTCTTTCCCTTTGAGATATTAGAAACTAAGAAAGATTGACTAGCAAGAGGAAATAATAGATTACTGATGGACAATATATCCTTTTAGAAATCTGAATTTTTCATTGAAATTATCATTTTGACTTGAATGTAAAGAATCTTTTCACTTACGAGCGTAACTTGTAAGTTCTAGCTGAAATTTTTAAAAATTGGGCACCTGGGTGGTTCAGTTGGTTGAGCGTCTGCCTTCGGCTCAGGTCACGATCTCGGGGCCCTGGGATTGAGCCCCATGTTGGGCTCCCTGCTCAGTGTGGAGTCTGCTTCTCCCTCTCACTCTCCCTCTTTCTCTCTCTCAAATAAATAAAATCTTTTTAAAAAAAAAGTTTTAAAAATTAACTTCTTTTAAAAAAAAATTTTTTTTTTAAGATTTTATTTATTTGAGAGAGAGCATGAGAGAGGGGGTAAGGTCCGAGGGAGAAGCAGACTCGCCACTGAGCAGGGAGCCCGATGTGGGACTCGATCCCGGACTCCGCATCATGACCTGAGCCGAAAGCAGTCGCTTAACCAACTGAGCCACCCAGGGCGACGCCCCTTTTTAAAAATTTCTTAACAGAGAAAAACTTCTGGAAATTGTGGGGTTTAGAAGGTTGGGGTTTTTTTTTTTTTCCTAGATTTTATTTATTTATTTGAGAGAGAGAATGAGAGAGAGAGAGCAGGAGAGGGGGGAGGGTCAGAGGGAGAAGCAGACTCCCTGCAGAGCAGGGAGCCCGATGCGGGACTCGATCCTGGGACTCCAGGATCATGACCTGAGCCGAAGGCAGTCGCTCAACCAACTGAGCCACCCAGGCGCCCGGTTGGGGTTTTTTTTAAGTTTTTATTTTAATTCAAGAAATTTTAATAGTTGTATTCTTGGTTTTTCTAGAAGACATTTTCTCTATTTCCGTAGCCATATGCATACATAGCCTAGAATTTATAGAAATTGGAGGTCTGCAACTAAATCATGATTTGAGTAGGAACCAGAAGAGAGGAACAAAAAATGATGACAAATTTTAATATGGGGGTCTTAATGCTAATACCTTAATGATAAAAACAGCATGAGATTCATGGTTTCAAACCAAAATATGAAAAGTATTTTATGACTGAAAGTAGCCAGGTCCTCTTCCTTTCTTTTCTTCCACTATGGGGACAGGATAACAGGTGGTCTTCAGTATTTCAATAGTGAAATTATAGAATTTAAGAATTTGAAAAAATTTTAATGGTGCCATTCAGAAAAATGATATTGTGTTGTGGTTTTTTTGATATTGATACTGTGTTATGTTTTTTTCTTTTGTCAGCCAAAACCAGAAAATGATGTTAGAGCAGGAACGTCTGAGAGTAGAGCATGAGAAGTTGAAAGCTACAGATCAGGAAAAGAGCAGAAAACTACATGAACTTACGTGAGTAAATGTTTTAATTCAAGTTTAAAAATAAAAACTTAGGGGCGCCTGAGTGGCTCAGTCAGCTAAGTGTCTACCTTCGTCCTATCCCAGGATCATGCCCTGCGTCAGGCTCCCTGCTTCTCCTTCTGCCTGCCACTCCCCCTGCTTGTGCTCCTTCTTTCTTTTTTTTTTTTATTAAAGATTTTGTTTATTTATTTGACAGAGAGAAACACAGCGAGTAAGGGAACACAAGCAGGGGGAGTGGGAGAGGGAGAAGCAGGCCTCCTGCCGAGCAGGGAGCCCAATGTGGGGCTCGATCCCAGGACCCTGGGATCGTGACCTGAGCTGAAGGCAGACGCTTAATAACTGAGCCACCTAGGCGCCCCTGCTTGTGCTCTTTCTCTCTCACTGTGTCTCTCTCAAATAAATAAAATACAAAAAAATAAGAGGATTGCAGGCATTGCTCTTGGTTATCCAGTGGACACATTTTTAAGTTTGTATAGACTAAAGGGTATTTTTCTTAAACTTTCTGAGTTAGTTTAATATATACCTTAAAATTTGCAATATATTATCTTGTACTTAAGTGAAAGCAAGATCCTGTATTCTTCACTGATGGTAGGTTCAGATTTCTGTGTATTAACCTGCTTGCTATTTCTCTGCCATCATATTATTCATTATAAAAATAGACCTAAATGACATTAAGTCATTTAGAAGATTTCAGGATCTGCCACAAAAACTGACTTTTTGTGGAATTTGATCTGGGATAAAAGAACATTATTGTTCCAGCCTTGTCTTTTGAACAGAAGTTTTCACCATTTACTTTTCCTAACATACTGAGTATAGTCAGTACTCAGTTTTCTAGAATCTTAGCAGGTAGAAAACTCATGATTATAACCTTTCACATCTTGAATTTATGAGAGATGATGTATAAATGGAATTGCTCTTATTAGAATGGTCACATGTCAGGACCATTTCAGAGTTGGTTTTATATAAACTCTGCCGAATCTCAACCATAGGTCTATTTAGAATAATTTTAATATAAAATACATAAAATATTTTAGTCTTCAATAATTTATAATTCCCAGTTAATCAGAATTATTTTGGATAAATAGTAGTGTGTTCTATGTGGCATATTCTAAAATATAAGAACCACTCCTTCCTTATTCTTTGAATTCTGCTGCATTTTATTTTATCTCTTCCACTGCTATAGTAGGAGGTTTTTTTTTCTAACAAACTGTAGATTTTGGAGATTATATGGCATACAAAAATTTATTTGAAAATAAAACTATAACTTATGGAATCAAAGTTGAAAATATATGTATATTCTGCTGTTTAGAGTCATGCAAGATAGACGAGAACAAGCAAGACAAGACTTGAAGGGCTTGGAAGAGACAGTGGTAAGAAAAACTTGAAAATAAATAAGATAGTGGGATGTTTAATGGGTTTCCCCTTGGTTATACTAAATATTTAAAGACCAAATTCCAAAAACATTGCTGTTCTTAATTCAAGGCAAAAGAACTTCAGACTTTACACAACCTGCGGAAGCTTTTTGTTCAGGACCTGGCCACCAGAGTTAAAAAGGTAATAAAATAATACTGAGGTGGGTATTTATATAAATGGTGCTCACTATGTTTAATTACTTATATTTGTAAGTGAAGTAATTTTACATCGTCATAACAATTTTTGTGTAGTTAAAGTTAGATTTTTTTTTTAACTTTTAATGTTTCATAGTGACCTTCTTTTCTTAGAGTGCTGAGATCGATTCTGATGACACTGGAGGCAGTGCTGCTCAAAAGCAAAAGATCTCCTTTCTGGAAAATAATCTTGAACAACTGACAAAAGTGCACAAACAGGTATATAAAGAATGTATTTTATGGTAGCTGCAACATTATAAGAAAAAAAATTGAGGAGTGGTGTTTGACTATTTCAGAGGCCTAAGGAATTTTCATACCCTGAGCTGTTCCATTATTTTATCTAGCAATTATATAAATAAATCGCTAGCAGTTTTTAGGGGAGTTAATCGGGAGTTATCAAGAGGCCAGTGAAGATGGATATTATTTATTTTCTAGGATTTCAGGTCTGTCAGTTTTTCTCATTTATTATTCATGATTTTTAAATCTTCAGTAGATAGGACTATGCAGTTAAAATACAATCTTTTTTGTCTTTTGTCATTTAATGCCCCAGAGTGTGAAATATATAAAATAATGAGGCAGTTCATTTTTTTAAAAATTAGTGCTTATTGTGTGGGTCCTTTTTGTTGTTGTTGTTTGGTTTTTTGTGGCTTGATATGTGATTTAATTATTTTTAAAGTTTCTTAGCATACTGAATTGTTGTACATCTTTGTTAGTATAACTGTGATGTTTGTACTAAAGTACATTTTAGCCCTTTTTGCTTTCCACACTTATTTTAACACTTAAAATGGTATTTACCAGATTAGTACCTTACCGAAGAGACCTAACACTGTGTTACAGCTTGTTGTCATTGCCTAGTGGGGAGACAGAATAATCTTCCCCTTGGCCCCCCAAAATTGAATAAAATTATATCTTTGTGAGAAATACATATATAGATGATACGCATGGATATATGTATTCTTTGCATGTTGCTGCCTAAGTTAAATTAGCTAAATGAAAAGTGTTAATATAAAATGTAGTTTTATTTTTTTAAGAGAAATTATGAAATACTCATATTTTCTCAAATCATTGTTAAAGCTAAACTCCTTATTTATGTACCTTTAGTTGGTACGTGATAATGCAGATCTTCGCTGTGAACTTCCTAAGTTGGAAAAGCGACTTAGAGCTACAGCTGAAAGAGTGAAAGCTTTGGAGTCAGCACTGAAAGAAGCCAAAGAAAATGCATCTCGTGATCGCAAACGCTATCAGCAAGAAGTAGATCGTATAAAGGAAGCAGTCAGGTCAAAGAATATGGCCAGAAGAGGACATTCTGCACAAATTGGTTAGTAGAACACCTTAAAACCTTTTAAACTTTGCTTGGTTTGTTTTTATTTACTTGAAAACATAATATGATTGATTGATTGATTACTTGTTGTCATGGTGGTATTTGTCTGTCTTTATTTCTAATTTACCAAAGAGTGGCATTGTTGGGAAGGAAGAGCAAATTAAAGAATAGTTAGATTCACAGGACAAGAAGATGAGTGAGAATTACACAAGCATGCAAGAGTGGTCAGGAAAAGGTGACATTATATAGAGAGCATTCTTAAAAAGAGACTTAAAATAAGTTGTCAGCAATAATATTACATGCTTTAGAATAATCATACCAGGGATAAGGTCTTTAAGAGGCTAGGGATTATATAGGTCCTGGTGAAAAGGATGTAACCAAAAAGAAAAGAGAGCAATTTTCTGAGGAACAGAACGGCAAAGAAAAACCACATTTGGGAAGTGTTGTGAATAAAGGGAAGAGACCTAAACCATCACTACAGTCGTATGTTAAGATTTATTCTAAAGTCAGTTCTTGTTTTTCGTATTAGCTAAACCTATTCGTCCCGGGCAACATCCAGCAGCTTCTCCAACTCATCCAAGTGCAATTCGTGGAGGAGGCGCATTTGTTCAGAACAGCCAGCCAGTAGCAGTTCGGGGCGGAGGCGGCAAACAAGTGTAATTGTTACACAGTAACCACAGGTTTGTAGTTTCTCTATCTGGCTTTGGAATCATAGCTCTACATGGAAATGTTCAGCCATTGGTTGTTAAATACTACTTTTTTTGGATTCTCATATTAGTTGGGGTTTTTTTTAATGTAGTTATAAAAATAACTTGGCATGATTTCTTCTAGTCTTTTTTTCATGGTTCAGATCATACTCTATTTTCAAATTTGTGTTCTTAATGTTTTTAACCTAACATACTGGATTGTTTTTAAAAGCTCTTATATTCTGTCTAATGGATATACCATGGTTTATAACTATTCCCTTTTATTGGACATTTAATTAAGATAATTTTCTTCTATATTTAATATAAAATGTTTCACATTTCAAATTTCTTATATGGAAATTTCAGTTTGGAAAATTTCAAGTGTGAAGTACCTTTCTGTGCCCCCTCACCTTTTAGATTTTTTTTTTTTTTAAGATTTTATTTATTTGACAGAGACAGCAAGAGAGGGAACACAAGCAGGGGGAGTGGGAGAGGGAGAAGCAGGCTCTCCGCGGAGCAGGGAGCCCGATGTGGGACTCGATCCCAGGACCCTGGGACCATGACCTGAGCTGAAGGCAGACGCTTAACGACTGAGCCACCCAGGCGCCCCCTTTTAGATTATTTTCAGAAGAATCCCAGAAGTCGAAATAGAAGAAAGTGTGAACATTTTTAAGGCTCTTGATAACATTTTAATACACTGCTCTCCAGAAAGACTAGGCCAAATTGCATCTTAGCCAAGGATGCTGTCCATTTTGTTGCATCTTTGCCAGCATTGAATATTAATAGTTTTTAAGCTTCTGATTTAATAGTTCAAAATAAGCATCTTGTTGATTTATTAAGAACTTGGATTTTTTTTCCCATATATTTATTGGTTCATTTATATTTTCTTTTTTTGAGTTCTTTCTGTGTCCTTTTCCATTTACCTGTTGCAAATGATTTTCCTAACAGATTTATGTCTTATCTGTTTCTAATCATACGAGTAATGTCTGTTCCTTGTAGGAGGATAAAGACTTACCACAAAGTAAGAGATGTATATCATCCAGAGATACCACCCAATATATTGTGTGTTGTATATCTTTCTGGTGCTTTCTTTGCATATTATAATCTTTAAATTAATTTTAAGGGGCGCCTGAGTGGCTCAGTCGGTTAAGCGTCTGCCTTCGGCTCAGGTCATGATCCCAGGGTCCTGGGATCTAGCCCTTCATCGGGCTCTTTGCTCAGTGGGGAGCCTGCTTCTCCCTCTCCCTCTGCCTGCTGCTCCCCCTGCTTGTGCTCTGTCCTCTCTCTGACAAATAAATGAAATCTTCTAAAGATAAATTATTTAAACGGTTGATGAATACTCTTATACTACTCCTAGTACATGTTTCTTTGTAGCCTACTTTTTTAACTTAGCAATATGTTCTGAACATTTTTTTTTTTAATTAAGGATTTTTGTTTACTTACTTGACAGAGAGAGACACAGTGGGAGAGGGAACACAAGCAGGGGGAGTGGGAGAGGGAGAAGCAGGGAGCCCGATGCAGGGCTCGATCCCAGGACCCTGGGATCATGACCTGTTCTGAAGGCAGACGCTTAACGACTGAGCCATCCAGGCACCCCTGTTCTGAACATTTTCTTGTACAACATGGCTAATTAGCTAATAAGCTGCCTAGTATTCCATCATATAGCAGAAACTCAGATTTTTGTTGTTTAGGAAAGTCCCAGATCTATTTATGCTTTGGATATTAAAACTAAGTAATTAAGATAGTTAACTGTTTCTGATGAATGCTAAAGCAAGATATAAATAAACTGACTTGTTTTTACTTTGACGTATTAAATAAGATTGGCTCTCAGTTTGAGTAGAGAATTAAGCAATATTCTGAAGGAATCACATTTCCCAACAATCTCATAAAATTTTTTGTCCATACAGTATAGGATTTAAAATAGAGTGTGATGTTGTGAAAAGAATATAGACATTGGAGTTCCATCTAAGTTTGGGAGTCCCAACTTTTCTACTTTTATGACCTTCAGCAAGTTACTTTTTTTAGTATTTAATTTCTTTGTTTTGACTCTTTTTAAATTTCTTAAGCATGAAAATAAATTATGTATTTATGGTCTAAAGCTAATGTATGTACTTATAAAACAGAACATTTTTTCTATAACCACAATAACATTATTACACCTAACAAAATATTTTTAATATTATCTAATACCAATCCACATTCAGATTTCTCTAATTGTTTTTCCCCCCAAGTCCTTTATAGCTGGTTTATCTAAACCAGGCCACGACTACTGTTTACATTTAGTTAGACCTCCTAAGTCTCTTTTAATCTAGAAAAATCTCCCCTTTTTAATGACATTGACTTATTGAAGAGACTAGGCCAGTTATCTTGAGCATATGCCTTCTCTGGGTGTGTGTTTCTATGTGTAATAGCTTGTTCCTCTATTTCCTATATAATGAAAGCATTTATTAGATGGGGCATAAGCATTTCTAACAAGACTACCAAATAGAGTAATATGTGTTTAATACTCTGTCACATCCGTAGACATACAGTAGATCATTTTCCTGCCAGTTAGAGATGGCATCTGTTTTTCCCCATTTGGAGTAATGACTTGAGCCCCTTCGTTAGTGAAATGAAAGTCACTCTTAAGAATTATACAAGTTAAAATGTCGTTACCTAGTACAGAGCAGGTGTTCAGTAAGAGGCAAGCTGCTTTTTCTGGAAGTGTAGGTGGGCAAAGGGGTTTTCACAGCATAAATATAAATACAGATAGAAGTTTATTCCTTTTGGGTATTGTCCTCACATTAGAATTCATGTGTAAACTTTCAACTCCTGTCTCATTTGCAGAGAGGATAGACCAGGGCCTTTGTTAAATATAACTTAAGTTTTAGCTTGAAAGTAGAATGCTGATCCCAGCGTAATGACAGCAGTTTAGCACATGAGGGAGATAGCTAACCTAGCCAGACTAGGTTTTTAAGACTTGAAATAAAAACTATAGGAGTATAATTGGTAACAGGATTGTTTCATTGCTGGTCCAAAGGATAGTGGTTTTTATTTTTTAAAGCCTTGGATCAGTCAGTCTTAAACCATGATGGAGGAGTATATCAGCCTCATAAGTGATAAATTGTTGAAAAATTAAATAATATGTAGAGAAATTTTTAAATAATTTTTTAATTAAGCAAAACATTTCAAAACACTGGGTTTATTTCTGGGAAAGATGACAATGTATAATTGTATAATGTATAATACCGATTCTTTTAGAACCCAGGTTTACATGGCTGGTCTTCTGGCTTGCATAATACTTTCGACAAGTTGAGTTTTCCTAAACACATAGGCAAGTTAGGTAGTTTAATACAAGGATGCCTCCAGGTAACAGCAGCTGGAATTGTTGATTTCACTCTTACTTTTCCTATAGCATGTATCTCTTGTTTATACCTATCCTTCTCTCCACCCCACTTTTTATTTTTTACAGCTACCATGAATATAACACTGCTTATTAGTTCATGGTCTTTGGCTTAAGACTGTCACTGACATTGTCTACTGACTTCTATTTTATTAACCATATTTCACTTTTTTCAAAAAATTTGATTCCTACATGTACTCATAACTCTCTTGGGGAGAATAAAAACAAAGGGCTGACGTTTTAAGTATTGTGCTGTTCATAAACTGCTTAGAAGCTAAATAAAAAGAAAAGGAATCAAATCATTTAATAGCGCCATCTTTTTACTTTGGGGGAAAGTGGTCTAAGCTAGTGGCTAAAATGTTTTTAAATATATTGGTATGTTGTATTTACTTGTTTCATTCTTTTCATGATTACTTCAAACTTGTATAAATAAAAGTATTTTCTCATCTGTTTTCAGGCGTTGAAAATAATTGAAGAATGAAGAGGACATAATATCAAGCAGAGTCATTCACTGACTATAACCTCTACCCCCTGGGAATTGTAGAATTATAACCTTTTTTTAATGTATAAATTATACCTGGCCTGTACAGCCGTTTCCTACCCACTCTTCTTGTAAACTCTGCTGCTTCCCAACACAACTAGAGTGCAATTTTGGCGTCTTAGGAGGGGGAAAAATGACAGTTTACAACTGTGGTCCTATTTATTACACAGTTTGTCTTTCGTGTCTTAAATTTAGTCTTCATTGTGCCAAGCTAACTGTACCATATAGGATTGTGCTTTTTGTACTTGGTTTTTTGTGTGTGTGTTTGTGTTTTTTAATCTCAGTTTAAGTTACGTAGCTGCTACTGCTTCTTATTTTTCTTTTCTTAGTAAAATGTCTTCCTTACTTTAGGGAAAATGGAACATTTAGATTAAATGTCATAAATTTCACCACTTAAAACACTACATGCCCACAAAATATATCAGGTCAGTACTGTACTTTAAAATCCCTTGAAATGATTTCAGAGTTAAATTTTGTATTGTGTCTGAAGTTTGCTTCTGAAAACTACTGTTTGAGCACTGAAACCTTAAAACTGCATAACGAGGCATTTGAGACTGAGCACGGCTACTTAATTCTCTTCATGAAATGCCTGTTGCTGAATTATCTTGAATAGAAATACCTTAAAATATCAAAAGCAAATCTCCGTTTAAGAAAGAGGTTTTGGAGAAGGAATTCTGTTTCTCTTCCCAGTTCTATAATCAACATGGCGTGATGGAATGAAAACACTCTGCTTCATTCTGGTGAGCCTGCTAATTAATATAAGAATTGGACAGATACTAATTTGTCATCTTAATATAGTGAAATGAATTAAGATACTACAGGATTAAACAGCATTTATATTGTTAACTACTGTATTGGTTGATCTAAATTTATAACCAGTGGAAATTGAGAAAAAGTATGGAAGAACTTAACGGTAAGCTTATAAATCTGTAGGTGAATTTTGGTCTGAAATCCCTGAGGTGTTTTTAACCTGCTACACTAAGTCATATACTGTAATTTATTTCTCGTTTAGTTGGTCTAGAAATAGTAAAGTGCAAGTCACTAATAATCCTCAAAGAAATTTTATTGGCTATAGCCCATAATTTTGTAATTCGTACTAAGTGTATCCGTTTTTGCCACTTTTTCCTCAGCTGATTAAACGACGTCAAAATATTACTTTCGGAAGCTCTAAATGTAATAGGGAGAGAGATTTCAATATTTGCTTCATCTGTGTGTGGGGTGACTATACCTATGTTAGCAGAAATTTGCAGAGAAGGACGATTTAAGGTGATTCAGTCAGTACAGAAAGTTGGAAAATTCTGTGTTAGGATCTTGCTGGCAGAATTAACTTTTTGAAAAAGTTTTATACACAGATATTTGTATTAAATTTGGAGCCATAGTCAGAAGACTCAGATCATAATTGGCTTATTTTTCTATTTAACTATTGTAATTTCCACTTTTATAATAGTTTTGATTTAAAAGATAAATTTATTTATTTATTTTTTTAACAGTCAAAAGTCCTTGTTGTTGTAGTCTGCAACCTTTAAAATGATTGTGTTGCTCTTCGGATTGGTCAAAAGAAACACTCCAGAAATTGAGATGAAAACTTGGTGTGCAGCAAGATTGAAGTAATACAGTTAACTAAAAAAAAGTGCTATAGCCTAATTTTGGTGATAGTTTTCTAAATGGAGAAATATTGGACTGCATTCACATAGACACTGATATTTTGTTTTCAAAAGAAAGCTTGCTTCTTTGGCAGTATTAAATGAAGTAGAATTTTTTTTCTCTTTCATCTGAACATTACGGTAGTTTCATTCTTGTAAGATGTATCACGGGTATTGGTGCTGTGTAACAAACAATTGTATCTAGCATGTGGTTCAGAATACACAATGTTAGGGTTTTTTAAATATCGAAGTGGTTCTTTTCTATTTATAATTTCAGACTTTCACAAAGTGTACAAAGAATTTCATAAATTAGTTTTCAGTGAACTCTTTTTGCTATGGTAGGTCATTAAACAGCATTTACTCTTACAAATGAAAATTTCTGATCATCTAGAACATTGACGCTTACTTCAATTAGCGGTGTCTTTTTTTTTTGACTGAATATTAACGTTCCTCTGAATGGTATTGATAAATGGTTCAGAAGAGAAACTCAGTGAAATAAAAGAGTAATATTTATTCATGGTGATCAATTAAATTATTTGCCTAACTTAAGCAAGCTACTGTTCGTAACTTTCAATTTGACATAAGGTGACAGAAAAGAATCTGAGTATACCTGTGGAATATGTTGGTTTATTTTCAGTGCTTGAAGATACACTCAAAGATAATTGGTTTGGGAAGACGCCATATAATTTTTAAGTTTTAAGTTAACCTGCATGCTGTAAATGTGTTTTATGTTTAAATAAAGAGGAAAAATTTTTTGAAATGTAATAACTTTCTTAAAATTTATTTGATGAAGTATTAGGTTGATTTTATAGGACTAAGTGGCCTTTTGTCTTGCAGATGGTGACTAAAATGTTATATTCGTATATATTTTGTTTCCTAATGTATTGCATACTCTTTGGACAGTGGGTATTAAATATGTAGGCTGAAAAATTAAGAGCCAGAAGTGAATCCTCAGTCTCACCTATGTTATTTAGTGTAGCCTCCCTACATGGTTCTGTTGATCTGAGCCCGATTGTTTCATTAACCTGTATAAGAAGTGTTTGTTTTTTCAATATTTACTCAGTGGTCCTCAGTGGTCATTCAGGCCTAGCTGGAGAAAACTAAAAGACTATTCATGAATTCTAGTGGTGATTTGGCTTTTTGTTGGGGGTAGGGGAGAGGGATAATATTTTTAAATTCCAAATGTTTAATCACATATAAAAGCATATAGTAAATAATGAAGATCCAAGTACCTATCACTCAGTTTCAACAATTAATCAGCTCATGGCTAATCTTCATCTTATTTCATCCATAACCCCACTTGTGTGTCCCCTCCCCTTATTATTTTGAAGCAATCCCAGATATCATATGTATTTATACATAAATATTTCAGCATATATATTAAAATACATACTCCTTAAAACACACAAATACCATTATCACACACAAAAAATAATTTCCTCAACAAAATTTCAATGTTTATAAACTGTTTGAATCCAGATCCAATTAAAATCCATATATTGCAGTAGTATCCCCTCCCATTTTTTTTTTCCCTAATAGTTTATGAGGAAAAGAGGAAAATTCCCAAATTTTGCTGATTGCATTCCTTTGATACTAACTCTGTCCTTGGTATTTCCTGTGAATTTATTCTGGATCCAGAGACTTCAGATTCAGATTTTTGTTTTTGTTGGGATGGGGGCAGCATTACTTCATAGGTGGTGTGGTACTCTTCCATCAGGTGGCACATAATGTCTAGTTCTTACTGGGTTATAAGCTGCCATTGATGATCAGTCCCTTTATCCATCAATTAATTAGGGGTTACAGAATGGCAATTTTTTTTTTTTTTAAAGATTTTATTTATTTGACAGAGCGAGAGCAGGAACACAAGCAGGGGGAGTGGGAGAGGGAGAAGCAGACTTCCTGCCGAGCAGGGAGCCTGATGTGGGACTCGATCCCAGGACCCTGGGACCATGACCTGAGCCGAAGGCAGACGCTTAACGACTGAGCCACCCAGGCGCCCCAGAATGGCAATATTCTAATTTGGTAATTCCTTCACTTGTTGGTTGCGATTGAGAACTTTGCCTTCATCTATTTGATTACCCAGTGGTATAGTTTGTATAGGAAAAACAGGATAAATGATTGATTCTTTTCCTTTACTTGAAAGTTTCAAAATGATCATTTCATTATCCTCATCCAGTGGACCAGTTGTGCCTTTTTTCCTTGTTTTTGTATGTTATTTGGTTATTATCTTTTAAGAGTGCTCTATGAGCCTCCGTCATTTTTCCCTTTCATGGAGAGATTTAAATGGAAACAGATTCTTAATAAGGTTATCTCCTAACTGGACACTGATGCAGTCTGTCTTATCAGGGCCTCCAGTGTGCTAACCACTTCTGTCTCATCCAGCTCAATAAGCTTAACAGTGTCGATGTGATGTTCTGTGGAATGACCAGATAATCCAGATCACTTCAAACTTAGGACAGAGGGCAGGAGAGTTAACATGGCCCTGGAGCAAAATTGTACGTGTATGTTGTCTGCTACATGTGAATGTAAACTGCTTTTGGTCCTCCTGTAATCTGAAGGGAGCACATTATATACTGATTTGGCTGGTAGGTGTGGGAAGGGAGGGCACAGCAGTTTCAGAGGCTTCTGTTTGCCTTTGGCATAGCCTGTATCCCACAGGCCAAAGTTGCATGTGGGGAGTCCTGCCACTTATTGAGTATGTCAATTCTAGTTACACATGCAGAGACAGGGAAATGACCCAAGAGATGAGCCTGCAAAGCATATGCATTTTTTTTTAACTATTCTATACATTACTCTGCTCCTCATGATAAGTGTACTCTTTAATCCCCATCACCTCTTTCATTCACCTCCCCTCTGGTAACCAGCAGTTTGTTCTCTATGGTTAAGAGTCTGTTTCTTGGTTTGTTCTCACTCTTGTATTTCCTTGTCTCGTTAATGTTCTTGAGTTCCACATACGAGTGAAATCATATTGTATGTGTCTTTCTGACTTCACTTAGCATTATACTCTCTAGATCCATCCATGTTGCAAATGGCAACATTTCATCGCTTCCTGGCCTTTTGGCTAAGATCAAGTGTAGTATCTGTTCTTATCAGTTTTCATTCTTTTTTATGGATAGATAGGTAATACTCTATTATATACATATGTACACACATGCACACGGTATCTTTATCCATCTATCATTGGACACGGGCTGTTTTCATAGTTTGGCCATTGTAAATAGTGCTGCAATAAACATAGGGGTGCATGTATCCTTTGAATTAATGTTTTTGTAATTTGGGGATAAGTACAGTATGATTACTGGATCATAGGATAGTACTATTTTTAACATTTTGAGGAACCTCCATACTGTTTGCATTCTCACCTACAGTGCAAGAGCATTCCTTTTTCTCCACATCCTCACCAATACCTGTTTTCTTGTGTCTTAATTAGCCATTCTGATAGGTGTGAGGTGATCCCTCATTGTGGTTTTGACTTGTATTTCCCTGATGATGAGTGATGTTGAGCATCTTTTCATGTGTCTGTTGGCCATCTGGATGTCTTTAGAGAAATGTCTTCTGTACATTTTTAAATTGGATTATTTTTTAAGTGTTTTTAAGGGTTTTTTTTTTAAGATTTATTTTTAGAATGAGCAAGTGGGGGGAGAGGCAGAGGGAAAGAATCTCAAGCAGACTGACTCCCCACTGAGGCAGTGCTCAATCTCAAGACGCTGAGATCATGACCTGAGCCAAAAACAAGAGTCAGACACTTAATTGAGCCACCCAGGCGCCCTGTATCAGTTCTTTATGTATTTTGGATGCTAACCCTTTATCAGATATGTCATTTGCAAATACCTTCTCCCATTCAGTATATTGTCTTTTAGTTTTGTCTACTGTTTGCTTTCCTGTGTAGAAGCTTTTTATTTTGATGCAGTGCCAAAAGTTTATTTTTGCTTTTATTTCCCTTGCCTTAGGAGACTTAACTAGAAAGATGTTGTTATCGCCAATGTCAAAAGAAATTACTGTGCTCTCTTCTAGGATTTTTATGACTTCATGTCTCATTTAGGTCCTTAATCCATTTTTGAGTTTATTTTTGTGTGGTGAAAGACAGTGTCCAGTTTCATTCTTTTGCATGTAGCTGTCCAGTTTTCCCAACACCGTTTGTTAAAGAGACTGTCTTTTTCCAATTGCATATTCTTTCCTCCTTTGTTGAAGATTAATTGACCATATAATTGTGGATTTATTTCTGGGTTTTCTAGTCTGTTTCATTGATCTGTGTGTCTATTTTTGTGCCAGTGCCATACTGTTTTGATTGTTGCTGCAGCTTTGTAATATAATTTGAAGTCTGGAATTGTGATATATCCAGTTTCGTTTTTCTTTTTCAAGATTGCTTTGGCTATTCAAGGTCTTTTGTGGATCCATACAAATTTTATGATTGTTCTAGCTCTGAAAAATGCTGTTGGTATTTTGATAGGGATTGCATTACATTTGTAGATTGCTTTGTAGCATAGACATTTTAACAATATTCTTCCAACCCATTAGCATAATGCAGTTATAATATGGGCACTTACATATACATTTATAACTTGGCCAACACTTCTGTTATTTATTTATTTATTTAATTTACTTGACGGGAGAGAGCACAAGCAGGGGGAGCAGAAGAGGGAGAAGCAGGGTCCCCACTGAGCAGGGAGCCCGATGCAGGGCTCGATCCCAGGACTCTGGGATCATGACCTGAGCCTAAGTCAGACGCTTAACCAACTGAGCCATCCAGGCACCGCCCAACACTTCTGTTATTATTACTGTGCCTATATATGCACCCCTCCCGCCATGATGATGCTTCAGATTTCTGGGTGTCAGTGTCAACCCCGACCTGTGTCCAGTAGCCCTCCCTCAAAATATTCAGGTATCCCTATCCCCCTTTCTCTGTTGTACAGTTCTGAATAAATGACCTTAATTCCTTTTGGGGCCAGATGGGCAATTGTTTTAGTCTGTGCATGCTTGTGTTGCTGCCAGGTCCTTCCTTCTGGGTTCGCAACCTCTTTATTGTGTGTTCTGAGTTGGAAAACTGGCTTGGCTAACTGGGGAAAGGGTTGTGACTTTATTAGGGCAACCACCCTCAGCTTCCTTGTCGCCTTCCATCAATATCCTGCTGGTAAAAACTGCCCATATATGTTGCCCCTAGACATACTGTATTCTGTTAGTCATATCTATAATTCTCTGAGTCCAGTCTCCTCGGCTGCCAGGCCAGCCCTGTTGCACAGTATGATGGTTGTATTCATCTGTCTTCTGGTAGTTAGGCACCACCACCTGGCCTTTATATTGGAGAAGGTGGGGAGAATTTCATCCCCTCCATTGAATCTAGTTCTATAACAGCCTCATTTACCATCAGGCATCAGTTCTACCTTACAGAAGAGAGCCACTGCTGAACTTTTTACCTTAACCAAGTGATTGCCAATGATACATGTAGATATTTTGTATCCCTCATATGTGAGGAGGGCACTTCACCACTGTTATTCTCCCCTAAAACTCCTCACCCCAGTCTAATTGTGAGAAGAACACCAGACAAACCAATTAGAGGATCATTCTACAAAATGCTAACCAGTACTCTTCCAAAGTGTCATGGTCATGAAAAACAAGGAAAGACAAACTGTCAAAAATCACAGGAGACTAAGGAGACTTGACAACTAAATGCAGTGTGGTGTCCTAAGATTGGATCCTGGAACAAAAAGATAACCAGTGGAAAACCTGGTGAATAAGGAACATAACAATTTCTTAGTTTTGATGCAATGGTGATGTAAGATGTTAACAGGAGAAACTGGGTAGAGGGTATAAGGGAATTCCCTCTATTACCTTTACAACCTTGTAAATCTAAAATTATTCTGAGATAAAAGGTTTATTTAATAATTTATAAAGCCACAGGAAATGGAGATGACAGCAATAACATTCTGGAAACTGGAAAGCAAAACTTAGCAGACCCCAGAAACCTGACTCCTAAGCCAACAGTGGGGAATGCCAAGAAGCAACCCAATATCCCCCCCATAGAACTCCCAAACGTTATGAATATGACATCAGGTACCAGCGGGAGGAGCCTGAATATAGGATTAGTTGAAAGTATTTAGGACTTTAAATTTGATCCCCAGATGGGGTCTTCAATACTACGCAGCTTGGCAACTGCCTCTCCAACATCCCTGCATAAGCCTGTGTGTTTATTTAGAAGGGATAAAACAGAGGGTCTCTATACTAGGAAACACCAGGAAGAGCTGAGGGTAAGGTGACCTACTGAGGAGTAAGGAGCATGCCAATTATCAATTTATTGCCTCTCATCCCCAAATTCACCCTTAGTTGCTATTAGGGGTTGAATTGTGCACCCCCCCCTTCAATTCTTATGTTAAAGTCCAAACCCCTAGCACCTTAGAATATGACCTTACTTGGATAATGGGGTCTTTTCAGAGGTAATGAAGTTAAAGGTCACCAGAGTGTCTCTTAATCCACTATGTCTGGGGTCCTTATAAAAGACTAATTTGACACAGAGGGAAGATGGTGTGAGGAGACACAGGAAGAACACAGTCATCTACAACCCAAGGAGAGGTCTGGCATAGATCCTTCCCTTGGCCCTCAGAAGGAATCAACTCTGCCAACACCCTGATTTTGGACTTCAGCCTCCTCAGTTGTGAGACCATAAATTTCTGTTAAGTCAGTCAGGCTGTGGTACTTGGTTATGGCAGCCCTAGCAAACTAATACAATTGGCTACACTACAGGATTGAGCTGGACCCTTCAAGCATTTTTCCTTTTCTCCTTTCTCAGCTGGCATGCTTTCGTTTGCTTTTTCTTGTTTTTTTTTTTTTTTTTTAAAGATTTTGTTTATTTATTTGAGACAGAGAGAATGAGAGACAGAGAGCATGAGAGGGAGGAGGGTCAGAGGGAGAAGCAGACTCCCTGCCGAGCAGGGAGCCCGATTCGGGACTCGATCCCGGGACTCCAGGATCATGACCTGAGCCGAAGGCAGTCGCTTAACCAACTGAGCCACCCAGGCGCCCTGCTTTTTCTTGTTAATACCATCCAGTTGTTAGTGGTGTGTTTGTTGTGGTTTTGGGTGGAGACATCCAGTGGCTCTTAGCTCCAGGGTACACAGTCTCTAAGTGAGCTTGCAGCCCTGGCCATGTGACTGCCTCTCTGGTGGCCGGTGAATGGACTTCCAAAGGCCTGATTCCCTCTGTGAACCTGCCTGCCCTTCAGCCTCATGGAGAGGCATTTCCTGCTCACCTATCCTCTGGAGGAGGGGTGTGCTAGGCTCACCCCTCTTGTATCCCAGGGATATATGGTTCTTCCCAGTGCCAGTCATGGTTCCCTGCTTGCCTGGGAACCCTAGAAAACTTCACCATCCAGTGGACTGCAGTCACACCTTCGCCAATGAGATCTGAATCCCAGACATGGGGGAGGGGCCCCCTTCAAGGTTTGTGTCTTTCTTGGGTACTCTCCCTTAGCCCTAGAGTGTTCTTTGAAGTTGTCTGTACCCATTTATACTTAATCCCTTTGGACCATGACTGATACAGAAAGTAATATGAAAGTTTATAATTATTATTTAAAACTTCAGCCCTTTTCCCCTCACTTGGCTACCTGAATGCTGGCAGCCAGGCTTATGCTCCCCATCCAGAAGATAAGATTCTTCTGTGAAAAATTTGACAGCTGATACTGAGGGTACCCAAGGAAGCAGTTTCAGAAATGTCAGTCAAGAAATCTTACTTACATGAACTAATTGCTTCCAGTCAGCTTCTTTGTGTCGCCATCTTAAATATGTACAGGCAACCAAGGATCATCAGGCATTTGAGGAAAGCCTTTAAAGTGAAAGGATCAAAACAGGGGCGCCTGGGTGGCTCAGTCGTTAAGCGTCTGCCTTCGGCTCAGGTCATGAACCCAGGGTCCTGGGATCGAGTCCCACATCGGGCTCCCTCCTCGGGGGGAAGCCTGCTTCTCCCTCTCCCACTCCCGCTGCTTGTGTTCCCGCTCTCGCTATCTCTGTCTCTGTCAAATAAATAAATAAAATCTTTAAAAAAAAAAAAAGGATCAAAACAAACAAATTTTAAAAATAATAGGGAGAGGGGCACCTGGATGGCTCAGTCGGTTAAACGGCTGCCTTCGGCTCAGGTCATGATCCTGGGGTCCTGGGATCGAGCTCCGCGTCCGGCTCCCTGCTCGGTGGAGAGCCTGCTTCTCCCTCTCCCACTCCCCCTGCTTGTGTTCCTGCTCTCTCTCTCTCTCTCTGTCAAATAAATAAATAAAATCTTTAAAAAAAAATTAACAATTAAAAAAAATAAAAAGTGGGTCTATGAAGGGAGAAGGGAACATTTTAAAGAGCTACCACTAGGGCGCCTGGGTGGCTCAGTTGGTTAAGCGACTGCCTTCAGCTCGGGTCATGATCCTGGAGTCCCTGGATCGAGTCCCGCATCCGGCTCCCTGCTCGGCAGGGAGCCTGCTTCTGCCTCTGACCTTCCCCCCTCTCATGTGCTCTCTCTCTCTCATTCTCTCTGTCTCAAATAAATAAATAAAATCTTTAAAAAAAAAAAAAAGAGCTACCACTAATATTCTCAGGTTTTGAAATAATAAAAAAGTTTGTCTCCACTAAAAAAGAAACAAACAGGGGGCCTGGGTGGCTCAGTCATTAAGCGTCTGCCTTCAGCTCAGGTCATGATCCCAGGGTCCTGGGATTGAGCCGCGCATCGGGCTCCCTGCTTCGCGGGGAGCCTGCTTCTCCCTCTCCCCTTCCCCCTGCTTGTGTTCCCTCTCTCGCTGGTCTCTCTCTGTCAAATAAATAAATAAATTAATTAATTAAAAAAAAAAAGAAACAAAAAACCAAGGGACCATAAGAAAAAAATATTCAGAAAACAAAAAGTCTTCACTACTTGAGAGGAGGAGAGGTTAGGTGGGGGTGTGTGTGTGTGTATGTGTGATGAAGAGGGTTCACTCCTCATCTTCCATAGTGACAACTGATAATGCTTAACCATGAATAATCAAGAAGTAGCAGGGATTTGGAGATGAAAAAAATGAAAGTGGCTGCTTCTGGAGAGTGGCAAACAGGTAAGGTGGACCAGGGAACCCTTTTTTTGTTTTGTTTTGATTTGGGGGTGGGGGAACCACTGCTTTTTTTTTTTTTTTTAAGATTTTATTTAAAATCTGAGCAAGGAGCCCGATGTGGGACTCGACCCCAGGACCCTGGGATCATGACCTGGGCCGAAGGCAGCTGCTTAACAGACTGAGCCACCCAGGCGTCCTGGAACCACTGCTTTTTGAAACAAGTTTTCTAAAGCATGTTTGACTTTTCAGGGCTCAGCTTGGTATTCTGTCTTCAGTGGCTCTCCTTTGAAGAGGGCTTTGGATGCTAGTCCCAGGTTCTTGACCTAACAGAATTTAACTTACTCATTTGTAGAACAATGCATTGTCATTTGAAAACCTCAAGGTGACTCTTCCATCTCTTGTTGCTCTATCATTCTTTGATGCCAAGTAACCTTTTCTAGAGTTAAAAAAAAATCTGGTGCCTGCTTCAGCAGCACATATACTAAAAATTGGAATGATACACAGAAGATTAACATGACCCCCTGTGCAAAGATGACATGCAAATTTATGAACATTCCAAATTTTTTAAGTAAAATATTTCTCTGAGTTCAAATATATATAAAAACAAATGTAAATAGATATATCTCACATCTGAAGGGTTTATTTTAAATTAAGCCTTCATAATCACTGACTATATATGAAAACAAATCCACAAGTTCTCTCAAATGGAAATAAACATTTATTGAAAGTACTTCTTTATTAAATAAATGCTCCAAATTTTGAAAATTTAGAAGTTTGTCTTATTGTGGTAAGATGCACATAAAATTTACCATTTTAATCATTTTTAGGTGTACAATTCAGTAGTGTTGGAAGAGAAGTGCTTTTTAAAGAAAATGTATGCAAAAATTAGCTCAGGATTGGAATTATTTGTGTCATGACCTACACCAAAATATTTAATGTTCCTCATTTCATATTAGCTTGATGAAATAATGTTAACATTATAAACTTTCAAATGTCTCCACTGTAGGTAAGATTAGAACCTATGAGAACTATTTAAAATATTCAAGAAATTAACTCATTTTTTCACCCACTTAAGAGTCATTTGGGGAGCCATTTGAAATAAAAAGTAGTGTAACTAAATCTAAGCAATTCCAAATAAACGCCCATTGTTTCTTGAGAGACAAGACATCACCAGTATGAGCTACAGAAAACACCCACGTTAACATCTTGGATATATTATTTTCTCGCTGAATAAAAAGTTAGGCACACAGCTTTTCTATACAATAACTGGGATTGTGCACAGTCCCCCTCCACACTGCTCTGAAAATGAACTTTTGTTTTATGCAGATGTAGGCGAATTAGAATGAACAAAAGGCACACATTTGAAGGCTGAGAACATTCAACTGAAAAGGAAAAACAGATTTTTCTTCCATGAGACAGGAGACCAGATGTAACTGGTTTACAGACTGTTCTGCAGCGGGCAGGTTAGAAGGTTCCAGCTGTCCTGTCTTTGAAAGTGGCGGTCTACCAGCAAGTATTTTCTAACTGCTCCTGCCAAGGTTGCCGACATGGCCTATCTGAAAGAATAAACGGAAGAAGTCGAACCTCCTTCTGGTCTCCTCTGGCCCAGCATCAGTGTCGGGGACCAACTTCTGCCCACACCCACTATCGCAATAGCTCGCGCATGTTAAGGTCTGAGCCATTTGCTAGAGGATGGGGCCCACAGGGAGCTGATGGGGCTGGGAAAGTGCTGCAGATCTTTTCACAGAACTTATGGGAGAGGGAGCCTGCATAACCCTTCCCAAGAAGACTGATGGAAATATGCTGGGTTGTTAGGAATGTTGAGGCCAGATCCCTGAGCCTGGACACAGAGGCAACCATGAGCCCTTCCTGTCCCATTCCCCGCACACATGCTCCAAAAGGCTACATTCACTCTGACATCCAACAATAACTCCACTGAGACTGTGAAGCCAGGCAACTGCACTGTGTCGTCCATGGCCACTGTTGTTGGTCACAGTCCAGAATGATCACACCTCTGCTCTGTCCAATTCCTGCTTGCTTCTCCACGCTTCTTCATTCATCCCTTAAACACCGATGTTCCCATTGCTTTTCTGGCAATGCACAGTTTCTGACATGTGCCCTCATGATTCTAATGTAATCATCATCTATATGCTGATAAATCCAAAATCTGCTTCTCTAACCCTAATCTCTGCCTTGAATTTTAACTCCTATATCCAACGGCATGCAGGCCTTATCGGGTGGAAGGCCTCACAGGCACTAGAAAACCCTCAAACATTATGTGTGTAAATAAACTCCGCAATCTCTTACTTGAAATCCTTGGGGACAAAGCTTTCATGGGATTTTGAGTTTTTCCAAACTTAGAAAAGGTAATATATAGTATATAAATACTACCACCAGTGAGGTCTAGGCCAGTGCCGTATAATCAGTCTTTTTCTTCAGTTTTGCTGAAGAAAATTCCACTATTCACTTTAAGTGGAATATACAAAGGCTAAAAATAGTCTTATGTCAGCTGAGGTCACATTTTGTTATCAAATGAATTTGCACCAAATTGACAAACTTAAGGGCTTCTTAGGTGTTGGAATTGTGAATCAGTGATTATTGAACTTTATCTGTCACACATAAGATATTAAAGGGCAATTATCCCTAATATACACAGAGCTCTTAGAAATTAATAGGAACAAGAAAGATGAAACCCAGAAGGAAATTGGACCAAGGGCATGAATAGACCATTTAAAGATAACATTTTAAAAATGTTCAACCATACTAACTGCAAGTTGTAAAGATATGCAACTATAAGATATTTTCTGCTTCTCAGATAAGCAGGAATAAATAATAATTTAGCAAAGGTATAGAGAAATAGGCATTCACATATACTATTAGTGAGTTAATATTTGTAAAAACCTTAGAACAGTTGCCTAGCACATAGTAAACTTTACATAAGTGCTTGTTAAATAAATATTGGGAGACATTTTTGTTGGTAAAAACTTGGGGGAAGACAACTTACCAACAGTTGATATTAAAATTTTAAATGTCTATATTCTGATGATATCCAGCACCTCCGATTCTAAGAATTTATTCCACCAAAATACTCAAGCAAAGATATATTATGTAGAAAGATGTTCATCGAATTACTGTAATCATGAAATTTGGAAACATCACTGCCATCTTTGGTGGTGTGTTTCTCCTCAAGCTGGTAGGAAGGCAGCCCTGGCAGCTCCACGCATCACATCCAGACACATCAACATCCAGGGGAAGAAGAGAATGCCTTCCTGGGGCTCACTTCTAGGACTAGGCAAACTTTTCCCAGAAACTTCCCCGGAGACTTCCTCTCTGTTCTCATTGGACATTTCTGAGGTCCGTGAACCTTCCCACACCAACCCCCAGCAAAGGGAATGGCATTACTCCAGGCCAGTGGTTCTCAAACATTGTTTATCTTGGGACCAATTCAGGTGCTTAAAAATTAAGGATTCCAGCACCTGGGTGGCTCAGTCATTGAGCGTCTGCCTTCGGCTCAGGTCATGATCCCGGGGTCCTGGGATCGAGCCCCGCATCGGGCTCCCTGCTTGGCGGGGAGCCTGCTTCTCCCTCTCCCACTCCCCCTGCTTGTGCTCCCTCTCTAGCTGTGTCTCTCTCTGTCAAATAAATAAAATCTTTAAAAAAAAAATTAAGGATTCCAAGTTTATATCTATTACTAAAATTTCTAAATAATTATTAATTTAAAAACAACAACAATAAACCCATTAAATGTTAACATGTTAATAGCTGTATTTTCCAAAGCAAAAGCATTTTTAAAATAAAAATTACATGTATTTAAGATGTAAACATGATGATTTGATATACATACAAGTGCTTACTACAATCATGCTCATTGACATACTTGTCCTCGCACATAGTTACCAAGTGTGTGCGTGATGACAGCACCTGAAATCTGTTCTCTCAGCAAATTTCCAGTATTCAATACAGTATTATTAACTCTAGTCATGTTGTATGTTAGATCTCTAGACTTACTCATCCTACATAACTGCAACTTTGTACCTTTTGGCCAACATCTCCCCATTTCTCCCTACTTTAGGCCCTGGAAACCATCTTTCTACTCTCTGCTTCTATGTATTTGACTTTTTTTAGAGTCAACATAGAAGTGAGATCATGCAGTTTTTTTTTCTTTCTGTGTCTGATTTATTTCACTTGGCATAATGTCCTCCAGGTTCATCCATGTTGTCACAAATGGCAAGATTTCCTTCTTTTTTAAGGCTGGAGAATATTCCATCGAATGTACATACAATTTCTTTATCAATTCATCCGTCGACGAAAACTTAGGTTGTTTCCATGTCTTGGCTCTTGTGAATAATACTGCAATGAACATGGGAGTGCACATATCTCTTCAAGATACTGATTTCCTTTTGGGGAGTGTTATACCCAGAAGAGGGATTGCTGGATCATATGGAAGTTCTGTTGTTAGCCATAGTGAAAGCATTGAATGAGAACAGTGGCCTTGCTTTCCATTTTTGCAAATACTTTAATATTTGGCTTAGTGTAAGACAGCTGGATTCTCATATATGCTTTTGCATTCATTGAATCTGTTGGAATCTGTTGGTAGAAGTAAGTATTTAAAAAAAAAAAAAAATCCAGCCTCATTCAGATATGTAGCCGGAAAAGGGAGAAACTCACAGACCCCTAAAAAGGGTCTCAGAAACCCCAGGGCCTCTGGCTGCATTTTAGGAACCTCTGTCTTATGCAGGGAGGCTCACCCCCGAAGGAGGGGGTGGATCATTCTCTCCTAGAGCTTACAGCTGTTAGGAGAGGGAGTGGAAATGTGAACTAAGTCCTACTCTGCCAGAAGGAGAGAGGAGAAAACAGATAACGGTCAGGAAGAAGGAAGGCTACTGACAGGACCACCAGCCATGTCCCTCTACAAACTTTTCTCTAGAACACATCTAGAATTGTGGTAAAACAGGCCTAACATAAAAATTTCCCATTTTAACCATTTTTAGGTGTACAGGTCAGTGGCAGCCGTTACCATCCACAGAACTCTTCATCCTGCAAAACCGAAATTCTGTCCCCATTAAACAACCCTCATTTCCCCATTTCACCTGGCTCCTGGCAGCCACCATTCTGCTTCCTGTCTCTAAGAGTTTGGTGACTCTCCGTACCTCCTATAAGTAGAATCACACAGCATTTGTCCATTTATAACTGGCTTATTTCAGCTTCATCCATGTGGTAGCAGAGCCAGAATTTCCTTCCTTTTTTTAAAGCTGAAGAATATTCCATTTATGTGCATACCCCTTTTAGTTTATCCATCCTGATGATGGACATTTGGGCTGTTTTCACCTTTTGGCTATTGTAAATGATGCTATTATGAACACGGGCGTACAAATAGCTGCTCAAGTCCCTGCTTTCAATTCTTCTGGGGATACATCCAGGAGTGGAACCCCTGGATCCTCTGGTAATTCTATTTTTAATTTTTTTGAGGAACGGTCATATTGTGTCCCATCGTGCCTACACCACTTTACATTCCCACCAGCCGTGCACAAGGGTCTCCATTTCTCCACATTTTCACCAACACTTAAATATATATAAATATATTTGGCAGTAGCCATCCTCGTAGGTATGAGGTGGTCAGAGTAAGCTTTTAAAAACATAAATCAGATCATGTCATTTTCCTGGTAAAACCACAATGTTTTTCAGCTGCCTTGTAAACTTGAAACTCTTTATTATGAGGGCTGACCAGGTCCTGTTGATCTGGCCCCACTGTCTTCTCCAACCTCATGTCCGACACTCTCCCCTCGCTCACCACCCGCCAGCACATGAACCTTTTCGTTTTTCAAACATGCCAAGAGGTCTCAGTCTTTGCAAGCCTCTCGCCTCTGCCTGAAAACCCCTGGAAACCCTCACCCTTCCCAAGGCTGGCTCTCTCCCCTCACTCAGCTCCCAGCTTAAATGCAGGTGTTCCTGAGTACTGCTCCCAATCACTATCGTATCTTGTTCCAGACTTTTTGCAAATCCTTCTTGAGTATCTGCTATATGACAGGCCCTATTCTAACTGCTGGGGATAGAGTGGTGAACAAAACACATTAAAATCCTTACTCCGGGAGCACTTGGGGTGGCTCAGTCAGTTAAGTGTCCAACTCCTGGTTTCAGCTCAGGTCAGGATCTCAGGGTCGTGGGGTCGAGCCCCGCGTCAGGCTCACACTCAGCTCAGAGTCTGCTTGAGATTCTCTCTCCTGCTCCCTCTCCCTTCCCCTCTGCTCCTCCCCCACCCCCGCTCACACTCTCCCTCCCTCTCTCTCTCTCAAATAAATAAAATCTTTTTAAAAAATCCCTACTCCTATGAGGCTTATATTCTGGTGATTGTCTACAAAACACTGATCACTACTGCAATTATCTTGTTCATTTTTTCAATGTTTATTTCATGAGCTGGTCATTTCAGCATCATTTGTAAAGCAAAAGTTGGAAACAACCCAAATGCCTGACAATGGGAACTGGGTTAAAAAAATCATCATTCATCCTTATAATATAAAGCCATATGTCTGTTTTGAAGAATGAATGGGCCTATAGGTACTGCCATGAAAAGGTGACCAAGATACACTTGTATCGGACACAAGGATATATGCCTTCCCAGCTCCCTTGGCACCAGCCACCTGTCAGACCCTCAGCTTCTCGTTTCACCTCAGTGCATGGCTCTACCTCTTGCTGCCATGACATAAACAGGCAAACCACACACCCAGAGTTTCCACCTGCTCCTATTTCTGGACTCAGATGAGACCACATGGCAGGGTATGGGTTCTGACATACTAAATGGCCACACAAGATGATAGGTGATGCAACTTAGAAGTGTGAAGGTTCACACCCCTTGGGAAATGTTTGCCGCTACTGAGTATTTTTTTTTTTTTAAGATTTTATTTATTTGAGAGAGAGAATGAGATAGAGAGAGCATGAGAGCGGGGAGGGCCAGAGGGAGAAGCAGACTCCTTGCTGAGCAGGGAGCGCAATGCGGGACTCGATCCTGGGACTCCAGGATCATGACCTGAGCCAAAGGCAGTCGCTTAACTAACTGAGCCACCCAGGCACCCGCTGCTACGGAGTATTTCTAAAAGCTTTTCTTGATGTGGTTTACATCTATCCATATTTATCATATTCGAAATTAAAAATGAGAAAACTCTATGAAGTATTTGTCAATTGATTTTAGACATCAATAAAAACTCATATGCAAACATAAATAGCATATTTTATATAATATATATATATTTTTATATATTTTATATATATAATTTATATATATATATTTATATATATATATTTATATATAATATAATTATTTTAATATTATTTATATATATATATAATTTATTTAAAATTATATAATAATTTATATAATATATATATATAATATATATTTATATATATATAATTAATATATATATTAATATATATATATATATTAAATATATTTTCTGGACAAAAAAAATAAGCAAGAAGAGCGGTATTGCTTTACACATTTGCAGGTCTCTTTAAAGCCTGGTTTAACAGAAAGCTCAATTCTCCTAACTGCTTCTGCATTCAATTTATTGCAGTATCTTGTTTTGGTTTAAATTTAGGAAGATAATCTGGCTTTATACAGAGTGTAGTTGGAAAAGTAGACATAGCATTTTCAGATATTCTTCTTTGATACTATACCAAAACTTGACAAGTATTAGTTTCTGAAAGGTTAACTGCAGTGTGGAATCGGAAACCCTATCAATGAACACTTTGTCCTCCATTATATTAAAATCCATTTTTCATTTGTACTTTGGATGGATATTTCACCCATGTGTAATACTGATCTTGCAGACACCTGAAAGGGTCTTGGCGATTCTCAAAAGTCCATGGACCACACTTTAAGAAGTGATGACTTATTTATTTACTTGTTTATAGTTTGCTCCTCCCAACCCTCCCCTCCCAAAGTAAGCTTCATAGCAGCAGGAACATTGTTCATCTTGTAGCCCTTGCACCTGGAACAGTGTCTAGCTCATTGAAGGTACTCAATAATGCCTAGTTCACAATGAATGGACCTCAGTGATTCTGTAAGAGAAGCATCCCATAAGGTTATCTTATCACTTCGTGGGGGTGGTTCATAGTTCTATATGACCTTGAGACTACATTAAATTATTTTCCCAGGATTTAAAAAATTGATGTCATAAAGATAAATTAATTTAAAACTAACTAGCTTTGTTTTCAAACAAAGTTTTTATTTAAATTCTAGTTAGTTAACATATAGTGTAATATTGGCTTCAGGAGTAGAATTTAGTGATTCATCACTTACATATAACCCAGTGCTCATCACAAGTGCCCTCCTTAACACCCATCACCCACCTAGCTCATCACCCACCCACCTTCCTCCATCAACCCTCAGTTTGTTCTCTATCATTAAGAGTCTCCTATGGTTTGCGTCCCTCCTTTTTTTCCCTTCCCCTATTTTCATCTGTTTTGTTTCTTAAATTCCACATATGAGTAAAATCATATGGTATTTGTCTTTCTCTGACCGACTTATTTCGCTTAGCACAATATATTCTAGCTCCATCCATATCGTTGCAAATGGCAAGATTTCATTCTTTCTGATGGCTCAGAAAATGACGGCCATGCACTTTCACATTGCTTTGTTGGGACACTTGGTGAAACCCAGCCACCATGCTGTAAGGAAGCCAAGCATTCACTTGGAAGGGATACATATGAGCTTTCTGGTCAAAAGCCCCATCTAGGATCTTGGTTAACAGCCAGCATCAACCACCAGACTATGAGTAAACCTTCAGATGATTTCAACTGCCAGCTGTTAAGTTACCCTCAGAATCCAACTTTCCCATCTAAGCATGTATGGGGACAAGCTATCCCTATCAGGCCTTGCCCAAATTGCAGGTTTGTAAGCAAAATAAATGAGTAATCATTTAATGGCTGTTTTAAGCCACTAAGTTTGGGATGATCTGCTGTGCAACAGATAACCAGAACACCCACTGCATCATTTTAACAACACCCCTCAATAATTCATATGCATATTGAGGCGCCTGGGTGGCTCAGTCAGCTAAGCTTCCGACTCTTGGTTTCAGCTCATGATTTCATGAGATCAGGCTCTGCACTCGGCATGGAGTTTGCTTGAGGATTCTCTTCCTCTGCCCCTCCCCTACTTGCACACGCATGCATTCTCTCTCTCTCTAAATAAATAAATCTTGAAAATAATAATAATTCATATGCACATTAAAATGTGAGAAGTATTGATTTAAAGTAAAATTGTGTAACATGTAATTTTCCTACTGCCTTTAACAACTCTGATTGCAAATTATGAAAAACTGCATACTGAGTTAAAATTGTATTTAGAGTAATTGTTCCCAGAAAGCTAGGTAATTGTCTCTGTTAAATGTGCTGTGTTCTCCAGGTGTTAGAACTTGTCCAATTCTTGGGTCTGACTCACAGTTGGAGGGTATTTTCTCCACGAGAGATAGAGAAACTGACTAAATAATTGAGGCAAGTCAAAGGATTTTAGAAGCCAACACTCCTGAAATGTAAAGATGAGGACTGAAGATGTGTGACTAATACCTAGCAAACTTGTGTCAAGGGCAGTAATCATTTTAATAGCAGATGACATAAGGAAAACTTTTGAAAATAGATGGTGTCATGCTACCAAAATTAAATGTAGATGAACATATGGAGATGTTTGCTATTGTTAAGGTATAACAACAAAGCTGTAATTCATAGCATTCTCCTGGGGTCAGGTTTTAAAAGTGTATTAGCTAAAGGCCTATGGTTTCATAATGCAATCAACATATAGGGTGGCTTTCATTCCCATTAGTCTATGTGGTTAATTATCATCATGCTTAAGGTCTTCGTTCAGTGAAGTTTAACATTTCATTCATTCATAGTGTTCTAAATTTTAAGTCAATCCAAATCACAAAGATCAGTGACTAATAATCATCAGCTGTCACATGATGTCAAATAATTGGATATTTGGGACATCTAAATTTTTAAATTAGTTTTTCCAGTTTCCAACCAGATATTTGGCATCCTGTGACCAGAGCCAGGTCATTTAGCGTTTCCTCCTAACCCTATCAAGCTCACCTGTGTTTAGACTATTCTTGCAAAGAATAGCCCTGTAGCTGCTGTTGTGTTTAAATGTAGCTTGCTTTATTCGTTTTCCAGTTATTAAAGACAACTTATTAGTAAGAGTTCTTGGTTGCAAGCAACAGACACATATTCTGGCTAATGTAAGCAAAAAAGGATTTATTGAAAGACTAATGAGCACACTAGGAGGAGGAGTTCAAGGCTTGGGAAAGGGCAGGGGTCAAAGAAGTCTCAGCCCACCCACTTCCACACTCACAGTGTTACCACCACACTGAGACTATTCTCCCAAAGATCTCCCATTCTTGTAGCGCTGCCTCCTGGGTCAAAGTCCTCCTGGCTTCCGTTAAGTGAGACGTGGATGTGAGATGGGCGAGCTAAAACTTGCCCTCCTGTCAGGATTCCTCACTGAGGGACAAAGATTGTTTCCCTTAAGAAAACTGGGATATTATAAGGAAGTGGGATGATGCTGGGCATCCAAAATCCTATATATGTCGGCTATGAATATGTAGGGCTTGTTTAAATTATAAAATGATGCATGCTCATTGTGGAAAATATATAGTATTGTCTTTCTACATTTTTTCTAAAATTGGAATTATTGAATGTACTATTTTTAACCAAGCTTTTTCCCTCCCAACATATTGTGATCATTTTCCAGTGTCATTAAACTATTCATCTGTTTTTCAATTTTGGTTTTCTTTTTTTATCTGCATTTTTAAAATTTAAATTCAATTAATTAACATATAATGTATTCTTTGTTTCAGGGTTACAGGTCTGTGATTCATCCATCTTATATAAGACCCAGTGCTCATTACAACACATACCCTCCCCATGTCCATCACCCAGTTACCCGATTCCCTCCACCCCCCTTCCATCCAGCAACCCTCAGTTTGTTTCCTATGATTAAGAATCTTTTACGGTTTGTCTCCTTCTCAATTTTGGTTCTTTTTTTTTTTTTTTAAAGATTTTATTTATTTATTTGACAGAGAGAGACAGCTAGAGAGGGAACACAAGCAGGGGGAGTGGGAGAGGGAGAAGCAGGCTTCCTGCTGAGCAGGGAGCCCGATGCGGGGCTCGATCCCAGGACCCCGGGATCATGACCTGAGATGAAGGCAGACGCTTAACGACTGAGCCACCCAGGCGCCCCTCAATTTTGGTTTTTAATGTTGGTATAGTATTCCTTCTCTGTTTATATTTTAATACCTTAGGTAATTTCTTTTTTTTTTTTTTTTACAGTTTTGTTCACTTATTTGTCAGAGAGAGAGAGAGCACAAGCTGGAGGAGGGGCAGAGGGAGAGGGAGAAGCAGACTCCCCACTGAGCAGGGAGCCCGATGTGGGGCTGGATCCCAGGACCCCAGGATCATGACCTGAGCCAAAGGCAGACACTTAACCAACTGAGCCACCTAGGTGTCCCTCACTTAGGTAGTTTCTATTTTACCTTTTACCATTGTAAATAATGCTGCACTGAACATAGACTTCTTTCTCTCTCTCTCTCTCTTGCTTAAGTATATTGAAGGCTTACCAGGTATCAGGCACTATGCTAAGTGCTTCGTGTGCATTTTCTCATTTACTCCCCACAAAGCTCTGTGTGGTAAATCCTATTATTATCACCATTTTACAGATGGGGAACATGCTGCATGGAGGCTATAAAAAACTTGCCCAAGATGACATAGCCACAGATAGTCACTAATTAACCCGAGGGTGACCAGCTAGCAGATGGCAGCCTGTAAACCTACCGCTCGGGCTCTGAACCTCTTAACTTCCCTCATGTAGAAATTGTTGGATAATCCATAAATATTTCCTTAGGATAATAAATCAAGAGAAGTGGAATTGAGGGAATAAAGGTTTTTGATACATACTGTCCACTGCTCTCCTTTGTCATATAATTTGTAAATACCTTCCATTATTTTTATTTGCCTTTTAGTTTTATTTATGTTTTTTTTAAACTTGTAAATATGTTTCCTTTTTTGTAGCGAAATCTATCAGTCTTCCCCTTTATGTTTTTTTCTTTGCTATTATATATAGAAGTCTTTTCTACTTGAAGTAGGCTAATAATCATACATAATAACCATTTCTTGATGGAATGATCTGGATGTAGAATAAAAACTGCTGGCTTTCCAACATAAAATCAAGATGGTGGTGCACAGAATCCCTCTATTTCCATGTAATAGAATTAATTATTGGAATTACCTGGATTAACTTTGCAACTGCTCCAGGGCAATCTAACACACCCAAGGGCCTGGGGTGTCAAAGTTCTTGACTCTGGGAGAGAAGATGGGAGCATCAGTTCTGTTTCTCCTCCAGATCCTACAGACTGGTAATATGCTCTCTGAAAAGCATCTATCATCACAAACACTACTTGGACTCAATAACTTTGGGTATGTTAAAAAAGAAACTTTAGGATTCTAAAATGGAACCACTTGTGCTAAACCCCACATCAGCAAGTCAAAAAGAGTTAATACCTAAGTGCAGTTCAGCCCCTCCCAGGATGTAATCTTTTTTTTTTTTTAGGTTTTTTGTTTATTTTAGAGAGAGAGAGAGAGAGAGCAAACGTGCTCAAGTGGAAGGAGGGGCAGAGCGAGAGGGGGAGAGAGAATCTCAAGCAAACTCCCTGCTGAGTGCAGAGCCCAACGTGGGGCTCAATCCCACAACCCTGAGATTGTGACCTGAGCTGAAATTAAGAGTCAGACACTTAACTGATTGAGCTACCCAGGTGCCACCCCCCAAGGATATAATCTTAACCAGTCAGTCTGGAATGTCCTGATCAGCACTAGTGAGGTAATCCACCTGGTGGATCCCTTTTGTCTCCTCAAGGAAAGTGACTGTGCCTAAAACAATCCACTCTTTTCCCTCTTCTGCCTATAAAAGCCTTCCATTTTGTATAGTTCCTTGGAGGTCCTTTCTATTTGCTAAATGGGATTCATGAAGCATTGAATAAAGTCAGTTAGATCATCAGACTTACTCAGCTGAATTTTGTTTTTAGCACTATAGGCAATAAGAAGGTATGTATGTATGAACATGTGTATATTCATACAGTTTTTCTCATAAAGCTTCAAAGAACTGAACAACATCAATAAAACAAATAACTTTAAAACAGTTCTCTACAATAATGGAAAGTTATATAAGGAAGAAAAAAACCTCAACCAAATGTAATATATGTTAAAACAGAATTTTCTATGCACACGAGTGAGAATTGCTTACAATGAATGAATTTGTACCATCCAGTGAGTTAACTGGTAACAAGTAGTGAATTCCAAGTATTCACTGAATTCCAATGAATTTCAAGTAAAGGGCCGTGCTTTCAGTCCCTTGAGAGAAAACCTGGAGCCTGAAGATGGCAGCCAAGGAAGACTCTGAACTCGCCTCTTTCCACAGACAGCAAATCTACAGCTAGATATGGGATAATTCTCATTCAAAGAAAATGGAAACCTAGCTGAACAGCTCTCTCCACAGCAAGGGATAAAAGGGCCACACTGAGACAGGTAGGAGAGGCAGAAACACAACCTCACCAAAAACCACACCCCTGTGCAGCAACCCACAATAGGGAGGGATCTCACAGGTCTGGAGCCTCTCCCTGAAGAGTGAGAGGTTCATGCCCCATATTAAGCACCCCAACCCTTGGGATCTGCACCAGAGATGAGACCCCCAAAATATCTGACTTTGGAAATCAAAGGGGCTTACAATTGGGGAAACTGGGAGTCTGGGGAGATCTGAGATATTCCTTATGAGGGGCTGACATGCAGACTCACTTATCCCAGGAACTAGCACAAAAGATAGCATTTTGAGAGGTAACTGGATTACATGTGAAGGACATTCATTTGCTAACCTTAAAGGATCTGCCAGAGGGGCAGGGATGAGTGGGAACATTCTTTGGGGATGGAGGCACTGGCTAGTGCCATTTTTGCACTCTCCCTCTACCTTGCCAGCACAGGCAGACGTGTGTGGACAAGGCCTCGCTAAAACCATGGGACAAACTCCACGCCCAGTGCTCCCACATCTCCTTAAAGCTGTGGACGTGCCTGGCTCTCAGCACTCTCATGCAGCCTTCTCAAAGCCAGTGTGTGAGTGTAGTCCAAATAGGGGATGCCCCTTGATTGCCTGGCCCTGGTGGCCTGAGGAACTCTTGTTTCTGGGTCCCACAAGACGATAACAATTAGAAAGATGGTTCTGGACAGGCAATAACACCCAGGGCACTGCACAGATAGCAGATGAGAGGTACTCTCAGTGTGCCCAATAAAAAGGCCCATCTACTTGTCCTGGACTTTCATTCAGAGGGACAGCCTTCAAGTCTGCCCCACATTGGAGGCTACAGAGGCACTCTCAGGGAACATAGGCAGGAAAATACCATCTTGAGCCCTCCCTTAGTCTCACCAGAGCTCTCTGCCCCCCACCCCACCAGGAAGGAACTTATATACTAGTTTGAAGCAGATTTTTGCAACTGTTGTCCAGGGGAGCCTCCAGATCTCCTAATCTGGAGATCAGCAGGGTTTATTATTATGGTCCCACAGGTCTGTGTCTATTTGCATACTTTAAAGTTTGCTGCCTGAGGATTTGGCTTTCAATCAGACTGAAACTAGGTTCTGACTGCGATCATTTTTTTTTGGAAACACTGACAGGTCTTTGTACACCCTCAACAACTGGGACCTATCAAGAGTAAATCAGGCTACTATGACAATCACAAAGGTTCAAGAGACAACCAAGAGCTAGGGCAAGGTTGAATGATAAGTTTCATCTCCTATACAGGGTCACTTTTCCAAGACTGGGAGAAGTAGCCATTTTACCTAAACCACAGAAACAAACACAGAGAGTCAGACAAAATTAGAAAACAGAGAAATATGTTCCAAATGAAAGAACAAGACAAAACCTCAGAAGAATACCTTAATGAAATAAAAATAAGTAATCTACCTGATAAAGAGTTCAAAGTAATGGTCACAAATATATTCACTGAACTCAGGAGAAGAAAGGATGAACACAGTGAGAACTTCACAAAGAAACAGAAAATATAAGAAAGTAGTCACAGAGCTGAAGAATACAATAACTGAACTGAAAAATACACTAGAGAGGTTCAACAACAGATGAAGCTGAAGAACAAATTGGTGACCTGGAAGACAAGGTAGCCATACTCACCCAAAGAAAACAGCAAAAAGAAAAATGAATAAAAGTGTGAGGATAGCTGAAGAGACCTATAAGGCAACATCAAGCAGAATAAGGTTTGCACTATAGGGGTCCCAGAAGGAGAAGTGAGAAAGGAGCAGAAAACTTATTGGAAGAAATAATGGCTGAAATTTTTCCTAACCTAGGGAAGGAAACAGACATCCAGGTCTGAGAAGCAAAGACAGTTCCAAATAAGATGAACCCAAAGAGATACACACAGGCACATTATAATTAAAATGTCAAAAGTTAAAGAGATAAAAAGAATCATAACGCAGCAAGGGAAGGGACACCTGGGTGGCTCAGTTGGTTAAGCATCTGCCTTCAGCTCAGGTTGTGATCCCAGGGTTCTGGGATTGAGACCCGCGTTGGGCTCCTTGCTCAGTGGGGAGCCTGCTTCTCCCTCTGCCTGCCACTCCCCCTGCTTGTGCTCTCTCTCTGACAAATAAATAAATAATTTTTTTTTAAAGCAGCAAGAAAAAAACCAACTTGTTACATACAAGGGAACCCCAAAAGACTATCAGCTGACTTTTTAGCAGAAGCTTTGCAGGCCAGAAGAGAGTGGCATGATATATACTAAAAGTGCTGAAAGGAGACTACTTCCAAGCAAAAATACTCTATCTAGCAATATTATCATTCAGAATTGAAGGAGAGATAGAATTTTCCAGAGAAGCAAAAACTAAAGGAGTTCATCACCACTAAACTGGCCCTACAAGAAATGTTAAAGGGACTTTTTTTTTTTTTAAGATTTATTTATTTATTTTAGAGAGAGGGAAACAGAGAAAGAGAGAGAGCACACACAAGTGGAGGGTGGGTCAGAAGGAGAGGGAGAGAGAAAATCCTCAAGCAGACTCTCTGATGAGCATGGAGCCCAACACAGGGCTTGATTCCTAGGACCCTGAGATCATGACCTGAACCAAAATCAAGAGTCAGCTGCTTAACTGACTGAGCCATCCAGGCACCTTAAAGGGATTTCTTTAAGCTGAAAAGGCACTAGCAGGAAAATACATGAAAGTAAAAATCCCATGGGTAAAGGAGAATATATAGTAAAGGTATTGGATTAACTCCTTATAAATCTAGTATGAAGGTTAAAAGTCAAAAGTAGTAAAATTAACTACAACAGCAATTATTATTTAAGGGTCACACAAAATAAAAAGATGTAAAACATGACATAAAAATACAAAATGTGGGTTGGGGGAGTAAAAGTGTAGAGTTTTCAGAATGCATTTAAATTTAAGATACTATCAACTTAAAATAGAGTGTTATATGTATACGCTGTTATTTATGAACTTCATGGTAGCCATAAAGCAAAAACCTACAGTAGATAGAGTAGATAGTAGAGAAAGGAATCTAAACACAACACTAAAGAAAAGAATCAAACCACAAGAGAAGAGAGCAAGAGAAGAAGAAATGAACAGAGAGGAGCTATAACAACAGCCAGAATGAACAAAATGACAATAAGTACATACCTATCAATAATTATACTTTAAATGTAAATGGGCCAAATGTGTCAATCAAAAGACAGAGGAGCTACAAAAACATCCAGAATGAACAAAATGACAATAAGTACATACCTATCAATAATTATACTTTAAATGTAAATGGGCTAAATTCGTCAATCAAAAGACAGGGGCACCTAGGTGGATCAGTTGTTAAGCGTCTGCCTTTGGCTCAGGTCATAATCCCAGGGTCCTGGGATTGAGTCCCACATCTGGCTCCCTGCTCTGCGGGAAGCCTGCTTCTCCCTCTCCCCCTGCTTGTGTTCCCTCTCTCACTGTGTCTCTCTCTGTCAAATAAATAAATAAAATCTTAAAAAAAAAAAAAAAAGACAGAGTCGCTGAATGGATAAAAATCAAGACTCATGTCTATGTTGCATACAAGAGACTTACTTTAGCTCTAAGGACACACACAAACTGAAAATGAAGGTGGAAAAAGATATTTCATGCAAGAAACCTGGTGTAGAAAAAATATACCTTAAAAACAAAGACTGTAATAAAATACAAAGGTCATTACATAATAATAAAGGAGTCAATCTAGCAAGAGGATATAGCATTTGTAAGTAGGTATGTACCCATTATAGGAGCACCTAAATTATATAGAGCAAATATTAACAGACCTAAAGGGAGAAGATGACACCAATACAGTAGACGATTTTAATACCTCACCTTCATTAATGGGATAGACTATCCAGACATAAAATCAATAAGGGAACATCAGCCTTAAAAGACACATTAGACCAGATGGACTTAATATATGTATACAGAACATTTCATCCAAAAGCAGCAGAACACACATTCTTCTCAAGTGCATATGAAATATTCTCCAAAATAGAGCACCTGTTAGGCCATAAAACAAGTAACAATAAATTTAAGAAGACTGACATCATATCAAACATCTTTCCTGACCACAATAGTGTGAAACTAAGAATCAATTACAAGAAGAAAACTGAAAAAAAAAAATCAAAAAGGGGCACCTGGGTGGCTCAGTTGTTAAGCGTCTGCCTTCGGCTCAGGGCATGATCCCAGGGTCCTGGGATCGAGTCCCACATCGGGCTCCTTGCTCAGCGGGGAGCCTGCTTCTCCCTCTGCTGTTCCCTGCCACTCTGCCTACTTGTGATTCCCCTCTGTGTGTGTGTGTGTGTCAAATAAATTAATTAAATCTTCAAAAAAAAAATCACAAATATGTGCAGAATAAACAATATGCTACTGGACAATGAGTCAATGAAGAAATCAAAGAGGAAATTTAAAAAATAGCTTGAGACAAATGAAAATGGAAATACAGGGGCGCCTGGGTGGCTCAATCAGTAAGTGTCTGACTTCAGCTCAGGTCATGATCCCAGGGTCCTGGGATCGAGCCCCGCATTGGGCTCCCTGCTCAGTGGGGAGCCTGCTTCTCCCTCTCCCACTCCCCCTGCTTGTGTTCCCTCTCTCGCTGTCTCTCTCTCTGTCAAAAAAATAAATAAAATCTTTAAAAAAGTAAAAGAAAAAGAAAATGGAAATACAACAATCCCAAATCTATGAGATGCAGCAAAAGCAGTTCTAAGAGGAAAGTTCATAGTGATAGAGGCCCACCTCAGGAAACTAGAAAAATATCAAATAAACAATCTACCTTTACACTCAAAGGAACTAGAAAAAGAAGAACGAATGAAGCCCAACATTAGGAGAAGGAAGGAAATAACAATGATATGAGCAGAAATAAATGAAATAGAGACTAAAAAAAAAATAGAAAAGATCAATGAAACTAATTGCTGGTTCTTCGAAAAGATAAACAAAATTAACAAATTTTTACCTAGATGCACCAAGAAAAAAGAGACAAGGCTCAAATAAATAAAATTAGAAATTAAAGAGAAATAGCAACTGATACCACAGAAATACAAAGGATCATGAGACTACTATGCACAATTATATGCCAACAAACTCAACAACATAGAAGAAATGGATAAATTCCTAGAAACAGACAATATTCCAAGACTGGGTCATGAAGCAGAAAATCTGAATAGACTGATTACTAGTATGGAAATTGAATCAGTAATCAAAAACCTCCCAACAAACAGAAGTCCAGGACCAGATTGTTCACTGGGTGAATTTTAACAAACATTCAAAGGAGATTTAATACCTGTCCTTCTCAAACTCCACCAAAAATTGAAGAGGAAGGAAGGCTTCTAAACTCATTATAAGGCCAGCATTACCTTGATACCAAAACCAGACAAGGACACCACAAAAAAAAAAAAAAATTTACAGGCCAATATCCCTGATGAGCACAGATGAAAAAAATCTTCAACAAAGTATTAGCAAACTTAATTCAACTATACATCATTAAAAGGATTATACACGGGCGCCTGGGTGGCTCAGTTGGTTAAGCGACTGCCTTCGGCTCAGGTCATGATCCTGGAGTCCCTGGATCGAGTCCCGCATCGGGCTCCCTGCTTGGCAGGGAGTCTGCTTCTCCCTCTGACCCTCCCCCCTCTCATGTGCTTGCTCTCTCTCATTCTCTCTCTCTTGAATAAATAAATAAAATCTTTAAAAAAAAAAAAGGATTACACACAATGATCAAGTGAGATTTATTCCAGGGATGCAAGGATTGATCAATACTCCCAAGTCGTTCAACATGATACACCACATTAACAAAATGAAGGATAAAAATCATATGATCATCTCAATAGATACAGCAAAAGCATTTGACAAAATTCAACATCCATTTGTGATAAAGATTCTCAGCAAAGTGGGTATACATAATAAAGGCCTCAACATAATAAAGGCCATATATGACAAGCCCACAACTAACATCATACTCGATAAAACACTGAAAGCTTTCCTCTAAGGCCAAGAATAAGACAAGGATGCTCTCACTCGTGCCACTTTTATTTAACACAGTATTAGAAGTCCTAGCTGTAGCAATTAGGCAAGAAAAAGAAAACAAATTACATCCAAATTGGAAAAGAATAAGTAAAACTATCACTTTATGCATATAACATGATACTATATATATGGAAAACCCTAAAGACTCCACCAAAATTTGTTAGAATCAATGAATTCAATAAAGTTGCAGGATACAAAATCAGTATGCAAAAATCTATTGCATTTCTATACACTAATAACAAACTAGCAGAAAGAGAAATTAAGAAAACAATCCCATCTATAATTGCATCAAAAACAGTTAAATACCAAGGTGCCTGACTGACTCAGTCGGTGGAGCATGTGACTCTTGGTCTTGGGATCATGAGTTTTAGCCCCACACTGGGCGTAGAGATTACTTAATAAGAAAAAAAAAGTTAAATACCTAGGAATAAATTTAATCAAGGAAGTGAAAGACTCGTATAGATGAAAAACACCGATGAAAGAAATTGAAGAACACAAAATAATTCCATGCTCATGGATTGGAAGAATTAATATTGTTAAAATGTCCATACTGCCCAAAGCAATCTACAAATTTCATGAAATCTCTACTAAAATTCCAATAGCATTTTGCACAGAACTAGAATAATTCTAAAATTTGTATGGAACCACAAATAATCCTGATAGCTACAGCAATCTTGAGAAAGAAGAACAAAGCTGGAGGTATCATGCTCCCTGATTTCAAACTACACTACAAAGCTATAGTAACCAAAACAGTATTGTATTTGTATAAAAACAGACACACAGATTAACAGAATAGAAAGCCAGAAATAAAACCCACACATATATGGTAAATTAATTTACCACAAAGGAGCCTAAAATATACAATGGGGATAAGACAGTCAATAAATTGTATTAGGGAAATTGGACAGCAACAGGTAAAAGAATGATACGCCATACAAAAAAATTAACTCAAAATGGATCAAAGACTTAAATGTAAGACCTGAAACCACAAAACTCTGAGGAGAAACCATAAAACTCCTTTGACATACTGGTATTGGCATTAAAGTTTTGGATCTGACTCCAAAAGCAAAGACAATGAAAGCAAAAGTAAACAACTGGGACTACATTAAACTAAAAGCTTCTGCAGAGCAAAGGAAACCATCAACAAAATGAAAAGGAAACCTACTGAATGGGAGAAAATATTTGCAAGTCATACATCCAATAAGGGGTTAATATACAAATATATAAAGAACTCAAACACCTCAACAGCAAAAAACCCCAAACAATCCAATTTAAAAACGGGCAGAGGATTTAATGAGACATTTTTCCAAAGAAGATATGCAGATGCCCAACAAGAACATAAAAAGATATTCAATATCACTAATCATCAGGGAAATACAAACCAAAGTCAAAATGCGGTATCACCTCACAACTGTTAGAATGGCTATTATCAAAAAGACAATAAATAACAAGTGTTGGCAAGGATGTGGAGAAAAGGGAACCCTTGTGCGCTCTTGGTGGGAATGTAAATTGGTGCAGCCACTGTGGAAAACAGTAAGAAAAAAAAATAATAGAACTACCATGTATCTACCTATTTCACTTGTGAGTATCTGAAGAAAATGAAAACACTAATTTGAAGAGATCTAGACACCCCTAAGTTCATTGCAGCATTATTTGCAATAGCCAGTGGAAATAACTTAAATGTACATTAATGGGTGAATGGGTAAAGATTTTTTAAATATATATGATTTTTTATATATACAGTGAAGTAATAATCCATTGTTTGTGTGTGTGTGTGTACACAATGGACTACTACCCAATCATAAAAATGAAGGATATCGTGGGGCGCCTGGGTGGCTCAGTCGTTAAGCGTCTGCCTTAGGCTCAGGTCATGATCCCAGGGTCCTGGGATTGAGCCCCGCATCGGGCTCCCTGCTCAGCGGGAAGTCTGCTTCTCCCTCTCCCACTCCCCCTGCTTGTGTTCCCTCTCTCGCTGTGTCTCTCTCTGTCAAATAAATAAATAAAATCTTAAAAAAAAAAAATGAAGGAAATCTTGCCATTTGCAACAACATGGATGGACCTTGAGGGCATTATGTTAAGTGAAATAAGTAAGAAAAGAAAGACAAGATTTCACTTATATGTGGAACCTGGTGGTTATCTGAGAAGAGAGGGGTAGGGGTTGGGTGAAATGGGTGTAGGGGGTCAATTGTATAGTGATGGATGGTAACTAGATTTATTGCGGTGTTCGCTTTGTCATGCGTACAAATATTAAATCATTATGTTGTACACTCAAAACTAACATACTGGGGCGCCTGGGTGGCTCAGTTGGTTAAGCGACTGCCTTCGGCTCAGGTCATGATCCTGGGGTCCCAGGATCGAGTCCCGCATCGGGCTCCCTGCTCAGCGGGGAGTCTGCTTCTCCCTCTGACCCTCCCCCCTCTCGTGCTCTCTCTCCCATTCTCTCTCTCAAATGAATAAATAAAATCTTTAAAAAAAAAAAAAAACTAACATACTGTTGTACACCAATTTTACCTCAACTAAAAAAAAAGAAAATGTAATAAATAAAATCTTTAAAAAAGGTGGGGGGGAGGGGCACCTGGGTGGCTCAGTCGTTAAGCAGCTGCCTTTGGCTCACGTCATGATCCCAGGGTCCTGGGATCAAGCTCCGCATCAGGCTCCCTGCGCAGCAGGACGACTACTTCTCCCTCTCCCACTCCCCCTGCTTGTGTTCCTCCTCTCGCTATCTCTCTCTCTCTGTCAAATAAATAAATAAAATCTTTAAAAAAAGATAACGTTGTAGCCTATAAGAAGATGGGAGGCATATTTTCGGCTCACTTTGAGACACTGATATTGCAAAATATATAATTAAATCAACTTTGTTTTGGATTCTACATTAAGCATCCTAATTATCTGGATACAGTTGTATCTTACAGCAATAATAGCAAAGGTCGTGTTGTTCCCTGTGTTATATAATTATCAGAGCTTGTTGGAGCCTCCATCTGTCATATTTGAAGAAATGAAGTTACAGCAGCAGTGTGGGGGTTGTGTGATGACAGGGTGGAATGGTAATTAGTTGCTAATTAGAATTTTCTGAAATATTAGGGCAATCATCATAGGAAAACCCCACTCAACATTACATGTAAGTTAAAAATGCCCCAGGGTAGCTATTAACTTCTGAAAATAGTAGCAGGTATAAGTACTGCAGTTGGAGGTAATCAACATTTCCATTACCAACTCAATTTTCAGAGATAACAACTTGATATTTTTTATTGGGCTACATCAGTCTGGTGTTTATACCCAGGTTTATAGATATATAAACTTTAAAATATCTTTTATTTTATTGTAAAGCTGCTGCTAATGAAAATTTGCTTTAATAAACATCCTTTTTTAAATTTAAATTTTACTTAATTAACATACTGTGCAATATTGTTTTCTGGAGAATTCAGTGATTCATCACTTATGTACAACACCCAATGCTCATCACAAGTGCCCTCCTTAATACCTATCACCCATCTAGCCCATCCCCCACCCACCTCCTTCCATCAACCCTCAGTTTTTTCCTCTATCATTAAGAGTCTCCACAGCTTGGGGCGCCTGGGTGGCTCAGTTGGTTGGGCGACTGCCTTCGGCTCGGGTCATGATCCCGGAGTCCTGGGATCGAGTCCCGCGTCAGGCTCCCGGCTCGGCAGGGAGCCTGCTTCTCCTTCTGACCCTATCCCCTCTCATGCTGTTTCTCTCTCTCTCTCAAATAAATAAATAAATAAATAAATTTAAAAAAAAATTAAAAAAAAGAGTCTCCACAGCTTGTTTCCCTCTCTCGTTTTTTTTCTTTACCCCCTTCCCTTAGGTCCATCTGTTTTCTGCCTTAAATTCCACATATGAGTAAATCATCTGGTATTTGTCTTTCTCTAACTGACTTATTTCACTTAGCATAATACACTCTAGCTCTGTCCACATTGTTGTAAATGGCAAGATTTCCTTTTTTGATGGCTGAGTAATATTCCATTGTGTATATATACCACATCTTCTTTATCCATTCATCAGTCGATGGACATTTGATAGTTTAGCTACTCCTGGTAATACTGCTATAAACATTGGGGTGCATGTACCCCTTCAAACCTGTATTTTTGTATCCTTTGAGTAAATACCTAGAAGTGCAATTGCTAGATCGTAGAGTCCATCTATTTTTAACTTTTTGAGGAACCTCCAAACTGAATAAACATCCTTTTGATATTGGACTTAGTCCTCTTTTTCACTTGGAGTTGTTTTTTTTTTTTTAAACTTTTCATCAGGGAAAGGTACTTAGGTAACCTATAAACATGAAGACATAAACAGATCTCAAAGACAAAGTCACATTGACCTTATATGGACCTTAACTTCATGGTGATTTATTTCAAATTTTTAAACAATGAGTCAAAGGAAACTTGGCAAAATGATTCTTTTTAATCTCAGATTACAATTGAAAACTTCATTTGAATGACTAAAAAATTAGAAAAACAGCAAAGAACATAGCCAAATAATGAAGTCTAGACTTTACCTACTTACAGAATGCTATAATAGCTGTATCTCCATTTAAGATTTTTTTTTAATATTTTATTTATTTATTTGACAGAGAGAGACACAGCGAGAGAGGGAACACAAGCAGGGGGAGTGGGAGAGGGAGAAGCAGGTTTCCCGCTGAGCAGGGAGCCCGATGCGGGGCTCGATCCCAGGACCCTGGGATCATGACCTGAGCCTAAGGCAGACGCTTAACGACTGAGCCACCCAGGTGCCCCTCCATTTAAGATTTAAATTTAGGGATGCCTGGCTGGCATGTGAGAGCATGCGACTCTTGATCTCAGGACTCTTGATCTCAGAGTCATGAGTTTGAGCCCCACATTGGGTGTAGAAATTACTTAAAAAAATAAATTTAATAAATAAGCTGTAATGCAGCTACTATGTATTCAGTCTGTTCATGGATACAAATAATCCCTGATAGTTTCTTCTAGGTGCGGAAATTTAGTTTTCTTCACATTCAACACAGACAATATTCAAAATGACAGAAATCACATTTGACATTTTAACAGATTTTTTTTGCCTTATCCTGTATGTATTTATCTATTTTTGGTCATTTGTACATAAGACCATAAATATTACCTTCTTATATCAACCCCAGTGTATTTGTTATCTATTGCTGTTTAACAATTGCCCCCAAACTTAGTGGCTTCTAAGAACAGAAATGTATGATCTTCCATTTCCATGGGTCAGGAATCTGGGTACCACTTAGCTGGGTGCCTCTGGCTCTAGGTCTCTCATGAGGTTGCAGTTGAGCTCTCATCCAGGTCTGTTGTCTCATCTAAAGACTAGACTGGGGAAGGATCCACTTCTAAGCTCATACACCTGGTTATTATCAAGAAAACCCACTTCCAAGCTCACTTACATGAGCCTCTCCATAGGACTGACTCACAACATAGTGGCTGGCTTCCCCACAGGGTGAGCAATCAAAGGAAAAGCTAGAAAGAGTCAGAACATCCAAGATGGAACCTGCAGTCTTTTATAACCTAACTCGGAAGTGACATACCATCACTTCTATCATACTCTTTTCTTTAGAAGTGAGTCACTAAATCCAGCCTACATTTAAAAGAGACGGGATTACAAACGTGTGTGAATACCAGAAGATGAGGATCATGGTGGAGGGAGTATCTTTAAGGCTCCTATCATAACTGTCATCGGTCTATGATGATCTTTTAGAGAAGTAGGTAGTTGTTGTCACTAATTTTTTGTCTGCCTAATGTCTTTTTGGGAAATGACTTCTTCCTCATTCTTAGTCTGTGTGGCTCTGAGAGTCTGACTACTCCCCTTCAACCTAGCTTTTGTGGGAGGCACTGTGGTGCCCTGGCCTGGCCAGTAAGAATACTTCAAATTCTTGGCCACAGTGAGTGGTTCAAGGATGGGCCATTTGGTGTCTCTTTTCAGGAACTGATATGGGTGCTAGGAGAAAAAGCGTTTCCTAAAATCATAGGTGGAGAACATTGAAAACTGGAATTTCTTCCATCTCCCATACTTATATACAGGCTACCTTTGTTCCATGTGGAAATATTCTTAGAATGAAACCACACAGAAAAAAACAGAGCTGAGAGGTGGAAAATGAGTGAGCTACACCAAGTTCTCATAACATCTCCTGCCTCTCTATACCCAGCTACCCCTAAAGCCAGGCTTACCTTCTTTTTTTTTTTTAAAGTTAGTTTTGATTTGAATTTTGTCACTTCCAACACAAATGGTCCTAATACGCTAATATATCCAGATGTTATGGATGTAGCTCCAAATATTCTAAGTTACCTTAACAATACCAACACAGCAGTGTCTTTTATGAAATTATCTAAATATTGAGATTATTTATATTTTTCAACCTTCTCAGCTTAACTCTTAGAAACCTAAGCTCCATGTGTTTCCTATTAAGTGAACTACTTTTTTATTCACCTTGAATTTACTTTTCCCAAGATTCAGGAAAAACCTTTTTATTGTATTTAAGTTCTCTAAAAGCAGGAAGAAGTGCCTTCTTAATTATTAATTTCCTCCCAAAATTGTAGCATAATATCTGGCCACATAATTGATCCTCAATAACCATTTAATGAATGAATGAGTACATGAATCTTCTCAGTACACTTTAGAGTATTTTGGTCTAAGTTCAATACTTTTTTTTGCCCATTCAATTCAATATTTTCAGCCTATTCACATAGCCTCATGCTAACTTCAGGTTATCCCCACATACTTGAGCTTTTCATACTCGGAAGAACTTAGTGTCATTATGTCTTCCCTCCTCCAAATTACTAATAGAAATATTAAACAAAGCAAGTTAGAGAGGAATGCCATGTTTACACTTCTTCCTCCAAGAAGTGCCCTTTTATCCTAAACCATTGTTTCTTGTCTCTAAGCAACTTCCCTGTGCATTACACCAGTCTCCATCATACCATGATGACTCAATTTTTAAAATAGCCTTTTGTGTGGAACTTTGTGAAAGCCTTTTTGAAAATCTAAATAGACGCCATTCATGAGCTTTCTCCATATGCATTTGTGCGTCCTAAAAGAACTTTAATAAACTGATGAGGCCTCATTTCCTCTTATGGAAACCAATAACTTTTCTCCAGCTCCTTCCTTGCCTCCCCCTGTTATACTGCCATACAATTGTCTTTTGGGGGAAAAGCTCGTTCCTGTAGATCTGCTCTGATTGGGTCTTTAATCCTTATTAGGTATTGTAGAATAATGTAGGGTTAAGATCGCCCAAATCAAACTATCCTAAAAGAGATTCATAACTATGGTTAAGTTAGCATGTTGAGGTCAGAAACAGGGAAATACGGACTCATATGTGGTAAATATGGGCAGAAAAAAGGAAGTAAGCTTAGAAATGGAGGAAGCCAACCAAGGGTCAGGAATGTCTTAGGTCCTTCAGGAAACTGACAGTGTTACTGATTTCTCTTTTCTTTAGATTCTCCCTTCCTTTGATTTTCTCAACATCAAGCTCTCACCCTAACTTGGTAAACATTCTTTCTCAGTCTTTCCCTGGATGCTCTTTTTGTCTTTTTAATATGCTTGTTTTCCAGGTTCCATCACTGGTTTTGTATCTCCCTCTATATATTCTCCATTTTCGAGTTCATATAATCCCATGGATTTAGGTAAACTCTTATAGATTTAGGTGCTCTATTTATTCTGTAGAATCAAAATGTAAATTTGGGGCTCATGCTTCTATTCTGAGCTTCAGAAAAGTCTATTCACCTACCTAGTTGATATTTCCACATCAATATTCCATGGACACTCCAAACATGCATCCACAAATCAAATAACATTTTAACATGTCCAAAATCAAATGCATCATCTCTATATAATTTAAGACCTTTTTCATTATATGTGGCAAAAAATCTCATGGAATCTAAGAAACAGCTGAACAGATAGGGATACAACTCAGCTCAGAAACAACTGGACTGGAGCGCCTGGGTGGCTCAGTCGTTAAGCGTCTGCCTTAGTATCAGGTCATGATCTCAGGGTCCTGGGATCAAGCCTGGCATCGGGCTTCCTGCTCGGCAGGAAGCCTGCTCTCCCTCTTCACTCCCCCTGCTTGTGTTCCCTCTCTTGCTGTGTCTCTCTCTGTCAAATAAATAAATAAATAAAATCTTAAAAAAACCCCAAAAAACAAACAAACAAAACTGGATCTAGGACCTGGAAATCTTGATGATTTCTCTCTCCAGATTATATCTCTACTTTCCTCTGTATCTTTTTTCCCTTGTTACAGACTAACTTCTGCTTCTCAGTCTACCTGGTGAAAAACAATGAAGATTTCCATGTTCTTATTACAGTCACACTGAATGAGACTGGCTTGATTCTCTTTGGGTTCTAAATTCAAAATTCCAAGGGAGAAAGTCCTTGGTCAAGGTGTCCACCCATAAATCCATCAACTCTGGCCTCAGGTACAGAGTTATAATGTATGCAGCTTGAAGTTGTCCCATAGCTCACTGATGCTCTGGTCATTTTGTTTTCAACACTTTTTCTCTGATTGCTTCATTTTAGTTTCTACTGCTATGTATTCAACTTAACTGCTCCTTTCTTCTGTTGTGTCTAATCTTCTATCAAGCCCATCCAATATATTTTTCACCACAGATGTATTTTTCATGTCTAAAAGTTCAGTTTTTTCTTAATACCTTCCATTTCTCTACTTAACATGCTCAATCTTTCCTTTAGATTCTTGTACTTATGGAATAAAGTTATAATAACCGCTTTAATGTCTTAGTCTACTAATTCTATCTTTGTATATTTTGATATCTGCATCATTTCTGGGTTTGTTTCTATTGATTGATTTCTTTCCCTCATTATTCATTGCATTTTCCTGCTTGTTTGCATGCCTGGTCCTTTTTCACTGGATGCCAGAAATTGTGATTTTTACCTTCTTAGGTGCAATTTTTTTTTATCTCTATAAATATTTCCTTGAGCTTTATTCTGGGAAGCGGTTAATTCACTTGGAAATAGTTTGATGTTTTCAAAGCTTCTTTCAGGCTTTGTTAGGCAGGATGGGCAGCCTTTATTTCAGAGCTAATTTAGCCACACTACTTGAGGCAATGCTCTTTTGAATACTCTCCCTAATGCCCTGTAAAGTACAAGGCTTTTCATTCAAGGGATATTCCCTCTGCTCCAATAGGGAGTTAAGTAGTTTCTCCATACTCAGGTGCTGATCAGTACTCAGCTGAAGACTCCTGGGGGCCTTCTGTAGGTCTTCGGAACTTTCTCCCTGTGCAATACTCCTCTCCCTGCTACTCTGCCTGAGAAGTCAAGATGCCAGAGCCTCCCCGGACACCCGCGGCCCACACAGATTCCCACTCTCTCTCTCTTTTTTAAAAGATTTTATTTATTTATTTTGACAGAGAGAGAGACACAGCGAGAGAGGGAACACAAGCAGAGGGAGTGGGAGAGGGAGAAGCAGGCTCCCCGCTGAGCAGGGAGCCCGATGTGGGGCTCGATCCCAGAACCCTGGGATCATGACCTGAGCCGAAGGCAGACGCTTAACTGACTGAGCTACCCAGGCGCCCCCAGATTCCCACTCTCTTAATCGCACACCAGAAACTCTCTCCCAGGCAGTAAGCTAGGACAATCACAGGGCTCACCTCATTTATTTTCCCAATCTCAGGGATCACTGTCCTCTGTTGCCTGATATGCAGTGCCTGAGAACAGTTGTTTTCTATATTCTTCCTGTTTTTAAAGTTGTTTCAGATGCCAGGAAGGTAAATCCAGTTCCTTCTCAATCCATCTGGGTCAGAAGTGGAAATCCAATTCAATCTTTTAGAACTATTAGCAGTTTTTCAGAACCCTGGGCTCTTTCATGTCCAGCATCCCTCTTCTGTGCTCCACGGCATCATAAGCATCCCATAGAGGTTGGTTCCCCTCACAAAACTCTAAGTCCTGTGTCCACAGATCATAACTTACTCACCTTTGTGTCTTTTAACTTAGCATAGCTGAAACATAGCAGGTGCTCAACATACGCCTGGAAAAATAAATAAAACATCGTATACAATTGCACCAAAACAGAGAACAATCTTCACTATTTATTTCAGAGAATTTATAAGCTATTACCTGAAAAATGGGCTATAATTTAAACATAGCTATATTCTGAAGTTCTGATGTTACATTTCTTTGAATCAAGCATGTCATTAGCAAACTTGTCAGCCATTAGACAGATGCTTCTCAACAAAAGCAGTTTGGTGAGAAGTGTGTCTATTTGTAGTCTTTCTTTGAGGAGGGCTGGGGATTGTTTGGCACATGTCTGTGCATTTGGTTTGGTTGCATATATTGAGCATGAAATCTTTTCAGTATGTCATAGATTTTGAAAAAGCGTTTGTGTATTCACAGCTCATGCTGAGCAGAGTGCAACCACGGGCTGCCAAACATACAGTCTCGTGATCGGCTTCTCATGTAGTGAAAGCCTTCTCTGACTCCAAACTCCAAACAGAGTCACACCATAACACCACAATCTCAAGCTGTGCATTATAGCCTTTGTTAAGTTCCATGGCCTGCTCAGTGCAAATATATGTAAAATTTTACATTAGATTTGTCAAGAGTTGGATCTCTGAGATTCTGTGATAGACCCTTCCTGGGCCATACGTGTTCTCTTTTGCTAAAATGTGACATCTCTCCCCACTCCACCCCAGATCTCTGGAGCATTCTGAGCCTAAACCTACGGGAGGCCTCAGTGCTTTCTTTTTTTGACCTGAAATGTTAACTTTATAAAAAAATTGACAAATAGGGCCAGTAGTATCTGTAAATGAAACAAATTATTTGTGTATGAGCAAATAAATAATAAATATCACCTATAATCATGCCAGTCAGGATGTACTATATACCACATACTACACACATTGTATGCATATATGTATTATATATATTATATATCTTATATTGTAGCTACTACTTCATAATTGGTAATCTGCTTTCCATCCCCCCATATCTTTTCAAGTCAATGAATATCTTTTTTAATTCCCCAAAGCAGTAAACTTTAAAATAAAATCTTTTACAAACATTAGTTCTTGGTACATTCTCTCTCCTGCTCTCTTTCTTTCTGGAGTAACTGCATTTTAATAAAAAAACTCTTAAGGGCAGGATGCCCAACATAAAGGTACTCCTCTCAAGTGCTGGAGTTTCAGGCATGATGGCAATAGATATTTTGAGTGTTTTTAAGTTCCTGGACTCATTTCATTCATGCATAAGGCTAACTCTGCCATATTATGAATAACAATAACAGTGTCACTAAATAAAAAAGCAGGACTAGAAGAGACCATTTTAAAAATTCCAAATGTAATGCCCCACTATGTCCTAAGAGACAGCTGCTTTTAGTAACAGCAATGATATTTGTGAAACTTTACTACCTAAAGGAAAAAAGAAAAATCAGTGGCTTGACATTTCCAACATTTTCCGGCAACCTACTCAAGCCAACAACGAGCCGTTTAATTGATTTAATTCAATTTTGCATTTGTATCTTGAGGCAGTCTACAGCCAATTTTCTTCCCTCTTTTTGGGGAAAATATCAGTCTCTGAAATAGTGTAATTTGGGCAGATAAAAACTTCAATGTTCAGATGTTGGGGAGGATATACTCCGTTCCATGATGGCAGGAATGATGTCCACCTCTAGTAACTACCATGGTACCTGGCAAGGAACAGGTGCTCAGTACATATTTATAAAATCTTTTCAAGTGTCCGTGTGTTTGTAAACAATTATAATCGAATGACAAAGATTCAATATTTGCATTTGAAAACAAAGTATCATCTAAAAATTTCTTATCCCTGTATTTTAGAATGACATCGATATACATACATACTACACACACACCCATCAGGGTTTCTAATCTTGATACTATTAACATTCTTTGTTGTGGGGGGCTGTCTTGTGCACTGTAGGATATTTAGCTGTGTCTTTGGCCCCAACCCACTAAATGTCAGTAGCACCTCACTCTCCACCAAGTTGTGACAGTCAAAAATGTCTCCAGACATTGCCTAATATCCCCTGGATGGGGGGATCGCCTTCAGTTGAGAATGACTCTCTTTCTCACTCTCTCTCTCTCTCTCTCTCTCTGTCACACACACACACACACACACACGAAGTTAGGATTTTTCAGAAGTAATTACAAGGACTCTTTAAAAGGACAGATCATTCAAATGACATATTACTAGTAACACATCAGTTCAAAGGAAAGATTATCAGGGCTTTTGACTGGCTCAGTTGGTAGAGTATGCTACTCTTGTTCTCAGGGTCATGACTTTCAGCCACATGTTGGGTGTAGAGCTTACTTTAAAATAAATAATTGAAAAAGAAAAATAAATAAGTAAATAAATAAATAAGCAGCTTTAAAAAAAATAAATGAGCACATACAAATTAAAAGAAAAGGAAAGATTACTTTAAGAAGTAGGAATATTTACCTCAATTTGCAGAAAAATGGCTAGTTATCTTGACAATATTAACTGAGTCCTGAAAAATAAAAAGACACGTACTGTGTAAAAAAACAACCCCTCTGAAGTAGTCAGGCAGTAATTTTATGCATCCAGTTATTTATGTACTTGAACTTTAAGAAAAATGTCATCTGAAATCAAATAGGCACCAATATCTCAGTGATTCAGCTAGATTACATTTAAATTCCCTTCAAATTCAGATTATTTCCTAATTAATGACATTCTTGTTTTCTTCACTATGTAAAAGTTAATCTCAATGATCTGTGCATTGATTATTCTGGTTCTGCCAATGACTTGTTGTATGATCTTGGGCAAAGAGTTTATACACATAGGGCCTCAGTTCCTTCATCTGCAAAATACTAATATCTACTCCTACATGTGTTGTCACACCTGAAAAACTAACCACAAGTACATAGAACAATGATTGACACTCATAGAATGCCCAGTGAATGTTAACAATATTAACATCTACCAATTGTAACCAGTTTTTCATACCATACGACCCATTCTTCTTCCTTGCCACACATTATTCTTGGTGAATCTGTTTCATTAACTTATACTAAGCAAAGTAAATTAATTTCAAGATTAGCTTACATAAAGTATAACTGGAAATGTACAGTTGTCTCACTATTCTTTATACTTATATTCTTTTCTTTAATATAAATAAAAAACTAAGAATTCACGAGAAAAGGGGCACCTGGCTGGCTCAGTGGGTAGGGCATGTGACTCTTGATCTTGGGGTCATGAGTTCAAGTCCCATGTTGGGCATAGAGTTCACTTTAAAAATAAAAGAATTCCTAGGGCGCCTGGGTGACTCAGTCGTTAAGCGTCTGCCTTCGGCTCAGGTCATGATCCCAGGATCCTGGGATCGAGCCCCACATTGGGCACCCTGCTCGGCGGGAAGCCTGCTTCTCCCTCTCCCACTCCCTCTGCTTGTGTTCCCTCTTCTGCTGTGTCTCTCTCTGTCAAATAAATAAATAAAATTTAAAAAATAAATAAATAAAAATAAGAGAATTCCTGAGGAAAGAACAATAGTGGCTTTCACAGATTCTCAATTTCCTTCTCCCCAAGTTAAAAAGCAATTTTTAAATTCACTTTTTCAGGTAATATTTTTTTTCTGTGTGAATCAAAACAATAACAATAAAAAGTATAATTGACCCATGAATAACATGGGTTTGAACTGCCAAAGTCCAATTATATGTGGATTTTAAAAATAAATATAGTACAGTACTGTAAATATATTTCCTCTTATGCTTTTCTTAACAACATTCTTTTCTCTAGACTACTTTATTGTAAGAATATAATATATAACACATATAACATATAAAATATGTGCTCATTGATTTTCTATGTTATCAATAAGGCTTCTGGTCAATGGTAGGCAACTAGTAGTTAAGTTCTGGGGGAGTCAGGAGTTTTGACTGTGCAGAGGGTTGGCACCCCTAACCCCCACGTTGTTCAGGGGTCAACTAACTGTACTTACATAGCATTTATCCTCTGCCAGGTACTTCCCCCAGCATAAAATTTAATCCTCAACCCTATAAGAAAGGTATTTTACTATTCTCATTTTACAGATGAGGAAGCTGTGGCAAGAAAGATTACATGACCTGCTCAAGAACATTCAGCTACGAAGTGGTAGAGCTTGGATAAGAGTCTAGGAATTCTGGGGAATGTGGGTGGCTCAGGTTGTTAAACGTCCACCTTTGATTTTTGGCTCAGGTCATGATCTCGGGGCTGTGGAATTGAGCCCCCACATCAGGTTCCCTGCTCTGTGGGGTGTCTTCTTAAGATTCTCTCTCTCCTTGTCTCTCTGCCCTCCTCCCGCTCATGTTTGTTCTCTCTCTCAAATAAATAAATAAATCTAAAAAAAAAGACTCTAGAAAGTCTGAGTCTGTGCTCACAAGTTTGTAGGACTGTAAAACAACAGCAGCAACAAATATAGACATAAAATAAAAGCTCTGTTCCTTTGGATTTTTCTTTATGTATCTTCTCAAAATAATGATTTCTCATTGTCATTGTGAAGCTGAATGACAATATCCCAATTCAATCACTTATCTGCAATTGAAATTTAAGTAAATTAAGTAAGTTAAGTAAATTTTCAGTTGCAGCAAAGTGAGCAAAATTAGCTCTTAGTCCAAAAAAAGCACATTGTATTATACTTAAAAATAAAGCTCTAGAGGGTGGGACATCGGTAAGATGGCAAAATAGGAAGCCCCAGCCCTTTGTCCCCCACAGAGACAGCAACTTAACAATATACAGATCAAATTGCTTCTGTCAGACCTCCAGAAAACTAAGAGGCTGCAGCACCTAGGCTAATACAAAGCCAAGAGAGCCACACTGAAGTGCGTAGGAAAGTTTGTTGCATTTTGCCTGCCCTAGCTTCTTCCTCACCCACCCCACCCACCCCACAGCATGGTGCAATCGGGAGAAAATTCCCAATGCCTACTCCTTCCTTCAGGAAGGAAAGAGAAGATTGGAACATATGTCTAAAGATTTTATAGGGCTTGTTGAGGGAATATTCTGTTTCACTTGACTAAGTGCTGATGTGAACTAGTGGCATAGCTGCTTCCCAGATTGGAAGCCACTGAGAAGAAAGGCGAGCATCAGGTTGTCGCAGCATTACGGAGACTGCAATACCTCAGGAAAATACCAGCAAGAGAAAGAGATTACAGGCTCATGAAAAGAAATAGGAACAAGATTTCTTTTTTTTTTTTTTTAAGATTTTATTTGAGAGAGAGAAAAAGAGAGAGAGAGAACGAGCACAAGCAGGGGGAGGAGCAGAGGGAGAGGGAGAAACAGGCCTCCCGCGGAGCAGGGAGCCCGATGCAGGACTCCATCCCAGGACCCTGAGATCATGACCTGAGCCAAAGGTGGACGCCCAACCGAGCCACCCGGGCACCCCAGAACTAGACTTCTTAACTGGGCAATCACATGCACAAACTCAAAGAAGACATATCTCCAGAGAAATTTTGAGAGGTCCCAGAATCTCCAGCTGGGCTGATTGGTCATGGTCTTCCCTTACACAAAGGCAGTCTATAAAGACTGGGAGAGGTGACTGTTTTTCAAATGCCAAAATCTCAACAAAAGATCACAAGGTATACAAAGAAATAGGGAAACATGATCCAATCCAAAGACCAAAATAAATCTCCAGAAATTGATCCTAAATAACCAGAGATTAATGCTATACCTGACAAAGAATTCAAAATAACTATCTTAAAGATGCTTAATAAGGTAAACGAGAACAGACAACCAACAAAATCAGGAAAATGATGCATAAACAAAATGAGAATATCGATAAAAAGATAGAAACTATAAGAAAGAACCCAAATAGAAATTCTTAAACTGAAAAATACAATAACTGAATTGAAAAATTCACTAGAGAGGTTTAACAGCAGACTTCATAAAAGCAGAAGGAAGAATCTGTGAACTTGAAGATACTGAAATTATTGAGTGAAAAGAGCAAAAAGAAAAAAAAATGAAGAAAATTAAAGATAGCCTAAGAGTGGCACCAATAAGCAGACTAATATATACATTATTGGAGACCTGGAAGGAAAAGAGAGAGAGAGAAAGGGTCAGAAAGTTTTTCTCAAGAAAAAATAACCAGAAATTTCTCTAGTTGAGGAAAAAAATGAACATGCAAATTAAAGAAGTTCAAACAATTTCGACTAAGAAAAACCCAAGGATACTTATACTGAGGAACATTATAATAAAACTGCCCAAAGTCCACAGTAGGAGGATCCTAGGCTCACCTCATCCCTCGAACACAACTAGATAACTATCAGATCATTTGGAATACTCAAGAAATCAACATGAGGACTGACAGAACAAACTGTACAACTAGAAGAAGAAAGGGGGTCCACATCAAGGAAGGTAGGAAGTGCAGAGATGTGATTTAGGGAAGAGACAGATTGCAGATGTTGTGGAGGGATGGGAGCTGTGGTTGAGGAGAAAGCAAGAGAGTGGAGTGCACAGGGATATGCACAAGGAGAATACTTCCCTAAAGTTATTGACTGGGAAAACAAGAAGGGATGATGATTTTCGTGAGTTTTTGCAACTCGCAGGGCTCAAAAACTAGAGTTTAAAGGTTGGCGGTCTTGGCTGGACTAGAGCCCCGAGGGCACTGCCCTACTCCTGGAGAGAAGGCAGGCAGGTAACCCAGGGGACAGACTGCATGATCTGAGGAACGCCTGGGGCACATGAGTGGGAGATTGTTCTCTCTCCTTGGAGCACATCTGTGAGAAGTGGTATTCACAGAGAAGCCTCTCTGGGGACAAAACAGCTGGTGGGTGCCATTTTCCTCCCCTGCCTCTCAGCATAAACATGGAACCACCTTCAGTAAACAGCACAGCACTGACACAGGCTGCCTAACCTGCTTACACTGGGTCCCACTCCCTTGTGCTCTACTGGTACTGCTGGTCAAGTGTACCTCAGTCCCAGCACAGCGGGCCCTTTCCCCAGATGACCAGCAGAAATCCCCTGACCAGGGCACCTGGGTGGCTCAATTGGTTAAGCGACTGCCTTTGGCTCAGGTTATGATCCTGGAGTCCCTGGATCGAGTCCCACATCAAGCTCCCTGCTCGGCAGGGAATCTGCTTCTCCCTCTGACCTTCCCCCTTCTCATGTGCTCTCTCTCATTCTCTCTCTCTCAAATAAATAAATAAAATCTTAAAAAAAAATCATTAAAAAAAAAAAAAAGAAATCCCCTGACCACACCACGTCTCCCAACCCGAAAGTCTGGCAAGGATTTGGTTCTAGTGGAAGTAGCATCAGGTCTCATTTAACAAGCACACCAGAGGAAACTTAGTTAAAACTCACCACATTCTGGCTAAGGACCAAACACTGCTCACTGCAGGCAAGGAGAGCCTCTGAAGATGACTGACCTGAAGGATAGAGCAGTCAAAACACAACAGCAGAGTGCACACAGCACACACCAGAGACACTCCTGGAAGTGCCAGGCCCTGGACACTATATGACCTCTTCTTCATAAAGTCATTACTTTCAGGAGCAGGAAACATAATGGGCTTTTGTAACAGAGATGAAGACAGAGACTTTAGACAAAATGCCAAGACAAAGTAATTCCTCCCAAATGAAAGAACAAGAGAAAGTCATGTCCAGAGATCTAATCAAAACAGATATAAGTAATATGCCTGATGGAGAATTTAAAGCAACAATCATAAGGATACTCGCTGGGCCTGAGAAAAGAATGGAAGACTTCAGGGAGGTCCTTACTGCAGAGATAAAAGAGATAAAAACAATTAGTCATAAATGAAAAATACAATAACTGAGATTCAAAAAAGACTGGACGCAATGAGCACCAGGATGGAAGAAGCAGAGGAATGAATTAGTGGTATAGAAGATAGAATAATGGAAAATAATGAAACTCAACCAAAGAAAGAATTATGGAACACAAAAATAGATTTAGGGAACTCAGTGACTCCATCAAACACAAAAACATTCATATGATAGGAGTCCCAGAAGAAAAAGAAAAAAGGGGGCAGAAAATTTATTTGAGGAAATCATAGCTGAAAACTTCCCTAATCTGGGGAAGGAAAAAGACATACAGATCCATTCTCAGGCACAGAGAACTCCCATCAAAATCAACAAAAGCAGGCCAAGACATATTGTAATTAAATTTGCAAAATATAGTAATAAAGAAAAATCCTAAAAGAAGCAGGACAAGAGAAGTCCCTAACTTACAAGGGAAGACCCCTAAGGCTATTTGTAGATCTCTCCACAGAAACTTGGCAAGCCAGAAGAGAGTGGCATGATATATTCAAAGTGCTGAATGGGAAAAATCTGCAGCCCAGAATTCTCTATCCAGCAAGGCTATCATTCAGAATAGAAGGAGAGATAAAGAGTTTCTCAGACAAAAACTAAAGGAGTTCATGACCACTAAACCAGACCTGCAAGAAATATTAAAGGTGACTCTTTCAGTGGAAAAGAAAGACCAAAAGTTGACAAAGATGAGAAAGGAACAGAGAAAATATCCAGGAACAACAACAAAACAGGTAATAAAATGGCACTAAATACACATATGTCAATAATTACTCTGAATGTAAATGGACTAAACACTCGAATCAAAAGTTATAGGGTGTCAGAATGGATAAAAAATAAGACCCATCTATATGCTTGCAAGACACTCAATTTAGACCCAGTTTGAAAGTGAGAGGATGGAGAAATATTTATCATGCAAATGGAAGTCAAAAGAAGGCCAGAGTAGCAATACTTATATCAGACAAACTAGATTTTAAGCCAAAGACTGTAACAAGAGACAAGAAGGGACTGTATATAACAAATGGGACTATCCAACAAGAAGATCTAACAATCGTAAATATTATGCCCCCAATTAGGGAGCACCCAAATACATAAAACAATTAATAAAAAACATAAAGGAACTAATTGATAATAATACAATAATAGTAGGGGACTTTAACACCCCACTTACATTAATGGACAAATCATTTAAGCAGAAAATCAACAAGGAAATAATGCATGACATTGCATGACACACTGGACCAGATGAACTTAACAGATATATTCAGAACATTCCATCCTAAAGCAGCAGCACACACATTCTTTTTAAGTCCACAGGGAACATTCTCCAGAACAGATTACATACTAGGTCACAAATCAGGCCTCAACAAGTACAAAAAGACTGAGATCATACCATGCGTATTTTCTGACAACAATGCAATGGAACTTGAAGTCAACCACAAGAAAAAATTTGGAAAGACCACAAATACATGGAGATTAAACAATGTGCTACTAAACAATGAATGGGTCAACCAGGAAATCAAAGAAGAAATTTAAAAAAATACATGGAAACAAATGAAAATGAAATCACAATGGTACAAAACCTTTGGGATGCAACAAAAGTGGTCCTAAGAGGGAGTATATAGCAATACAGGCCTACTTCAAGAAGCAAGAAAAATCTCAAATAAACAACCTAACCTTACACCTAAATGAGTTAGAAAAAGAACAACAAACAAAGCCTAAAGCCAGCAGAAGAAGGGAAATAATAAAGATTAGAGCAGAAATAAATGTTATAGAAACAACAACAACAACAACAACAACAAAATCCCAGTAGAACAGATCAATGAAATCAGGAGCTGGTTCTTTGAAAAAAATAATAAAATTGATAAGCCCATAGCCAGACTTATCAAAAAGAAAAGAGAAAGGATCCAAATAAATAAAACCACAAATGAGAGAGGAGAAATAACAGCCAACACCACAGAAATACAAATGATTGTGAGAGAATATTAAGAAAAATTATATACCAATAAATTGGACAACCTGGAAGAAATGGATAAATTCCTAGAAACATATGAACTACCAAAACTGAAACAGGAAGAAATAGAAAACTTGAACAGATTGATAATCAGCAAAGAAATTGAATTAGTAATCAAAAATCTCCCAACAAACAGAAGTCCAAGGCCAGATGGCTTCACAGGGGAATTCTGCCAAATATTTAAAGAAGAGTTAATACCTATTCTTCTCAAACTATTCCAGAAAATAAAAGAGGAAGGAAAACGTCCAAATTCATTCTATGAGCCTGCATTACCTTGATACCAAAACCAGATAAAGACTCCACTAAAAAAGAGAACTACAGGCCATTATCCCCGATGAAAATAGATGCAAAAATTCTCAATAAAATACTAGAAAATTAAATCCAATAGTACATTAAAAGAATCATTCACCACAATCAAATGGGATTTATTCCTGGGCTGCAAGGGTGGTTCAATATTCCCAAAACAATCCACCTATAACACCACATTAATAAAAGAAAGGATAAGAAACACATGATCCTTTCAATAAATGCAGAAAAAGCATTTGACAAAGTACAACATCAATCCATGATAAAAACCTTCAACAAAGTAGGGTTAGAGGGAACATACCTCAACATAATAAAGGTCATATATGAAAAACCCACATCTAACATCATCCTTAATGGGGAAAAACTGAGAGCTTTTCCTCTACAGTCAGGAACCAAGACAAGGATGTACATTCTCACTTTAATTCTACATAGTACTGGAAGTCCTAGCCACAGCAATCAGACAACACAAAGAAATAAAAGGCATCCAAACTGGCAAGGAAGAAGTCAAACTTTCACTTTCGCGGATGACATGATACTCTATGTAGAAAACCCAAAAGACTCCACCAAAAAATTACTAGAACTGATACATGAATTCAGTAAAGTCACAGGATACAAAATCAATGTACGGAAGTCTGTTGCAGTCCCATACACCAAAAATGAAGGAGCAGAGAGAGAAAACAAGGAATCAATCCCATTTATGATTACACCAAAAACCGTAAGATAAGGAATAAACCCAACCAAAGAGATGAAAGATCTGTACTCCAAAAACTATAAAACCCTGATGAAAGAAATTGAAGATGACACAAAGAAATGGAAAAACATTCCATGCTCATGGATTGGAAGAACAAATATTGTTAACATGTCCATACCACCCAAAGCAGTCTACACATTTAATGCCAACAGTATTTTTCACAGAGCTACAACAAAAAATCCTAAAATTTATATTTAACCACAAAAGACCCCAAATATCCAAAGCAATCTTGAAAAAGAAAAGCAAAGCTGGAGGAATCACAATGCTGGACTTCAAGTTATATTATAAAGCTGTAGTGATCATGAGAGTATGGTACTGGCACAAAAACAGACACATAGATCAATAGAACAGAATAGAAAATCCAGAAATGTAACCACAACTATATGGTCAACTAATTGACAAAGTAGGAAAGAATATCCCATGGGAAAAAGACAGTCTTTTCAATAAGTGGTATGGATAAAACTGGACAACAACATACAAAAGAATGAAACTGGACCACTTTCTTACAACATACACAAAAATAAAATAAAATGAAAATGGATGAAACACCTAAATGTGAGACTTGAAACCATTAAAATCCTAGAGGAGAAAACATCAGTAACCTCTTTGACATTGACCATACCAACTTCTTATTAGAGATGTCTCCTGAGGCAAGGGAAACAAAAGCGAAAAAAAAAAAAAGCAACTATTGGGACTTCATCAAAATAAAAAGCTTCTCTACAGAAAGGAAACAATCAACAAAACTAAAAGGCAACCTACAGAATGGGGGAAGATATCTGCAAATGACATATTTGATAAAGGGTTAGTATCCAAAATATATAAAGAACTTATAAAGCTCAACACCCAAAAATCAAATAATGCAATTAAAAAATGGGCAGAAGACATGAGTAGACATTTTTCCAAAGAAGACATACAGACGGCCAACGGACACATGAAAAGATGCTCAACATCACTCATCATCAGGGAAACACAAATCGAAACCACAATGAGATATCATCTCACATCTGTCAGAACGGCTGAAATTAACAAGTCAGGAAACGACAGATGTTGGCGGGGATGCGGAGAAAGGGGAACCCTCCTACACTGTTGTGGGGGGGAATGCAAGCTGGTGCAGCCACTCTGGAAAACAGTACGGAGTTTCCTCAAAAAGTTAAAAATAGAACTACTCTACAACCCAGCAATTGCACTACTGGGTATTTACCTAAAGGATAAAAAAAATACTGCCTTAAAGGGATACATGCACCCCAATGTTTATAGCAGCATAATCAATGATAGCCAAATTATGGAAAGAGCCCAAATGTCTATCAACTGATGAATTTTTTTTCTTTCACTATGAAAATGCTTTAATGGTGGCGTCTGTATAGCATGTGACGTCAGGACAGGAAGGAGAGCAAGTGCACACAGAGAGCAGGTTGTGAGCGAATAAAGAGTTCACACAGCTTCCACGTGCTTTACCAGGTAACAGCTCTAGGCCACCCTCCTCAGCCTCCTCCTCAAACTCGCCCTCCTCCTTGGCTGTGGTGTCCTGGTACTGCTGGTACTTGGACACCAGGTCGTTCATGCTGCTCTCGGCCTTGGTGGACTCTATCTTGTCCATGCTGTCGCCCGTGTACCAGGCAGGAAGCCCTTGTGCCTGAACATGGCGGTGAACTGCTCTGAGATGCACTTGAACAGCTTCTGGATGCCCGTGCTGTTGCCGATGAAGGTGGCAGACATTTTTAGTCCCTGGGATGGGATGTCACATAAAAAAGAAAGAATGAAATCTTACCATTTGCAACAACGTGGATAGAGCTAGAAAGTATTATGCTAAGCGACGTAAGTCAGTCAGAGAAACACAAATACCTCTCATATGTGGAATTTAAGAAACAAAACAAAGGAACATAGAGGGGGAAGAAAGAAAGGAAAACCAAGAAACAGACTATTAATCCTAGAGGACAATGATGGTTACCAGAGGGTAGGGAGGCAGGGGGATGGGTTAAATAGGTGATGGGGATAAAGGAGTGCACTTGTGATGAGCACTGGGTGCTGTATGGAAGTGCTGAATCACTATATTATATAACTGAAACTAATATTACACTGTGTGTTAACTAACTGGAATTTAATAAAGACTTGGAAGAAAAAAAAAAGTAAGGATCACTGATTGTCTTCTGTTAGATTCCTCTACAGTGTTAGCAGTATTATATGTTATGCTTTTTATTTTTTTAATAAATATTATTAAAACTGTCAAAAGTCACAAGAGAGAATCCTGAAATTAGCAAGAGAAAAATGATTTGTCACATGTAAGGGAGCTTCTTTAAGATTAACAATGGAGTGGGGGGGCGCCTGGGTGGCTCAGTCGGTTAGGTGTCTGACTCTTGATTTCAGCTCAGGTCATGATGTCAAGGTTGTGAGATTGAGCCCTGTGTTGGGCTGTGCACTCAGCGGGGAGTCTGATTGAGATTCTCTTTCTCTCACCCTCCCTCTGCCCCTCCCTCCCCCCCCTCCCCGCTTTCTTTCTCTCTCTTTCTCAAATAAATAAATAAATCTTAAAAAAAAAAAAAGATTGTTGAAGTGGATCAAAAAGCAAGACCCAACTATATGTTGTCTGCAAGAAACCCACTTTATTTATTTATTTAAAGATTTTATTTATTTATTTGAGAGAGAGAGAAAGCACGAGCAGGGAGAGGGGCAGAGGGAGAAGCAGGCTCCCCGCTGAGCAGGGATCCCGATGTGGGACTCGATCCCAGGACCCTGGGATCATGACCTGAGCCGAAGGCAGATGCTTAACCGACTGAGCCACCCAGGCGCCCCGAGAAACCCACTTTAAATGTAAAGACACATATAGATTAAAAGGAAAGGGATGACCATATGATTTCAGTCATATCTGGAATTTTTTTTTAAAGATTTTATTTATTTATTTGACAGAGAGAGACACAGCGAGGGAGGGAACACAAGCAGGGGGAGTGGGAGAGGGAGAAGCAGGCTTCCCGCCGAGCAGGGAGCCCAATGCAGGGCTCGATCCCAGGACCTCAGGACCTTGACCTGAGCTGAAGGCAGACACTCAATGACTGAGCTACCCAGGCACCCCATATGTGGAATTTAAGAAACAACACAGATAGGAGAAAAGAGAAAGAGAGAGAGGCAAACCGTAAAACAGATTCTTAACTACAGAGAACAAACTGAGCGTTCCTGGAGGGGAGGTGGGCGGGTGGATGGACTAAATGCGTGATGGTTATTAAAGAGGGCACTTGTTGTGATGAGCACTGGGTATTATATGTAAGTGATGAATCACTAAATTCTATTCCTGAAACTAATATGTTTCTATATGTTAACTAACATATATGTTAACTAACTAAATTTAAATAAAAACTTGAAACAAAAAAAAAAGGAGGAAAGGTAAGGAGAAAAATATGCTATGCTAACACTAATCAAAAGATAGCAGGAGTAACAATATTGATTTCAGACAGAGTAGACTTCAGAGCAAGCTAAGTTATCAGGCATAAAGAAGACCATTACATAATGATAAAGAGATCCATACTTAAACAAGACATACATAAATATCCTTAACACGTACATGCCTACCAATAAAGTATCAAAATAAGTGAGACAAAAACAGATAGAAGCACAAAGAGAAACAGATAAATCCACTATTATTGTTGGAGATTCTAGCACCCCTCCATCAGAAGTGAACAGATTTATTTCTCACAGTTCTGGAAGATGTGAAGTCCAACATCAAGGTGCCAACAGATTTGATTCTTGGTAAGAGCCATTTTCTTGGCTTGCAGATGGCAGCTTTCCCAGCTGCCTTCTTGGCTGCCTTCTGGCTGTATCCTCATATGCAGAAAGGTCTGATTCTCTGTTTCTTCTTATAGGGCACCAATCTCATCATGAGGCTCCAAACTCATGATCTCATCTAAACCTAATTACCTCCCCAAAACCCCACCTCCTAACGCTACTACACTGGCAATTAGAACTTTAACATATGAATTTGGGTGGGATAATTCAATCCATAACGGAAGTCTCAACGTTGTCAGGCTGTCTGTTCTTCCCAACTTGATCCATAGATTCAATGCAGTCCCAACCAAAGTCCCAGAAAATTACTTTGTGAAAATTGACAAAGTGATTATAAAGTTTATAAGGAGAAGCAAAAAAATGAATAGCTACCTCAATATTGAAAGAGAAGAACAAAGGACTGACACTTCAAGACTTACTATGAAGCTGTAGTATCTAGATGGTATAATATTGGTGAAAGAATAGACAAATAGATCGGTGGAACAGAATGGAGAGCCCAGAGATGGACTCGCATAAATATAGGTAACTAATCTTTGACTAAGGAGCAAAGGTAATGCAACGGACAAAAAACAGTCTTTTCAAGAATTGGAGCTGAAAAACTGGATATCTGCATGCAAATAAAAGAATCTAGACAGGCCTCACACCCTTCACAGAAACTAACTATGATCCAATATGGATCATAGAACTAAATGTCAAATTCAGAACTATCAAACTCCTGGAAGGTAACATAGAAAATCTAGATGATCTTTAGTATGGCAGTGACTTTTCAAATACAACAGCAAAAACACAATCCATGAAAGAAACAATTGACTTCACTAGCATTAAAAAACTTCTGCTCTTTGTAACACAATGTCAAGAGAATGAGAAAAGGAGGGACAGACTGGGAAAAGATATTTGCAAAAGGCATATCTGATCAAGTACTATTATCCAAAATAAACAAAGAACTCTTAATACTCAATAATAGGAAACAAAAAACTTGATTTTAAAAAATAGTCTAAAGACCTGAATAGAAACCTCACCAAAGAAGATAAACAGATGTCAGGTAAGTATATGAAAAGATGTTCAACATTATACCTCATTAGGGAATTACGATTAAAACAACAGTAAGGGGCGCCTGGATGGCTCAGTCAGTCAAGCGTCTGACTCTTGATTTCAGTTCAGGTCATGATCTCAGGGTTGTGAGATTGAGCCCAGCGTCGGGCTCAGCACTGTTACAAAACTAAATATACTCTTACCATATGATACAGCAATCATGCTCCTTGGTATTGAAATTTTATGTCCACACAAAAACCTGCACACAGATATTTATAGCAACTTTATACATAATTGCCAAAAGTTAGAAGCAACCAAGATTGTCCTTCAGTAGGTGAATAGATAAACTGTGGTGTATCCAGACAATGGAATATTATTCAATGCTGAAAAGAAATGAGCTATCAAGCCTTTAAAAGATACGGAAGAAACTTAAGTACGTAACACTAAATGTAAGAGGCCAGTTTAAAAGGCTACAAACTATATGATTCCATGTATATGACATTCTGGAAAAGGCCAAAGCACGGAGTCAGTGAAAAGATTGGTGGTAATGAAGAGCTGGTAGGGAGAGTGGGATGAATAGACAGAGAACAGAGAATATCTAGGGCAGTGAAACTATTCTGTATGATACCATATTGGTGGATACATGTCATTATACACTTGTCAAAACTCAGACTGTGCAACACCAATAATAAACCCTAATGTAAACTATGGACTCTGGATGATAATCTATCAATGCAGGTTTATCAATCATAACAAATGTATCATGGTAGTGCAGGATGTCAAAGCAGAGGCAGTTAGCCTGTGTGGGGACAGGAGTATATGGGAATGCTCTGTACTTTCCACTCCATTTTGCTATGAACCTAAAAATGCTCTAAAAAATAAAGTTTAAAAAAAAATAAAAGCATAACCTAAGAAAAAACATAAAAACCTAACCCCCTTGCAAACAAATAAAAAAAAATGACAAAGCATGTCACCGCAAAAAAATCAATGAAACACAAAGGAAGGCAGTAAAAGAGGGATAGCTTCAGACATAAAGAAAACAATTGACAAAATGGCAATATGAAGTCTTTGCCTATCAGTAACTATTTAAATGTGAAAGAATTGAACCCCAATCAAATGACATATATTGGCAGAATGGATAAAAAATTACACACTGTCTATAAGAGACTCACTTTAGATCTAAGGACACATAGGCTGAAAGTGAAAGAGTGGAAAAAAGATATTCCATGCGGTGGGGGATCTGCTTCTCCCTCGCCCTCTGCCTGCTGCCCCCCCTGCTCATGCTCTCTCTCTCTCTCTGTAATAAATATTTATTTGACAGAGAGGAGGAGGGGAATAGGGAGAAGCAGGCTCCCCATGGAGCAGGGATCCTGACATGGGGCTCAATCCCAGGACTCTGGAATCGTGACCTGAGCAGAAGGCAGATGCCTAACTGACTGAGCCACCCTGGTGCCCCAAGATATAACAATTATATATATATATATATATATATATATATATATATATATATATATATATCTCCACCTAACATCAGAGCTCTTAAATATAAGAAGCAAACATTGACAGAATTGAAAGGAGTAACAGACAGCAACACAAAAATAGTAGGAGTTTCCAATATCTCACTTTTAATAATGGATGCAAAAGCCAGGCAGAAGAGAAATAGCAAAACAGAGGACTTGAATGACACTATAAACCAAGTGCAACGAACAGTTATATACTGGATATACACAATCCATCCAACAACAACAGAATACACCTTCTCAAGTGCACATGGAATATTCTCCAGAACAGACTACGTGTTAGGACACAAAAGAAGTCTTAAAAAATTTAAGAAGACTGAAATTGTACAAAGTATGTTTTCTGAATACAAGAGAATAAAAGTAGAAATCAATAGCCCAAGGAAAATGGGAAAATTTACAAAGATTTGGAAATTTAACAATACAGTATTTTTTTTTTTTAGAGAGAAAGTGAGGGAGTGTGTGAGCAGGGGGGAGGGGCAGAGGGAGAGAGAATCTTAAGCAGGCTCCACACCCAGCATGGAGCCCAATGCAGGGCCCAATCTCACATGACCCTGAGATCATGACCTGAGCTGAAATCAACAGTCGGATACTTAACCAACTAAGCCACCCAGGTACCCAACACACTCTTAAACAACCAATGGGTCAAAGAAGAAATCACACGGAAAATTAGAAAATATATAACAGATCTAAAATATGTTTAGTGTTTTCTACTAGGGGTTACAATTTACATCTTTCAGTTATCATAATCTACTGCCAAATAGAATTTCACATAAAGTAAAGAAACTTACAATTTACCTACATTTCTTTCTTCTCAGTCTTTCCACTATTGCAGTTATTCACTGTACATGTAAATATGTAATAAACACCAAAATTTATTAGTACTATGTTTTCTTTAAAGAGTAAAAAATAGTTACTCCCATATTTACCATTGCCTGTGCTCTTCATTCCTTTAACATCCAGATTTCTATCTGGTTTCACTTCCCTCTGCCTGAAGGACTTTCACCTATATTGATGTGTTGGTCAAAGGGTGATGAATTCTTTCAACATTTATATGTCTCCAACTGCCTTTATTTTACCTTAATTGTGAAAGATATTCTTACCAAGTAAAGTATTCTAGGTTGGCTGTTCTTTAATTTCATTACTTTAAGGATATCACTTTACTATTTTCTGGTTTGCATTATTTTCAATGAGATGCTTTTGTACTAAATGTCATTTCTCTTTGCTTTTAAGATTTTTTTTCTCTTTATTAACAGTTTTAAGCAATTTGGTTACAAAGTCTTATAAATTGCATCAAGTTTCTTGTTCTTGGGGCTCATTGAGCTACATGGATCTTGTGGGTGTATACTTTTCATCAAATATGGAAAATTTTTGGTCATTATTCTTTAAATAGTCTTTCTACTTCCACTCACCCATTCCACATTCTCTCCCTCTGGGACTCTAATCACACATATATTAGGTTGCTTGATGTTGTCCCATAGCTCACTGAACTATGTTCATTTTCATATCCAATCTTTCTTCTCTCTGTTTTTCATCTTGGATCGGTTTTGCTGCTTTGTCTTTAAATTCACTAATCTTTTCTTCTGTGGTATCTGATCTGCTGCTAATCCCATTCTTTTTAAATTTTTTTATTTTCCGCATTTAGAAGTTTATGTGGGTTATATCTTCTATATAGCTTTTCGCCATGCTTCTTTAACACATGGAGAATATTTATAATAACTGTGCTTTTTAAATTTTTTTAAAGATTTTATTTATTTATTTGACAGAGAGAGACACAGCGAGAGCAGGAACACAAGCAGGGGGAGTTGGAGGAGGGAAGCAGGCTTCCCGCGGAGCAGGGAGCCCGATGCAGGGCTCGATCCCAGGACCCTGGGATCATGACCTGAGCTGAAGGCAGACGCTTAACACCTGAGCCACCCAGGCACCCCAATAACTGTGTTTTTAAACATATATATATTTTTTTTTAATAATCCAAGCTGCTTTTTTTTTTTTTTAAGATTTTATTTATTTGCGAGAGAGAGAATGAGAGACAGAGAGCATGAGAGGGAGGAGGGTCAGAGGGAGAAGCAGACTCCCCGCTGAGCAGGGAGCCCGACGCGGGACTCGATCCTGGGACTCCAGGATCATGACCTGAGCCGAAGGCAGTCGCTTAACCAACTGAGCCACCCAGGCGCCCTAAACATATTTTTAAAAAAATAGGGCCTGAACTCACGACCCTGATATCAAGACCTGAGCTAAGATCAAGAGTCAGACACTTAACCAACTGAGATACCCAGGTGCCCCTATAATAACTGTCTTAATGTCCTTGTCTCCCAATTTTATCATATGTTCCATAGGTGGGTCTGCTTCTATTGATTGATTTTTCCTCTTACTATGGCTTGTATTTCCCTGTTTCTTTTTATTCTATAATTTTGTTTATATACCAGACTGTGAATTTTACATCGTTAGGTGCTGGATTTTTTTTTTTTTTTTAATTCCTATAAATATCTTGTGAGCTTTGCCCTGGGATGCAATCAAGTAACTTGAAAACTGATTCTGTCAAGGCTTACTTTTACACTTTGGGAGGTAGAACGAAAACAGCCTTTACTCTAAAGCTAATTTGGCCCTTTTCCTGAATTAATGTCTAATAATGTCTATTTAATGTCTAATAATTATGAGGTTTTCATTCTATTTAATGTCTAATAATTATGAGGTTTTCATTCTATTTAATGTCTAATAATCATGAGGTTTTCCTTCTGGCTGGTGGGAACAATAACCATTCCCAGCCCTGTTTGATCTCTGAGGATCATTCTGCCTCTTCCCTTCTGGTGGTCCTTTCGCTAGCCTCAGGTAGTTTCCTCACAGGTATGTACTGATCAAAACTCAACTGGAGACCTGAGGGGAATGCTCTGCAGTTCCCTGTGGCTCCCTTTCTATACAGTTCTTTCCTCTCCAGTATTCCACCATGCAAATTCTAACCACCTTCACCTCAATTCTGTCATTTCCAACTCTGTTTCCTCAACTTAGGCTCTGCTTGGGTTTCCCCATCTTTGAGCTATAGTCTGGAAACTATAGACAGTAAGCTGGGACAATGGTAGTGCTCACCTCATTTGTTTTCCTTTTCCTAGGGGGAACACTGTCCTCAGCTTTCTGTTATCCAATGTCAGTGAACCAATGTCTCATATGCTTTGTCCAATTTCTTATTTAAGGAAAGATGGTAAATCCAATTCCTGTTCCATTAAAGTTGGAAGAAATAACCACTTGATGGTTTTGGTTCTATTAAATGACTTTACTTATAGTCTGAGATCTAGTAATAAGAGAAACAGGCCGAATAATGAGAGTAAAACACTCAGTCAAATATCCACTGTGTATCAGTGACATTTTGTATTATGTGCTACAAAGAAGCATTCCCCCCCTTTAAGATTTTTTAAAAGACTATTCTCCTCAGTTTGGGTTTTTTTTCTCTCCCAATTTTTGATTTTGAAAAATGTGAAGGCTTTGGAGAATTTGAAAAAATTGAACAATGAAAATCCATAGCTCTTCATCTAGATTGACAAATTAATATTTTACTATGTATGCTTTATCTCTATATATTTTTCAATCGATTGAAAGTAAGTTTCACACCTAAATATTTATCCTTCATCTTCCAAGGAAAGGATATTCTCTTACATAACCACAATAGCATTATTCTACCTAAGAAATTTAATAGTGATACAAGAATATTAGCTAATACATAGCCCATATTCAAATTTCTTTAATTATCCTTTTCTCTTTCCAGAATAACAATCCAATCAAGAATTACTCACTGCATTTGGTAATTGTGTGTCATTAATCTCTTTTTATCTGAAACAATCCCCCCTGCTATCTTTTTATAATGTTGACATTTTTGAGGAGCTCAGGCCTGCTTTCTTGTTTAATTTAGATTTTTTAAAAATTGTGATAGTGTTAGTAAATTTTATGACAATTTGGGAAAGAGAAACTCCTCATTATTTTAGAATTATATTCATCCTGTCACTTTGAAGACTATGCTAAATTTTGAATATGAATAAATCTCATTTTAAGAACTAATATACTTGAAAATTGCTTAATGACTCAAGTGTGCTATTACAGAACTTAGAAGTAGAAAATATCTAATACTGCATTCCTCCCTGGCAAAGGGAAAGGCAATTGAGACATGTTAGTTTTGTTTTGTCATTTTTGTTTTATAGTACTAGGGTTAAAAATGTGGCCCAACTTTTTCACAAGCACTATTCTTGTCTGATTGTTATAGAAAGTCAGATCGTTCATGTATTCAGCAGCTGAACTTATTGTATACTCCCCCCAAGTGAAATGGAATAGGAAAATGCTTGCTGTTTTAGAACCCCAGAATATGCATGAGAGAAACAAATGCATATTTTCCCCGATGAACACGACTTCACTTTACTTCCGGATATTTCAAAACTACCATCTGGTTGTCCACCCTGTTTTTCCACCAGATGGCAATAATCCATAATGGGTGAGCAGGACGAATGGAATGTACACAAGGGCGTGAGCATTAAAGGCTATGAGCTTGCCATGTGGTAATGCAGGAAAAATGACGAGTCCCAGGAGAAGAGGATAAATAATGGGTTGCTAAATCTGGCATGCTAAAGGCTAACAACAGCCATCATAAAAGGAATCACATCATTTCATCTTTATTAGTGTAAAATTTAAGAATACAATGAGCTGTACCATTGTTACATTTTTGTTTGTTTTCAGAATCATATAGGAAAGACAAGCTAGTAGAGTGGAGAAGTTGTTGGTAGAGTTTATCAAATTCAGCACCAAAAAGACACTGTATATTCCTAACAGAAGTCACAAATTCAGGGATGCCTGGCTGGCTCTATCAGTAGAGCATGCGACTCTTGATCTTGGGATTGTGAGTTTGAGCCCCACATTGGGTATAGAGTTTACTTAAAAAAATAAATAAAAAATTAACTTCATTAAAAAAAGGTCACAAATTCAGAGTATTTTAAGAAGAGGACGGGAGAAAGGAATCTTTAGGAACTGCTCTTGAAACCTGGAGGCCATTTCTCTTCCCTTCCCCCATGACTTGAAGAGGAAGAGGAATCCTGCTGACATTTCTTTCTTTCTTTTTTTTTTTTTTTAACATTTCAGTGTTTCTTTCTTTTTTTTTTAAAGATTTTATTTATCCATTTGACAGGGAGAGAGAGAGAGCACAAGCAGGGGGAGTGGCAGAGGGAGAGGGAGAAGCAGGCTCCCCGCTGAGCAGGAAGCCCGATGTGAGGCTTGATCCCAGGACCCCGAGATCATGACCTGAGCGGAAGGGAGACGCTCAACTGACTGAGCCACCAGGCAACCAGTTGCTGACATTTATTCACTGGTCTTTCAAAATCTGTTTAATGGAGCATACCTATTTGTTTTTGATTTTAGGTGGTATCATAAAAATCCAACCTAATGCTACACTATCTCATGCAAATAATCCCCAGTGTGCTCTAGTGCAAAATTCCTGTACAGCTCTATACCTTGGCAGGTTACATGGGAAAGGATTTTCCGTCACTGGGTATCTGTCATTTTCACCTCTGTGTATTTTTTTTTTCTAAGTACTCACTATTCCTGTGATAAAAGCCAGGCTGTTCTTTTTGAAGACTAAATAGTACTAACTTTTATCATTGTTTTTACCATTTTCCTTTCTTCCGTTTTGAAAAATAATACGGTCACCCAAATTTTAAAAAGAAGCTCCAGCTTACGAGATAAAGGTTAGAATTTTAAATAGAGTTCAAAAGAAACTGGAAAGAATCTAAATGAAGCTGTTTATTAGAGCATAATCATACAAAACTTCTAAGGAAACTGCTAGGAACATTTTTTTCTTGTTGTTTTGGTAAATAGATCAATTATCTAATGTAGGTAAAGTACAAGGGAAAAGAAAAAGACAACAGTGAGAAGAGATGTAATCCAGGGAATTCAGTTTTTCGTTTAGACAATGTTTTTATAAAGGGAGCTATAATAAAAAATATTAAGCTTTTATCCTTTTTTAAATACGTTTTGTCTTCATTATTAAGTGATCAATAGAAAAATATTGAAATGCAGAAAAGAGTTACCAATCTGAAGACAACTGCTATTAACATTTTAGTGTATTCTCTTCCATAGTTTTTGTCTAGAAATAAGTTTCCTTTTATCTTTTGAACACATTTGTTTGTTTTCATGATTGTTTCATGCTTTTTATGAACTGATTTCTTACATTGCATGGTAAAATATGTACTTTCCTATGTGATTAGAAACACTTACTAATTTCAATTGCTTCATAATATTTTGGTAAGGATGAGCCATACTTTAATTAACCTATTATTGGACATTTATTTAGCTTCTCCTTTTTGGTTTAACAAATGGCACAGTGATGAACACGTTGGTGTACACAAAATACTGTCCACGTTTAGACTTTCTTAGAATGGCTTCCCAAGAGTGAAATCACTAGTTCACAAGCATAAAATATTTTAATGCTTTAATTTTGATTTCGATCGCTGCCAATTTTCTTTTTAATAGAGCTAAGTCGGTTTACACTGCTAATAGCAATGTGCAAAATGCAGCTTTCATGTTGATGCCAGTGCTGAGTAGTCTCATAAAAAACAAGCAATTGAACAGTTTGCTAAATGGCCTCTTACTAGTGCTTTAATTTGCATATCCTTGATTACTAGTGAGATGGAACCTAGTCCCACTGTTTGTTAAACAGTTGAATTTCCTCTTTTATGAATTGTTTACTTATGCCCTTTGTCTGTTCATCTCTTGGGGTCTTTGTAATCCCCATTTACAAAGAGAACTAACAAGCCCCGTCCAGAGAAAGGCCTTCTGTATGCCACGCTGTGAATTCCTCCCCTTTCAAGTCTTGTCAGAGGCGGCACTGGAACAGCAACGTGAGGGGAAACCAGGAAGGGCAGGAAAGATCAGTGGTATATTTCCCTCTGCTGTACAAATGAAATAAAAGATCATGTTGCCGTGGGGAAACGGCTCTGTTCCTTTACTTAACCCAGGGCTCAACTTGAAAACTGCATTCTACTAAGTTTTGACCACTTTTCAATGTCATATTCTGTATTATATAACACCAGAAATACACATCAGTATGAGTCACTGTGGGGCCATGGTGGTTCCACAAATGTTGCCATTCCAGGGTCATCTTTTTTTTTTAAAGATTTTTATTTATTTATTTGACAGAGAGAGAGACAGCAAGAGAGGGAACACAAGCAGGGGGAGTTGGAGAAGGAGAAGCAGGCTTCCCGCGGAGCAGGGAGCCGATGCGGGGCTCGATCCCAGGACCCTGGGATCATGACCTGAGCTGAAGGCAGACGCTTAACGACTGAGCCACCCAGGCGCCCCCAGGGTCATCTTTTAAACTGATTTAATTAGATATAATTTAATTTAATTTAATTTAACGTGGAGTCTCATCCTTGATTCTCTAGCCACTTCCTGAGAGCTAGATGTATGTATAGTTTTTCCATGTATAATTTTTCTTATATGGATACAATTGGAGCAAATACAGAAAGGGGCATAAATGTGGAGTCCTGGCTCTGAAGTGATGCTGAACTATTCTCTGCACAGGTGACTATCCAGACCCAGGCTCAGAGAACCTTCCTCCTACAGGCAGTAACGGGGCTCTCTCTAATGCTGATAGGGACTCGAAACTCCCTCAATTCCCAATCTGAAATATGCAGGTAATCATAGTTCCTCCTCTTATCCAACGGATATTTTAAAGATTACATTATAAGAGAAAAATCTTTGAGGTTGAAAGGACTAACATTAAGTATTATTACATTGTAGTAAATGCTATTTTTAAACATAAGTCAAGACTCAAAAATGATCTCCTTTGTCAAATATCCTGAGGTCAATAAAGAGAATTAAAGACTGTAGAATCATCAGAGCTAACTCTCTTGTTTGACAGAAGAAACTGAGGCTCTGAGAGGTCTCATCCAAGATGATGACACTTGTTATAGGGTGACGCTGCTAATGCATGCTAGTCCTGAGTTCCCTCAAGACATCTGTCTACTGCCTCCCTCCCCTCATCAGTGGGTAGAAACTTACTAAGCACCACTGAGCAAAAAACTCAATTTTATTTCCTGATCATCTTTAACAGGAACTGTTTCCAGCTCCCTCTTTATTCTGAGAGTTAAATTTCTGTTCACAGTAAAAATAATTATTTCAGGGGTGCCTGGCTGGCTCAGTCGGTAGAGCATGCAACTCTGGATCTCAGGGTTGTGAGTACCTGCCCCACGTTGGGTGTAGAGCCTACTTAAAAAAAAATAATTACTTCAAATAGGCTAAAATATGTATGTAAAGTTTTCTGACAAAAGAATGTGAGTTTATGTAAACATAAAATATTATATGTCTAAAAGCTTAAGAAATAAGCATCAAAGAGCAGGTTTTAATCAAACCGAAGCATCTTTTTAAACGTACACTTGCAATGCAACACCATCCTCTATCAGCTGGGGCAGAGCTGCAAACACAGGACAAAGGTCACCGAAATGAAGTGGAACCAGTTGGACAGAGAGCCTGCAATCTGGTTTCAAGTGTTTGATTAATATCAGAAGAAACAAATTTGTTACACTAAGGAAGAGGGTTCTGGAATCTTTGTGATTCATGAGTATATGCCCCTCTTTTCAGAGATAAGTGAATGTGTGAACTCTCTGTGGCATTAATGTGGATTGCGATAAGGAAATTGAACATCAATACATCAGAGAATCCTCTTCCTCAAAGATGGGGAAAACAGACAGCAAGTTGATTTATTTGCGGGAAGCTAAGGTGAATCATATTAGCAGATACTTTCAAATGATCAAGAATTCAAACATGTAATCATAAGCGGTGCCTGTGAAGCCACACACTTAGATGGAGAGGGGAGACACACTGTCAAATCAAGAGAGAGGATCTCTTTTTTGCCCCCAATTTCTTAAGCTATTGAAGAACTTTTACTTTCTTTTATATATTTTCCCCAACCCAAGTAGGATTTAATAGATATTTAGATATACAAGAATCTCTCCTCTTTCATCCTGTGCGTACATATAAACACACACACGTGAAATGGTATGAATTAATCAAACAGAAAAAAAGACCAGTAAGAAAGTTCTACGTGGGGCGCCTGGGTGGCTCAGTTGGTTAAGCGACTGCCTTCGGCTCAGGTCATGATCCTGGAGTCTCTGGATCGAGTCCCGCATCGGGCTCCCTGCTCAGCGGGGAG
>NC_138373.1:61414459-61423733 GCF_054177405.1 Leptonychotes weddellii | reverse complement strand
TTTTTTTTTTTTTTAAAGATTTTATTTATTTATTTGAGAGAGAGAATGAGATAGAGAGAGCATGAGAGGGGGGAGGGGCAGAGGGAGAAGCAGACTCCCCGCTGAGCAGGGAGCCCGATGCGGGACTCGATCCCAGGACTCCGGGATCATGACCTGAGCCGAAGGCAGTCGCTTAACCAACTGAGCCACCCAGGCGCCCCGGCAAGAACCTTTTTGATGCTTTTTCAGAGTAGCCATTTTATTTATTTATTTATTTATTTATTTATTTATTTATTTATTTATTTAAAGATGTTATTTATTCCCAGGACCCCGGGATCATGACGGGGCATCCCTAAGTGGTAAAAGATTTACTTTAACCCTAAGAATAAAAGTAGGTAAATAATATGGCTACTTTGGGATGCCTGGGTGGCTCAGTCGGTTAAGTGTCTGCCTTTGGCTCAGGTCATGATCCCGGGGTCCTGGGATCAAGTTCTGCATCACTTGCTCAGCAGGGAGCCTGCTTCTCCCTCTGCCTGCAGCTTCCCTTGCTTGTGCTCTCTCTCGCTCTCTGACAAATGAATAAATAACATCTTTAAAAAAATCTTTTACCACTTAGCATTCTGTGGATAATTGATGTTTCAGATCATTAAATAGTTCATTCTGATTTCACAGATCTCACAGAATACACAAACATAGGAGCTTTATTTACCACAACTATGGATTTGAATTCGGTAGTCCTGACAATTTGAGATTCTGTGATGGCATACCAGGAAATGAAGACAAAAACTATCTCATTTTAACCATTGAATTCAATCTCTTTTCTCACTTTTTTTTTTTAAAGACTTATTTATTTTAGAGAGAGAGAGTGCGTGAGTGGGGGGGGTGGGGCAGAGGGAGAGAGAATCTCAAACAGACTCCACACTGAGCGTGGAGCCCAACAGTGGGTTTGATCCTACAACCCTGAGATCATGACCCTGAGATCATGATCTGAGCTGAAACCAAGAGTTGGACACTTAACCCACCGTGCCATCCAGGCGCCCCTCTTTTCTCACTTTCAAACAAAACTGGTAAGGCAGCAAAAAGAACTGTTTCACTTTCTCACTGACCCCGCACCCAAAAGAAAGTGAAGAATATGTTTTGAATTGCCTGAAAACAAAAGGAAGAGAAATAAAGGCTGCACATTAGCACAAAGTGAAAATCTGTCTCAAAATCCATGAACATAAACTTTACAAGAATATTTAAGGAAACCAGTACCTTGCTCTTGTGGAAACTGTCACAGTTCATGTAGCGGCTGCATTTTCTATTGCCTACACTGAGTGAGAACATTGGTATTTTCCTGACTCACAAGGACAAGAGTGTGCTGCCTGCTGAATCACCCTCCTCACTTCCCAGGGTGCCTGAGTGTTCCAAGACACTAATGAAGGATTAAATTGTGGTTGCCATGACAGTTACCTAAATGCTGTCATGATAATATCAACAGATGTAGTGCAGTGTTCCCTGAAAGTTGAATATTTTCCCCTTCCAAAACTTCAATAATTTTAATCATTGAAGTTCTTTAATAACTATGCAGAGTTGATCTAAAGAATTAGTAAAATCCTTTTTTTTTTAAAAGATTTTATTTATTTATTTGTCAGAGAGAGAGAAAGGGAGAGAGAGAGAGTGTACAAGCAGGGGGAGTGGCAAGCAGAAGGAGAAGCAGGCTCCCCACCGAGCAAGGAGACTGATGCGGACCTCCATCCCAGGATCTTGGGATCATGACCTGAGCCAAAGGCAGACGCCCAGTCTACTGAGCCACCCAGGCATCCCAGTAAAATCTTTTTCTTATCTAGATAGGTTGCTATATTAAGATACAACTCATCTCTTTACTTAAAATATATTTCTCCTGGGGCGCCTGTGTGGCTCAATTGGTTAAGCGTCTGACTCTTGGTTTCTGCTCAGGTCACCATCTCAGGGTTGTGGGACCAAGCCCTCCTTGGGGCTCCTCGCTCAACGGGGAGTGTGCTTGAGATTCTCTCCCTCTTACCCTCCCCCCACTCATGCTTGTGTGCTCTCTCTCTCTCTCAAATAAATAAATCTTTAAAAATAAAATGTATTTCTCCTAGTGAATGGTGATTGACAAATGATGCTGCCTATTGTATTCTTAGAAATTGAAATGAATATCACAAAGTAGAAATAAAAAAGTTTTATCAATTTTCTTAAAGTCTAGGAACTCAAATTTACGAAAACAAATCGGAATACCTTAAGCATTAGCCAGCATCTTGTGGTAACGGGCTGTTTTTTATGTGTGTCAGTGTTTTATGTAAACCATATCATGTAAGAACCTGCCTGTGGAGGGTTTGTATTTGGTAGGCAGATGTTCTGTCCCTCCTTCCCTCCATTCCAATGATTAAACCATCAAGAACAGAGAAGTAGGAGTGGAGGTTCCTATTTTTATTTTAAAGATCTTACTTTTTGGGAGGTTTACAATATCTTTTAGGATTACCATGAAGCCCCAATTACTGGGAGGACTTAGAGTCATTAAAATGAACATCAGAAAAAATTCAATGACCCTGAGGGTTCTTGAAATGCCTTTACTAAATGTTTCAAAACTGGGCTTGAGTATTTGCTGCTTTTGGTAGAGTGTTTTTCTCCTTTCATTTCATCTGCCCTCAGGGTGTTGGTTATTATTATTATTATTTTCTTTTTTTTGCCAAGGTGTCCCTTGGAATCCTTTCAATTTCAGTGGCACAAAAAATTATCAAAAGTATCAAAGGCTAAACCACTCCTGATTAGGAACACGGTCAATCAAATGTGTCAGGCAGGGACGTATCAGGAAAAGGTGCACTTAAATGAATGTAGTGGAAGCAAATTTAATGATGGGACTATTCACAGAGGTGTGGGTAGGGTTAAAGGAGCCAACAAGAGGGTGGGGAGGCACTCAGAGAATAGTATAGCCAGGAGTCATTCCCACCATCCTGACCTCTAGGTGTGACAGGAAAGACCAGTCAATGTTCCCAGACCTGGAGAGAGCAGAAACCATGAGAGAAGAGCTGCCTAAAGGGAGCCGCATTCGTGGAGGTGAGCAGCTACCTTACTCCCAGAACTTGGGCAAGACAGGGAATGGGGGCGTGGGATAAACACCAGACCGTCCTCTCTTTCCACTTCTATCTTTTGTCAGTGCTTCCCAACCCAACCAACAGGGCAAGGGAGCCTGGTTTGGATACAATTCCAAGGGATTGGTCTCCAGGGCATAAAGCAGGGCAGAGAAGGGTGGAGAATGAATCTGGGGATAGTGGTTAAGCTATCTGATTTATAGCTGATCTGACTTAGAGTTGTGTAGTCATAGCATCACATTTGGATTGATTCTGGAAAATGATAAGTTTATACTTTATGTAGCAATAGAGACGACAACATGCATTTTAGTGTTCTAATATTTTTAACATAATTCTGGCCACACAAAAGCAAATGTTTCTTCCTAAGTGTGGAACAGAGAAAATTCTCCAGGATTAACTCCTCAAACCAATATTATACACAATTATAAGAGTGAATTGGTAGTACGTACACTGCAAGCAATGCAAATTTCACATGCTCACCTGAAAGTAGCGTAGGCCCCTGCTACTATGGAGGTGGAGGGGTCATCCAGCATCTTTAGGAAAATAGGATTATGATGGCTGGTTCCATCTTGCACATATCTTTAGGAAATCTCACAAACTCAATTTGTGTTTGATCTTAGGGCTGCTATCAGTTTTATCTGAAAATAGAAGAAACATTATTCTTGCTCCGCTCCCAGAATTGCCCTGGTAGGGTTAACCTCCAACTGCCCATCACAGGCATCCTTTACTAATTGCCCTCTTCCCTATCTCCTTCCTTCACTCTCATGTTTCCTCTATCATCTCCCAAATAAACTTTCTGCACTTTAATCCTTGCCTCAAGGTCAGCTTCCGGAGGAACCCAAACTAAGAAAGAAGTATATTGTCTTTTCTAAAAGATTTTATTTATTTATTTATTTATTTATTTAATTTATTTGAGGGAGAGAGAGGAAGAGAGAGAGAGAGTGCAAGTGGGAAGTGAGTGGGGGGGTGGGGGGGGAGAGGGAAAGAATCCCAAGTGGACTCGTCGCTGAGCGGGGAGCCTGATGCAGGGCTCCGGGCTCAATCTTGGGACCCATGAGATCACGACCTGAGCCGAAACCAACAGTCAGGCACTTAACTGACTGAGCCAACCCAGGCATCCCAGAAAGAAGTCTATTTTCATCCCTAGCCTGTATAAACCTGTAAAGATCTATCTTCAACTACTTAATAAATTACTCTTTCACGAAGTGTCGAAAAACTCCACAGAACTTCAAGTTTATCATTTGCTGACCACCTACCAAATGCCAGGTTTGGGGTAGGTGCTTTTATTTTATTTAATCCTCCTGCCCAAGCATATGGATTTTAGTAATGTGATTTGTTTGTGTTTTATCTACCGTACCAAATTATATAAATGTACATAAAGTTTTATCTACAAATTTAGTTATCTCCAGATACTTGGTCGAACCACCAGTACAATGTTGAGTAGGAGTGGTGAAAGCAGACATCTTTGCCTTGTTCCCAAAGTTAGGGAAGTGTCTTCATTTTTAAATCAAGAAATATTATTTCTATTTTAGCTGTGTTTTACGTTGAAACGTTGTACTACTGCTTACTTGTGACAAGTACCAAAGGTTTTTCATGTGGTGTAAACAGACTTAAATAATGAGTTATTGATCATCGATTTGTATTTAGAGTTATTTCTTAGTGCCTATATCTGAGTTATATATAAAGCTTAAATGAGTTCATATTTAATTTAAAGGATATAAGAGAAGAAAGTAAAATATATCTTTAATTGTTGACTAAAAATAAATTAAAATTAAAATTAAAATATATCTTTAATTATTGATTGGCTGGTTACATAGTTTAACTTTTAAAACCCGTTACTAATTTTCTAGTGTCAGGCAGCCCTGGCTATACAATTTTGGAAAAATTTCCAGGTGTCATTTCGCCCTTTAGTCCTAATTATTTATGCTTGCATTTGTCTTTAACAAGAGTATAAAAACACTGATCATGTAAATATGTTGTGAAAACTGAGATTTCACAAGAAAATATTTACAAAGCCTTTAAAATCCTTAAGGAGATGGTGTTATGAAAATTTGAATGCTACTGTAGTCTATGATTATAATTCCCTTAGAAATTTCTGGAAATTAAGCCTAGAAATAAATAAAATAAAGTGCTGAAACACAGACAAAATAAGTTCCAGGGCTTCTGAGTGACCTATTGAAAATAGGAGGCAGTTGACATTACGGCGAGTTAACAGATAGACATAGAAACACATGCCTTCAGTGTTTTATCCCAAATATATTTTTCTTGACTTCAATTAGGAGTGAACAAAAGGTCCATGAAATTCTAGTTTTATTACTTAAATCAGAGGATCCAAGTCATTAAAACTTGTTCAAGTCAGGCTCTACTTCAAGAAAAATAAAGTACTTTAGAAAATGTACATATATTTGACATTGTGTATACCAAGCTTCAAACTAAGTGCAGGACCTGGATCTTAAATTATTTCAGAAAGGACTAGTTATTGATCAATCGGAACTTAACAAAAATTAAGAAATTAACTGGATTTTTAAAAAGTGTACCTGATGTATGTACTAGTTTACCTGATATACTTCTGATCAGGTAAACTTTGATAAAATAGGTGAAGCCTGAATGTTTTAATAACAAAATAAAGATACCAGAAAAAAATTAAATATTTTATTTAACTTTTTGAATAGATAAAGCACTCTCATGGCTTGAATATCAAAAACTTTAGATATGAATACAATGAAGGGTCTTTCCCATGACTTCCATCCACAGATTTCTTATGCCTCAACAGTTTGTCCTAGTTTAATGCATATACAAGCCAATATATTATTCTGCAACATTTTCTCCTTTAACAAAAAATTCTGGAGATTGTAATATTAAAACATAAAGATCTGTGTCTTCTTTTGTTAACAGCCACATTTGAATGTATGGATTTATCATAATTTAACTAGTTGTCCTGAGGATGGGTATTTAGGTTATTTCCAATCATTTGCTATTCTCAACAATACTATAAGAAATACCTTATCATTTCTCATGTGTGGAAATACATCTGCAGGATAAATCCCTAGAAGTAAATTCAGAATATGTATGCATTTGTAATTTTGATAGGTACTGCCAAATTTCTGTTCCTCTAGAGCCTAGCCAAAGCAGGGATGCCAAACATAATTTTATGCCTTTTCATTTAGAAATACACAATGAAAAGTGGGTTACCTATTAAAGAATTAGAAAGCAGGGCATATCCAGCAATTTACAGAGTATGTTTTCACTCAAAAATACATTCAACAGAAATTTATTGTGCTTTTAGGCGCTTTGGAGACACATACATACATACATACACACAAATCAAACTCAAACCTCTGCCTTTGTGGAGCTTACATTTGAATTCTACATTTTGGAACTCTATGCTACCTCATTAGAAGCCAGTTAAATGTCAATATCCTGAAAATGATCTGTTGAGATCCTGAGCACAGGCGCCAGACATATGCTACTGGTGTTATTTAAAAACTAACTAGAGGCAGTGCTGCAAATGATTTCATAGCTCTCCATCAGGTCCTTTTCAGACAACACACTTGGGTGAGAGCTCTTTTTACCTGACTCCATCTGCTGTTGGTAGTGATCAGCATACTGTGGGCATTGTGGTATCATCTGAGATTATGTTGTGAAATAGGAAGTAGAGTTACAGGCAGATCAGCAAGTATATGCAAACTGTTCAGTTCTATCTCTTGCTGAAACCAAGGGTGCCCAGTTCAGGTTTGGGGAGTAGGGAAGATAAAGTTATCAGCACATTCCCGTCACGGCACAGTTTACTTTTCACAGTCGTTCCTTGTTTTGGTTCTAGAAAGAGATCACGAGAAATTCTATGGCAAATTGTTTCAGAAGCATACAGCAGCAATACTCCGTATGCTGAACAAGGGCATAGAAAAGGGAACATGTTAGAAACTGAGGAAGACAGAAAAAACCATCAGTGCCAAGGGAAGGGTGGTAGCAAGTGCAATGGTAGAGACAGTATGGTCTCTGGCTTTTTTTTTTTTAAGTATCTTTCCTTTCTAAAAGGAAAATATTTTAAACTTTAGCGCCGCTCCCCCCTCCCATTAGATTTAATTTAATTAGTAAGAAGGTGGAAAACTAGAGCTCTTAAAATCTTGCCAATATCCCAAGGGTTCTTTGCAGCCATTAAAAAACAGGGAGTTCAGCTATGAGAAGGATACCAGACAATGGGGGCATCTTTAAGTATGAGGTGAAGAACAGAAAGGGGCCAATTCCAGAGAGTGGCTCCCCAACCATACCCTGCCTTTTTTTTTATTTTTATTTTTTTAAAATTCTGGTATCATTAAAATTTCATCCGGCACCATAATAGACAGACTCAGCAACTGGTTACTGAATGACTGGTTTCTTATGACCTAATACTTATGAGTTAGTTTTCCTCACAGTCATTAAATTTAGGGCTAGAAGAAGGAGGAGCTTTTTAGTTCAGTCAACACACTCCTTTGACAGCTAAGGTCGAGAAGTGACAAAGGCAGAAGCTAGGTATCTTTTCCAGATTCCCAGTCCAGTACCACTGCTGCCATAGGATCACCCTCACATGAGAAACCTTTAATGCCTCTGACTTCTGGATTCTGTGCTGCCAAACTGCAAACGCTGCCTACTGTGATGACTTTGGCCAATGACACTGTGGCCCTGGGGCTTACACACAGCAGGCCCCGTGGGCAGCTTAATGAGTGGTTATGCTGCTTTGGAGCAGCAAGATCATGCAGCGGCCGCTCCTGGGTCCCCAGGGCCTTCGTCAGCCCTGAGTGTGCACAGCTGATGAAGCAATCTGCCCTGGTGGCCCCGGCGCAGGACAGCTCGGCATGGCCCCAGTAAATGGACTCGGAGTCTCCAGAGTTCCATTTCGTCCCCTTGAAGTGGCGTGAGGCACTTTCTCCGAGTCTCCCCGCGGGATTTCCGGGGCCGTGAACGACTGACCTACGTCTGGCAGCAGCTCCCAGCAGGCCAGTGGGCCAAGAAAAGGAAAGGGCAAGGCCCACCGCCCCTCTTTCCCTGGGCTCCATTCCTGCCACCCTACGGCTCGGTCCGTTTCCTGTTCGCCCTTCCCTCGTTTTCTCCCCAGCGTTTTCTCTCCACGTTTCCCACTTCATGTTTACAAACTGCTTACGCCCACTTGGCGGACAGCAACCTCGCCAGCCCGAGACCCTCACCCAGTCCCTCCGCCTCCCCCCGCCCCGCCCTTCTCCCGGATCCACCTCCGCCGATTCACCCCGCGCCCGCCCGGGTCATCACGTGAGCCTCGTCCCGCCCCCCCCTACCGTCACGTGAGCCGCCAGCCCCGCCCCGCCCCCGCGCCGGCGCGCTCCGACGTGCCCTGGAACTTACCCTCCCTCGGAGACCAGCCTGCGGGGACGGCCCGGCCGCGGCCACCGCGGTGTGAGCGCCCTTCAGGCTCGCCTCGGCGTCCCGCAGACCCCGTGCTAGTACAAGAGGGAGCTGCCTCCTGCGAGGCCGCCGTGCTCTCGGTAAGGTGGCGGGACGCGGGCCCCCGTGGACCGAGGGCAGGTTGGTGAGGTGCTGCACAAAGGCGTCCGCGGCCGGGGCTGTGCCCGCCGAGGGCGGCGGAGTTAGGGGGAGGTGTGTGCGGGAGGCGCGTCCGCGCCGAGGTACGCGCGAGGTGCGGCGCGGGAGGGGTCGGGGCGCAGGGTGCAGGGTGGGCGCGGGGGGAAGGGGAGCCTTTGCCAGCCTATTGGCTGACGTCGGCGAGAGGGTTTAAATGGCTCGAAGTTGTGGCTCCTCTGCCCCCCGGGTTTCCTGACTTCCTGTGTGAGGGCAGCGCCCGCCCGCCCCGCCCCGCCCCTAGGAAGGAGGGCGTCGGTGTGTGTGTGTGTGTGTGTGTGTGTAAAAGGCAGGCTGGTGCCGCCTTCTTTCCTCGCCTTCTGCAGCTGCGTGTGCCCGCTCTCTGACTGATGTGGGGTGTGCAAACCTTCGCCCCCCCCCCCCCAGGGAGCCCACCTGGGGCCTCCCCTCGAGCACTGCTGGCCTTAAACTGGTGCTTTCGTCTCTGCAGTCTTTAGAGGTGCCCCGCCCCTGTTGAATGGACACTTGCTACTCTAGCTCTTCTGGGAGCAATCTCCTCAAAGTCCTTTAATTAAAAAAAAAACCAAACTCTTTACAAGCGTGCTGCCCTCCTCCCATTTCAGCGTAGATTGTCTTCCAAGAATGGCTGTCCC
>NC_138373.1:61376424-61414359 GCF_054177405.1 Leptonychotes weddellii | reverse complement strand
AAGGCAGCTAATACTCGAATTGCTTTATGGTTAATTATGACACACGAGAGCAGCTTTTATCGAATATTTATGCACATATTCCAAAGGGAAGGAAATGTGGAGGAAGGCGCATCAAGTGGAGTCTCTCGGCTTCTGGTTCAGATTCTGCCACACTTCCGAAGGTGAGACCTCAGAAGACTGTGTTGGAGTGGAAGGTTGTTAAAAAGTATCTAGCCCCTAGCCACGCCTGTTTTGTACTGAAAACTTGGGAAACGGTGGCCTAGACTGTGTTCCTAGATCCTAGATCCAGTGTTCCTTACCTGATCTATAGGAAGGTGTATTACAGAATGGGTCATCTTTCTGTACCTTTTCTTCTCTGAGTAGACATTCCGGCTGCTGGTGTTAGTAATTTTCTCTTTTCCTTTGTTTTGAAATGCCTTGAAAACGTTTCAGAATAGGGATTTGAGAGCCCAGAGCAGTGCCTAAAAGCAGGATCTGAAGACAACCTTGAGCCATGCACCCTGAAGAGCCAGACAATCTGGACGCTTATGTGTGACCCATGGTTGCGTGTAGCTCTGGAAGTGTTTCTTCTTGGGGAAAAAAATTAACTGTAATGAAACAGATTATATGTGTGTATGTGTATGCCCAGTATTTGTTGATAGATTTCTCTTTGTACTTTATCAGCCATAAAAGTTGGAAAAGTTTGCTAACTCATTGATTCTTAATATGCTATTCGTAAAGATTAGTTATCCATATATAGTCAATATGTATCTTTAAGTGTTTTTTTTACTTACTATGCCAGTTGTGAGGCACAAGTGAAAACTTGTACTATAAATGCTATAGAAAAACAGCTTATTATTTGTAGTTCATCATTTGTTTTTCATTTCCTTAATTAGAAAGTCTCTGGTGCTTTTAAAAATAGATGGATAGACCATGGGCTTTACAAATTTATGTACTTGAAGTTCTGCAGTTGACATTCCTGAGAATAATAGGGTAATAAAAAATTTTAAATTGACTGAAATAAAACAGTGAATATAGTGATGTGTAAAATCCTTATGTGGCACAACCAGTATTTTGCTTACCTGAGAAAATTGGTACTAAGAAAAGGTAACTTAAGGTGAATCTGCCCAAAATGGACATTACAGTTTTCTAGTAGTGGGAGAGAAAAGAGAAAGTAAACCTTTATTTTATATTTAACATTTTTAGTTTTAATTGCAAATATGCACTGTTTTGTGGAATGAATCAGACATGAAAAAGTATGGTGGTATCACATAGCATCATTGTATTTCAAATCATGCTTTTCAAATTACCCTCTTTTGAGGAACCCATTGGGCCACTATCTATGTGGTTTTTCTTTTCAACTGTTAAGTGGTCTGATTATGCCACATCCTCAGTTGTGGATGGCTTTGCTGTGATTCAGCCATTTCCCTATTACTTTTATTGACCTAACATATCTTGCAGTTTCAGTTTGCAGTTGATTAGATTTTTATTTGAACCAAACTGCCAAATGCTGACGTGTCTAAGTATCCCTCCCCTGTTGATAATTAGTGCTTCTCAAACTTTAATGTGCATGGGAATCACCTGAACTTCTAAGAAGCCCCCAGGTGACACCCTTGCTGCTCTACTGCCCAGACCACAAACTACTGCCATCCAGTAGCAGTTCCATGCCAGTCACCTATGTCACCTTATTTTATTTTTATTTTTATTTAAGTAATCTCTCTGCCCAACATGGGTCTCAAACTCGACCCAGAGATCAAGAGTTGCATGCTCCTCCGACTGAGCCAGCCAGGTGCCCCTCACCTGTGTAATTTTAAAGCTTTTTAGGACTCACATGGTAAAAAGTAAAAATGGGGGGAAAAAACCCAAGTAAAATAAATTTTTTTTATCATCTCATCATGTAATCAACATGATTCTTTTATTCAGACTAAGTCTTCAAATCTTCAGTGTATTTTACATATACAGGGCATCTCAGTTTAGATTAGCCACACTTAAAATGCTCAGTAGCCACATTTGGCTAGTGGCCACTGTGTTGAACATCACTTCTGGAGGCTAGAATCTAGACCAGAGCTGTTTTCCATGTATTTTTAGATTGGCCCCATCAGCATCCTTTGGGAACTTGTTAGAAATGCAAATTTTGGGGCCCCACCTCATACTACTCTCATTAGGAATGTTTGGGTTTCAGTAACTTGTGTTTTAAAAACTGCAGGATATGACTACAAAATGTATATGTGGTATTCTGGATGGGATTCTAGAACAGAAGAAGTCCATTAGGGGAAAACTAAGGAAGTCTGAATAGAGCATGGCTGTTACTATGTATCAGTATTCGTTCACGGAATATAACAAATGTACCATACTAACATAAGATGTTAATGGTAGGAGAAACTGTATATAGGATCTATGGGAACTCTCTGTGCTATCTTTGCAGTAATTCTTTAAATCATCTAAAAAAGTTTTGTTTTTTTAGAGAAGCTCTCCAGGTGATTCTGCTCACTAAAAGTTTGAGAAGCCCTGCTCTAGATCACTGATATGACCTACACTGTTGCACCTTGGATGGGTAGGATGGCTGCTAGGTTTAGGTTTGGTAAGGTAAAAATAATAGTATTTTGTTAGAAGAGCTAAAATCTGTAAAGCATTATACCAAGTGCTTTACATGTATTTACTCATTTCAGTATGTGATATCTACTGTTAATAAGCTCCATTTTCACAAATGGAAGAAAACGAGGCTCAGGTTAAGTGACTTGTCTTAGATCACATAGCTAGGAAGAGGCAGAGGCAGGTGCGTTTGAGGAGGGACTGATTTTATAAGCCATCAGTTAATTTGTCAGTATTTTTCTAGTCACAACTTTTTTTTTAAGATTTATTTATTTATTTTAGAAGGAGAAGGAGAGAGAGCAAGCACGCATGCACCAGGGAGGGGCAGAGGGAGAGAGAGAGAGTCTGAAGCAGACTCTGCACTGAGTGTGGAGCCCATCACGGGGCTTGATCTTACAGCCCTGAAATCATGACCCGAGCTGAAACCAAGAGTTGGACCCTAACTGACTTCGCCACCCAGGCGCCTCCGAAACTCTTGCTTTTTTTTGAGTAAGCAGTGATTAGCGTGGATACTTTGTATCATCCTTATAGTTTACAGAATACTTTTTCTCTTTTCCATTCTCACAAGAATCTTTTGAGATTTGTATTGTTTTACAGGTAAGTTAAGGTGCTCAGAGTCTGAGCAGCAAAAAATGGCAAATTGTAATACTGTAACAGGCCTCTAACCCTGAGTTCTGTGCTCTCTTGCCACAGAAGAATTTAGAATACATTTTGCAGTTAGAGTGGTATCTTTAAAAGTTTGCTGAAAATTACCAGTATTTTGCTATATATTACTGGTTTGTTAAAAAAATCAGTTTTATTGAGTTAGAATATGTGTACACTAATATACAGTAACACTCGACAATGGAAAGGAGTGAACTACAGGTACATACAACAACATGGATGAATCTCAAAAGTGTTCTAAGTGAAATAAGCCAGATATAGAAGGCTCATATGGTATGATTTGTGGGTACCTTCCTATCACCACTTTACTTCCTTTAGTAAGCAGTGATTAATGTGACGCTCTGTGTCGTGCTTTATAGTTTACTAAGTACTTTTTCACATTTTCTCTATCCATTCTCACAAGGATCTCTTAAAAATTTTTTTTTAGTATAATTGACAGTTACATTAGTTTCAGGTGTACAACAGCATTTCAACATTCTCTATTCCTTATGCTGTGCTCCCCACAAGTGTAGCTACCATCTGTCACCATACAACACTATTGCAATATTATTGACTATATTCCTTATGCTGTGTCTTTTATTCCCATGACCTATTCATTCCATAACTGGAAGTTTGTATCTCCAAGTCTCTTTCACCCATTTTGTCCATCCCCTTCTGCTCCCCCTCCAACCCTTTCCCAGGATCTCTTAAGGTTTATATTCTTTACTGTTTTACAGATGGATGTACAATTCGTTTAGGCATTCATTAGTTGATAGGCCTTTGAGTTGTTTCCAGTTTCTGGCACTTAAGAATAAAGCTGTTATGAATGGTCATATAAGGCTTTTGCGTGGACTTATGCTTTCATTTTTCTTGGGTAAATACCTAGAGGTATTGAAAAGCAATGGCTAGATCATATGGTAAATGCATGCTTAATAACTTTATAAGAAACTGGCAAAATGTTTTCCAAAATGGCTTTACCATTCTGCATTCCCACCAGCAGTGAACGAGAATTCCAGTTGCTGGTATCCTTACTATATGAAATATCCTTTACATATTTACTTAAAGCCATTCTAATGTGTGTGTGGGGAGTGATAGTTGGTGCTTTGAATTTACATCATTAGGGTTTGTTTTTTTTTTTAAGATTTTATTTATTCATTTGAGACACAGAGATACAGAGAGAGAGAGCATGAGCAGGGAGAGAGGCAGAGGGAGAGGGAGAAGCAGACTCCCCGCTGAGCAGGGAGCCCGATGCGGGGCTCGATCCCAGGACGCTGGGATCATGACCTGAGCTGAAGGCAGACACTTAACCATCTGAGCCACCCAGGCGCCCCTCATTAGGGTTTTTTAAAAAACAGTATTACTGAGGTATAACTGCTGTATAATCTGCATATATTTTAAATGTGTAATTTGATGACCTTTGATATATATGTATATACCTGTGAAACCATCACCATTATAAGGAATGTATCTAACTTCCCCCCTCACCCCCCAAGTTTCCTTGAGCCCAAGGGTAATTCATTACCTTGTTTTCTGGTCAATATTGATTTGCTTTCTGGCACTATAGATTTGTTTGCATTTTCTAGAATTGTATGTAGATGGAACCATATAGTATGCACTTTCTTGTCTGGATTTTTTTTTTCCACTCAGCAAAATTATTGTGAGATTTATCCAGTTTGTTGTGTGTATTAGTAGTTAATTCCTTTTTGTTGCTGAGTGATAGCCTATTGTGTGGATATATGATAATTAGTTTATCCATTCACCTCTTGATGGTCATTTGGATTGTATTCAATTTGGGGCTATTAGAAATAAAGCTGCTGTGAACATTCACCTACAGGTCTTTGTGTGGATACATGCTTTCATTTCTCTTGGGTAAATACCTAGGGGTAGCTTCCCTGGGTCCTATGGTAGATGTATATTTAAAATTTTAAGAACCTGCCAAACTTTTTCCAAAGTAGTCTTACCATTTTACATGTCCACCAGCAGTGTGTGAGAGTTTTAATTGCTCCACATTCTAGAAAACACTGGTGTATGAATATTAGTCATTCTAGTGGATGTGTAGTATTATTTCTTTATGGCTTTAATTTGCATTTCCCTAATAACTAAAGATGTTGGGCATGGGCTTATTTACCATCTATAGATCTTTGGATAAGTGTTTATATCTTTTGCCCATTTTTTATTGGGTTGTCTTATTGACTTGTACAGTTCTCTGTATATTTATATGTGAGTCCTTTGTTGAAGATAAGTTTGTGTTTATATTCATGAGGGATGTAGGTCTTTAGTTTTTCTTATAACGTCTTTGTCTGGTTTTGGTATGAGGATAATGCTGACCTGATAGAATGAATTGGGATGTTTTTCCTCTGTTTCAGTTTGCTTCAAAAGCTTTGTGTAGAATTGGTATTATCTTCCTTATATTTTTGGTAAAATTCTCTACTGAAGCCATCTGGGCCAGGACTTTGTGGGAAGGTTATTTATTTATTATTTATTTTTAAAGATTTTGTTTATTAGAGGACATGAGAGAGAGTGCATGCTCAAGAGCCCACAGCAGAGGGAGAGGGAGCAGGGAGACCGACTTTCACGCAAGGCTTGATCCCAGGACCCAGGGACCATGACCTGAGCCGAAGGCAGATGCCTAACCAACTGAGCCACCCAGGTGCCCCTTGGGAAGATCTTAAAAGATTTTTAAAGACCGATCGATTTATTTAGTAGGTATAGGGCTATTTAGGTTATCTGTTTCTTCTGAAGTTCTGGTCATTTGTCTTTCAGGAAATTTGTCTGGTCATCTAAGTTGTTGGATTTACAGGCTTAAAGTTGTTCATAATATTATCTTCCTTTTGATGTCTTTAGATCTGTAGTTGTGTCCCCTGTCTCATTCCTGATATTGGTAATTTGTGTTTTTTTTTCCCATTTTATTCTGGATCAGTTTGACTAGAGTGTTATCAGTATTACTGATCTTCTTTAAGAACCAGCTTCTGATTTCATCTAACATTTTTTCTGTTTTTTTTTTTTTAATTGACTTTTGCTCTGCTCTTTCTCATGTTCTTTCTTCTGCTTATTTGGGGTTTAATTTGCTCTTCATCTAGTTTCTTAGAGTGGAAGTGTACATGATTGATTTGAGACCTTTTCTAATATGGGCATTTAGTGATATGAGTTTTCTCTGAGCACTACTTTAGCTGCATCCCATAAATTTTGAGATGTCTTGTTTTCATTTACATTTCAGTTCAGATTTCCTGTTTGATTTTTTTCTCTTCTGAATTACTTAGAAGTATGTTGTTTAGATTCCAACAAATTTGTGGGTTTTAAGCTATGTTTTGTTAATTTATAACTTAAATTCAGTTGTTAGAGAGTATACCTTGGTATGATTTCAGTCCTTTTAAGTTTATTGAGATTTGTCTCATGGCCCAGAATACAGTGTGCAGAAAATGTATGTTTTTTATTTTTTATTTTTATTTTTTTAAAGATTTTATTTATTTGAGAGAGAGAATGAGAGAGAGCACATGAGAGGGGGGAGGGTCAGAGGGAGAAGCAGACTCCCCGCTGAGCAGGGAGCCCGATGCGGGACTCGATCCAGGGACTCCAGGATCATGACCTGAGCCGAAGGCAGTCGCTTAACCAACTGAGCCACCCAGGTGCCCCAGAAAATGTATGTTTATAGGAGACTGCTAAACTGGCTGTCCTGTTTTTAGCATTTCCATAAGCTCTGTATGAGTGTTCCAGTTGTTGGTATCAGCACTTTGTATTGTCTTTGTTTTGTAAAAATAACTTTATTGTGGTAGGTATGTGATAATCTCTTTTTGATTTAACTTGCATTATTGGATTTTCAGTGTTTTGTAAAATAAATTTGAATAAAAATTAAGAATCATGTTGTGTTTTCTTTTCCAGTAGAGGACGAAAGCTCTGAGGCCTTGTAGTAGTAGTAGTAGTTCATCATTTGTGTGCTACATAAATGCTACTTTTCAGTTTTCTAAAAGTTTGAATGTTTGCCTTTTAAAATTTACTTTGAAAGAGGATCTGTAAAAGCTATGTGAGGATTTTAGTGACTTTTGTGGTTTTTGAGTAGACAGGTATAAAGTGATTTAAATTGTAGTCTGCAGTGACTATTGTGGTAATATATACACAATAGTATTGTATGTATATACCACATTTTGTTTAGGCATTTATCTATTTATGGATATTTGGTTTGCTCCCATCTTTTGGCTATTGTGATTAGTACTGCTGTTAACATGGATGTACATAAATCTTTTCAAGTCCCTGCTTTGCGGTGTTTTGGATGTGTACCCAGAAGTGGAATTGCTGGGTATTTTGAAAAACCACTGTATTGTTTACCCTGGTGGCTGCACCATTTTGCATTCCTACCAGCAGTGAACAAGAATGGCAATTTCTCCACATCCTCACCAACACTTATTTAGGGTTTTTGTTGTTGTTGTTGTTGTTTTTTGTTTGTTCTTTACAGTAGCCATCCTGATTGGTATGAAGTGGTATCATTGTAGTTTTGATTTGCATTTCCCTAATGATAGTGATGTTGAGCATCTTTCCCTGTGCTTATTGGCCATTTGTGTTTCATCTTTGGAAAAATATCTGTTCAAGTCCTTTGCCTATAGTGACTCCTATCACAATGTTAATTTGGAGTAGATTGGCATCATTTAAGCATTAAAAAAAATATATATTTTTTATTTTTTTGAAGTTACTGATGTCTGACTAGAACTTTGCAATAGCCAGATGTTAATAATCACTACACTTGTATTTGCCTTTGTTTTGTAGATTGTCTTTTTATATTTTTATTATTTGTTAAAATTTTATTTATTTGACAGAGACACAGCAAGAGAGGGAACACAAGCAGAAGGAGTGGGAGAGGGAGAAGCAGGCTTCCCGCTGAGCAGGGAACCCGATGCAGGGCTCCATCGCAGGACCCTGGGATCATGACCTGAGATGAAGGCAGACGCTTAACGACTGAGCCACCCAGGCACCCCAGATTATATCTTTTTTTAAAGCACAGGATTTGGTAAACATTTGAAAGTAGTTGAATATAAATAGTTATTTCAAAGATTTTCTTTAAGAGGGTAATGTATATAGTTTTGGAGGAATATCTGAATGGGCTGTGAAGAGAACGAAGTTTTTCTTCTAGAGTAAATTATTAGAGGATTAGAAATCCTATTAAGTTTTATAACAACCAAGGTTGTGATTTTCTGATTAATATATGACAACTTGTATGATGGTATGAACTGAGACCGTGAACATGGGTGCTTCCCCAAAGGAAAATCAAGGTGTTCTTACTATAAGGTGGGCAGGTGAAAATGCCACAGAGGCAAGATCAAATTTTTGTGAACTGTAAAAAAAGTTAATTTCTTTCTTTCTTTTGTTTTGTTTTTTTCTAAAGATTTTATTTATTCGGTAGGGAGAGAGAGAGCACAAGCAAGGGGAGCAGGGGGCAGAGGGAGAAGCAGGCTCCCCGTTGAGCAGGGAGCCCCATGTGGGGCTCAATCCCAATCATGAGCAGAACTGGAGGCAGATGCTTAACTCTTAACTGACTAAGCCACACAGGTGCCCCTCTTTGGTTTTTTTTTAAATTAAAAATGATCATTTTAGAAAGTTCTTAGTAAGAAATTTAAAAAATGGGGCTCAGGTGTTGAGGGTACAGAAGAAGAATCCATTGATTGGAGTGCATTTAGAAGAGAAAAAAACTGAAAAATATGGAAGCAGAATTGATCATCAAAGAAGAGTGGTTTTAAAGGTTAACATGGAGCCATTATCAATGTAGGTAGCTTATGAAATAGGAGAATCTGAAGGAGAAGGAAGTTAACTTACTGGCTCAAGAAAAAGTTTTTATTTCTTAGACTTTTTACTAGTTCTGAGGGTTTTTTTGTTTTTGTTTTTTGTCTTTTGTTTTTACCTTATAGGCTATCTTCCTGGTATCCTACACCATCACATTAAAACTCTTAGTGTGAGCAAATGGACCTGAAGGGATTAAATTCCAGTTTAATCTTTAATCCTTTTGGTCTGAAAGGGCTTGATCAGGGTGCTTTACTAAAGTACTGAGTGTGCGAATTTTTTAATACAGTAGGCTCCTCACTTTCTGCTGTCATATATCAGCTGGATCAGTATTTACTTTCCACTGATAGTAAAGAATCCTACTACCCCTTAAATAATTGTAACTCATGTTTTGATGAGAAAAACAGGCACGGATTCTCCATAAACGCAGTGTGTAAAAGTAACTAAAGAAACATGAGTTTATTTAAATTATTCAAACATGTCAGCATAATGTAAGATATTTTAATATGAATATAAAATATGCACGATATCACTTTTAATTTGGATTTAAATCTAGTCCTTAAAATCCAGAGGGGGAAAGGTCAGTATGGCACTATAAGATGCTCTGGGCTCATCTTGTGTATTTTCTGCCTCAGTCCTTGGATCAGCCATTTCTCCAAAGAGCCTTGATTCCTTTATTTGGAGAATGGTATTAGAAACCATATCTGGGTGCTAGGTATACTTGTTGATGCTAGGCTGTCATTTTTACTGACAGGGAAATATGCATGTGTATACTAAGCAATATATAGATGTATATCTGTAATATTTCTGTATGAAATCACCTTTATGTAATTTTATCTGTAGTAAGCTAAAAATGAGTTCATATTGATGTCTCCAAATCTAATCCATGGATCACTCTAATCTTTTCTGCAGGATTATAAATTCCCACTCAGTCATTGAGAAACCTGGCTCCCATCATCCACATTCCATTTAATTAATTATTTAATTCTAGTATACATATATGGCAGTATCAGAATTTTTGACTTGTACCCCCATGAGAAATGTTTTTATCAGCTTAGAATATAGTACTTATGTATAGTTTCTTTGCCTATATTCTTATAGACCTCACTTATCTCCAAGATTTCCAAGAAGCATCCTCCTTCAGAGGTTGTTCCATATATTTGTCATATTGTTAGACTGTCTTGTCTTATCTGCTCTCTTGGGAAATCCTGTGATTCCCCCGACCTCCTGAATGATTTTTTAAAATTTGGGTACATGAAAGCTCATGATTTGTGTTGTAAAGATTAATGGGTTTTGACAAGTGTGCAATGTCATATATCCACCATTACAGGATCATACAAAATAGTTTTATTGACCTAAGAGAATCTCCTGTGCTTCACCTCTGGAACCCTCCCTCCTGTCCTCCCATTCCTGGCAACCACTGTTTCTATGGTTTTGACTTCTCCAGAATGTGATACGCTTAAAGTCATTCAGTATATAGCATTTTCAGACTGGCCTCTTTCACTTTGCAAAATACATCTAAGATTAATTTGTGTCTTGTCCCTTAGCTTGATGCCTTATTTTTATTGCTGAATAATATTCCATTGTGTGGATGTCTCACAGTTTATCATTTCTCCTATTGAAGGACATTTTGGTTACTTCCAGTTTTTGGCAGTTATAAATAAAACTGCTGTAAACATTTGCATGCAGGGCCTTTTGTGGACATAAGTTTTCAACTTATTTGGGTAAATACCTTGGAGTGTGATCGCTAGATCGGACGGCAAGACCATGTTTAGCTTTGTAAGAAATTGCTCAGTTGTCTTCAAAGTGGCTGAACCATTTTGCATTCCTACCGGCAATGAATGAAAGTTCTGTTGCTCTACATCCTCACTTGCACTTGGTGTTGTCAGTTTTTTGGATTGTAGCCATTATAATAGGTATGTGCTGTGTGTCTTGTTTTAATTTGTAATTTCCTAATGACATAATGTTGAGCACCTTTTCATGTGCTTATTTGCCATCTGTATGTTTTCTTTCATGGTATCTTTTTCAGATCCTTTTCCCATTTCCATTCCATTCAGAACCCATTCCATACTGGGTTCTTTTTGTTGACTTTTAAGAGTTCTTTGTATATTTGGTATACAAGTCCTTAATCAGATATGTGCTTTGAAAATACTTTCTTTTTGTGTGTGGTTGACATTTTTATTCTCTTAGCAGTGTCTTCCACCAAGCAGAAGTTTTTAATTTTAATAAAGTCCTAATTTTTTTTATGGGTTGGGTATTTGGTGGTATACCTTAAAACTCCTTGTCAAACCCAAGGTCATATTTCTTTTCTTTTAAATTGGAATATTTTCTCCATTCTTGTAACAATCCAAGAAAAAGTCATTATGTCCACCCTTATTTCTGACTAAGACTTCATGGCACGAATTGCCCTAAAATACCCCACGCAAATGTCATTTTTAGTAAAATATGCTTGCTTCCCCAAATGCTTCTTTTGTTGTTTCCTCATTTTTGTTTCAGATTTAAATCTTGGTTTTGAATTTCCTTTACTAATTTATGTTTGACTATGTTCTCTCCTGCTTTCCAGTTACCCAGTTATTTCCTGTTATCCCTCTGTTGTCCCCATTTTGCTATTTCTTTATGGCTAGAATCGCTGATAATATCAATCACTGTATTTTCCTTCCCTTCTTTAGATTTAAAGAAATGTCTTATATTCTATACTTTTTTATTCTTGGAAAATAAGGATCATGCATTATGAAAAATAAGTGCTCACTAGGGGCTTATGATTTTTTGTTGTACAAGTATACAGTTTACAAAATTATTTGGTATAATTTCTTATTCTGAAACTTAATACTGGAATTGTTCTTAACTATTTGTTGTCCTCATTAAGTTTAATTGATTTATTTTATTTATTTGACAGAGAGAGATACAGTGAGAGAGGGAACACAAGCTGGGGGAGTGGGAGAGGGAGAAGCAGGCTTCCCGCTGAGCAGGAAGCCCGATGCAGGGCTCGATGCGGGGCTCGATCCCAGGACCCCAGGATCATGACCTGAGCCGAAGGCAGATGCTTAACGACTGAGCCACCCAGGTGCCCCTAATTGATTTCTTTAGTAAAGGCCTGTTTAGGGATTCTTCATTTTAAGCAAGTACTTTTAAAACTTCTTGGGGAACTTCACGTCAAGAATAATGGCTTAAATTGTATTTTTAAGTTGGTTAGTAAGTATGTGTGTGAGGCTATATTAATATTTTGTTGCTCATGGCACTAGAATTGCTAAATTGGTTGTATATCTGTGTATTAAGCTTAACGTGTAGACTCATTCCAAAAAAATTGTAGACTTATTAATTACGGATGCATTTACTATATGTCTCTTAAGATTGTGTTTACTTGTTTACTTTTTTGATATACTTAGTAAAGATATCATGCTGAGAGATGTACTTGATTAAAACAGATGTCCTAGGGGAGGGAGATAACAAGTGCTGAGGTGTGTCATTTTTGGTAGGAAAGAAAATGAGAAAAAATGACAAAGGAGAAGGCTATTAAATTTTAAAATAGCCTCATAGGAAGTTCTGAATCTGACGTGGGGGAAGAGAAGTAAAAGATGTAAGCAACTGTGTGTGTATCTGTGTGTATATCTGTTCTTGTTGAAACATGAGGAAGAAGACTGGTAAGAGGCATGGAAAGCCTATGTGGGTATTTTTGAAACTGCCAAGTAAAGCAATGGTTGGTACTGGGCAGTAGATATGCAAAAACTTTATATGTATTGGTGGTTGGGTAATTAGTTGTAAGTGTACTCGTGATGAATATGGATGGAGGAGTGTGGTGATGAGTACAGAATGTATTTCAGCTGGAGGAGAGTTGCCTTCAGAAAGTTTATAGTTGGATGAGTAAGATTCTAACCAAAATACTTGAGAGGATAAGATAGCTGGATAAACGGTGTTAACCTTATCCAAAGAGAAGAATTCACAAGTTTAGAAAACAGAGAAAGAAACAAGCAAATGAAAAATTAAAAAGGTAATTGTTTTTTTAATATAACTTCTGTTTTTAAATAAAATTAGGGAACATAACTTACACATTTGCAGATAATTTTCACTTAGTTCTGAGTTTTTAGAGCTACCCCACAATTATTCTAATTTTCTTTGAATCCAGAGTTTATAATAAGGCTTTTTTCTTTTTTATTTTATGTAACTTTTCCCAGACCTTGGGTTGTGATACATAATTCCTGCCATGTGACTTCCTAGAAGTTTATAATTTTATTAGTCTCTCTTAGGAGCTTCCCAGTTTCATTCCCCATCTCACCACCCCAGTATTATAACTAGAAAACGATCTCGGCTCCAGTTCTCCTATTCTTATCCCATTGTGTCTACTCTTGTTCATGTTGCTTGCCTTGATATCCAACTACCTTTTATGTATAGAAGTTTTTGACTACTTCTCCATCTTCCTTGTCCTTCCAATCTCATTTTCTTTAAAGCTTAGATTGCATGTCTCATGTTGAATGTGGTGAATTGACTTCTCTTTCTCCCTAACTCCTCCTTCGTACTTATCTTCGTGGTCACTGGGCAAGGTATAGTCAAAGCCTGGCAGTGAAAGGGGCTGAACTCGGACTGGCTTTTAACCTGTTGTTGCTCCCCACTGCCCAGCCTCCCTGCTACTAGCGTGACGTCCAGTTTTTTTTTTGTTACTCTTCATACTTTCCTTTTCTCCATTCCTGTGGCTAAATATCTGACTAGTTATAGTACATCTGAACTCAGAGATGTTGCTTAAGTTATTTTATTATTTCCTGGAAAGAAAAAGAAAAAAAGATCACCTGAGGATAAGTGCTTCAGTGTGGGGTTTTGAAAAGTTGTAGTGAAAAACTTTTATGTAGGTAAAAGGATTAAAGCACATAGTGACTAATGTCCTCGAAATGAAAGTAAAGGCTGAACGTTTGGAAGGTTAGAATCTCTATTTACCGCTATGGGAGAGACCATGCAGACTTGGCAGGGCTCGGGTGGGATAGAGATGGGAAGTAGATTTTGGATATGGTAAGTTTTAGGTACCTATTAGAATGCTAAGTGGATTTGGTTTCTGTGTTTCAGTAGTCTCCTTTAATGTAGAAGAATCTTCCTCCCTTTTTAATTTTTTATAAAATTGAATTTTTTGAAGAGTTCAGGTCTGTTATCTAATAGGATGTCTTACACTTTGGAATTAATTGTTTTCTAATAATTAGCTTAGATTTAACATGTTTTTGACAAGAATACAACTTAGGTAACATTGTGTACATCATATTAGGCATTTATTACTAAGGTTGTCCCACTGTTGGTGTAATTAAGTTTGATCACTTGGCTAAGCTCATGACTGCTGGATTTCTCTTATATAAAGGTATATTCTTCTATTTATAGTTAGTAAGTAGTCTGTGGGGAAGTATGTTAGGACTCCCAGTAGCTTTTAGTCTTTGTTTTCATTCTCTCTGTCTGCTCCGTACCATAAACTTGAAAACCCGTTCTGTCATTTTAACAATTTTACAAAAGTTTTTTCTCGTATTATTAGAAATTAAAAAAAATATTTGTTAGAATAAAAAATAAAGGGCAGAAAAGTTGAAATTATGTGGTGGAAGTGAAGTAGGAAGGGACAGTGTGGAAGCCTACCTTGTTTTTGTACACTTTGGAGGGTGGCACTCAACACAATTGTGATATGTAACGTAGCTGTTATAAAAATGTGAGCAACCCATTACAGCTCTTCTAAAACATGAGCAACGTTATATTATTAGCCTTCTTAGAGCAATCCTGCTTAACGTTAATGAACTTCATTTTTTTTCTTACAGGTTTAAATGTAATACTGGATATTTATTTCTTTTAAGGTAAGTTTTTTCTTTTCTTTTTTTTTGAAACATTACTATATTAAATTTGTTATCCACGTAGTTTGTCTAGAAAGTAAATTTCTGTTACTAAAATTGAATCACTGATTTATTTATCACCTGGGCTTAATGGGCTTTGTCTGTTACAGAGAAGAAAATTGTCTTCAGGAGAATGATTGTTAACTGCACATATAGCACCCAGTAACATGATGCCCAGCAGCTGGATGCTGAAGAAGATTGGTAGGTTGTCATGGGACCTTGGATTTACACGTTTCTGGTACATCTCAGTATTCAGAATTGTTTAGGTTTGCCTGGGGACCCTTGAGCTTTGGGCTGAATATTAGTTTCCTAGGGCTGCTGTAGCAAACTGCCACACACTGGGTGGCTTAAAGCAATAGGAACTTATTCTCTCCCAGTTCTGGAGGCTAGATATCCAAAATAAAGGCATTGGCAGAGCTGTGCTCCCTCTATGAAGGCCTCTTCCTAGCTTGTAGCTGCTGGCAGTCCTTGGGCTTCCTTGCTTACAGCTGCTTCACTCCAGTTTCTGCCTCTGCCTTCATGTAGCCTTCTTCCCTCTCTGTGTCTCCTCTCCCTGCCTCCAATCCCCCTCTTTTTATAAAAACACCAGTCATTGGATTTTGGTCTCACTCTAATCACGTATGACCTCACTTAAATTGATTATATCTGCAAAGATCCTATTTCCAAATGAGGTCACATTCACAGGTCCTGAGGTTAGGACTTAAACATCCTTTTTTGGGAAACACAGTTCAGCACAACACATTCATGGTTGGGGCTTGACTTGAGTTATAGCAATATCGAGAGGCTGTGATCACTTTGAAGCTTGAGTACTGTGTTCTCTGAAGTACTAAACTGTTTTGGAATTGGTAGAGAAACAAAAATGAATCCCTAGATTTCTCAAGCCAGTTTAGAGCTATTTCTATAACAGACTTTAGCAGAGGGGGTGAGAATTTTTAACATATACAGATAAAAAGACTGGTTATTTATTTGCATTTGTGGGATTCAGTCTGACAAGAATTGTGGCCCTCCTGAGGTAGACATAAGAGGGAAACAGCTAGGAGTTTTCTTTGTGTGCATACTTTGCCTAACAATAACAGTGCTGTCCTTTTTATCTGTTTATGTTAGGAAAGGAAACTTGTATAATTGGGTAATTTTTTTTAATGTCATTAATACCCTTGAGTATTTTAGAAAATAAAGGGTACAGGATTATTGAAATTCAGCTTCACCTTCAAAGAAGGTCTTAGATAAGCAAACGTAGCTCAGTGAACCTAGCTCAGTGCCTGGACCTTGGTAAGTGCGTAATACGTATTTGTTATTAGCCTAAGAAAGTGAAGGAGGTTTGAGGTAGTTATGAAAAGAAGGAAAGTTCTCACCTCTTATTTTCTGGATATTTTCTGTCTGGCTGGTAGGGTATTTACTATTTCAGTAATTGGTTTGGTTTTGTTCATAAATGACTAGAAAATATAGATTACAGTTAGAGTGTTTTTAATATAGGACAATACATATGATATTAGACACATGCTTACTTTCTGGGGTTTGAGATTTGAAGGTAATATTCTTTAAGTGCCTGTATAATATGATGCTTGTGAATAAATCTTAAAAATCCAGGCTGTGTTAATGGTTTCTTCATTCTTTTCCTCCACTTAAATAAAAATAGCTCTGTTAATACAACAAGCTGTAAAGCCATAATGTGGCGTACCATCCTGTTTGAGAGGTGAACATTGTTGAATAAAAATGGCTGACAGAAGTGGGAAGATTATTCCAGGACAAGTGTATATTGAAGTGGAATATGATTATGAGTATGAAGCCAAGGACAGAAAGATTGTGATAAAACAAGGGGAACGATACATCTTGGTGAAAAAGACCAATGATGACTGGTGGCAAGTCAAACCAGATGAGAACTCCAAGGCGTTCTATGTGCCAGCCCAGTATGTTAAGGAGGTCACCCGCAAAGCTCTCATGCCCCCTGTTAAACAAGCAGTTGGACTACCGAATAATTCTATGAAAATGATACAGAGTCTCCATCTTCAGAGGTCAACAGAAAATGTGAACAAGTTGCCTGAGCTTTCAAGTTTTGGAAAGCCGTCATCATCTGTTCAAGGAACGGGTCTTATTCGTGATGCAAATCAGAATTTTGGACCCAACTATAATCCAGGTCAGACTGTGAACCTAAGCCTGGACCTGACCCATAATAACGGAAAGTTTAACAGTGACTCACATTCTCCTAAAGTTTCTGGCCAGAATAGGACGCACTTATTTGGTCACTTTCCCGGCCCGGAGTTCTTGGATGTAGAGAAAACTAGCTTCTCCCAGGAACAGTCTTGTGATTCAGCAGGAGAAGGCTCGGAAAGAGTACATCAGGATTCTGAGTCTGGCGATGAACTTAGCAGCAGCTCCACTGAACAGATAAGGGTAAGATGAAAAGTAGAATGATGGAACACTTAACGCCACCATAACAAAAATGCTACAGATTTTACTTAAAATCTTTGTAGGAGTTAGGAATTATTTGTTTTGCTTTGTTTTTAGAATACACGGGTTCTATCCTGATTTAATGAGGTGGAGAATAGTGTAATAACTTGTGGAGTTCATAAAGACTGACCTTATGGTTTCTTTTTTTTTTTTCTCTCTCTTAATCCTGCATAGGGTAGGAAGGATTTACTTAACTTACCCAGTGATGATATTTCTTTTACTAGACAAAGTCTTTTTTTTTACTGTACTCATTTTGACTGGTTTCCGGTAAGTTTTCAGGTAATAATGGGCATATGAGGAAAGATATCCCTGGAATGTTAGCCACTTGTTCTTTGAAACTGGTTTATTAACCTTGAATATTTAAAAAGATACAGAGCTCACAAATCTTTACCTTCATTCTTGCACTTTTGTGTCTTAAGTGTCTAAATATATACACTTGCTTGACTGGAACATTAGCCTGAAAAAAATTTTGTGTCCACGGTTTGATTCCCCGCCCTCCCCTTACCTAACTTTATTTTGAGATTAGTTTATACGAGTTTGTCAAGTCAAGTGGAATAATTTTAAAAGCAAATGCGGGAAATTGAACTTGAATGTATTTGGATAAGTCTAAGTGAAATTGAAAATTGATAAATTTTTGGCCTAAAGCTCTTTTATAAGATTTATTCATCAAGTTAAGTCAGTATTTGTGAGGCTGCTCTTAGATGTGGTCTGATTGTAATGAAACCAGTTTGTTCTTCCTGTAGCTTTTAATTTTTCTTGTGACATTTTGAATGAAAATAAGGAAAAGGAAAGATTCTCTAGAGAAACTTCTGATGTTTGAGATCGAGGCAGTTATATGAAGTAGCACTATCAGTTTACCATCATGTGGCTTAGCAGGCTTCTGTTTTTTTTAGTCTTTATGTGATACTTTGACATAGGATATGTAATGTTTCCTGGAATTTTTCTGTTCATGCTCTTTATTGAACTAGTGGGACCTGGGAAAGATGTGTTTTCTGTTACCAGTAACCATCACTGTCACTGCACACTTCAGATTACGTTTTATATTTAGATACACTAGCAGTCCTGGCTTCTCTTCCATCATGCTCATCTTAAATTCACTGCATGGAACTTCATGGCTCCTAACCTCTCCGGAGCCCTTAACACTGGAAATCCTGTTAGATCTCTCTAGCAGGTCCTTTTCCTAACTCGTCACGGCAAGTGTTTTAAAACTTTTTCATTTCTTTCAATTTTCTCTCATTCACCTGTTTTTCCCTGCTCTCTTATCTCAGATAACCTTGCCTTCTATCTCACAGCCTAAATAAAAGCTTTGGGATGGAAACTCTTTGGCTTTGGGGAGGATGTATTGCACAGAAGTTGGTAGTGCTGGCTTTAGATTTGGATCTGGTTCCATACCACTTACCAGCTGTGCCATAATTGCGGCAAAGTACTTCACCTCTGTGTGTCTCAGTTTCTTCATTTTAAGTTGGGGATCACAGGGTTGTTGAGAATTGAGTGGGTTACTATATCTAATATACTTAGAGCTATGCCCTGTGCATGAATGCATTATGTATCTATTGCTACTTGATAAATTACTCTTAAGTCTAGTGGCTTTTTTTTTTTAAAGATTTTATTTATTTCACAGAGAGAGACACAGCAAGAGAGGGAACACAAGCAAGGGGAGTGGGGGAGGGAGAAGCAGGCTTCCCGCCGAGCAGGGAGCCCGATGCGGGGCTCGATCCCAGTACCCTGGGATCATGACCCAAGCCAAAGGCAGATGCTCAACGACTGAGCCACCCAGGCGCCCCAAGTCTAGTGGCTTAAAACAGTAAACATTATCTCAGTTTCTGTGCTCAGTAACTCAGAAGCAGGTTAATTGAGTAGTTTTAAAGGCTTGGGGTCTCATGAGGTTATAGTCTTATGAAGGCTTGGCTGGGGCTGGGAAGCTGCTTCTGAGATGGCTCACTCACAGGGAGCTAGTTGTGCCTCGTGAAGAATGATGCTTGAATGATGTAGACCAGCTTTCCCTCAGAAGGAGCAGTCCAAGATGGAACAAGGCATTGTCTTTTAAAAGCCAGAGTCTTGGAAGTCACACACTGTCGTTTCCTATTGGTTACACATTTCAGCTGTATTCTGTGTGGGAGGAGACAACATAGGGATACGAATGTCAGGAGAGGAGGATCATTGGGGGCCATCTTGGGGCTGGCTAGCATAGTGAGTATTCAGTACTTACTTACAAAGAGCTGTTGTCGTTGTTTCTGTTGTTACTTATTGTTATTTCCCCCATCAAATCTATAAGCACACCTGTATCAGCAGTTCCCTTTCCCTTTTCTTGTACAGTGCAAGCATTGCCTCTCTTATCCAAGGGCAGTCTCTTCAGATCTGCTTTCCCCCATTTTTCACAAACCTTTTGCTAAAGATTATGCAGCATTGTGCTCATATGGCTTTAGACTGATTATTTACCATGTTTTCTCCCTTATCATTTAAATCTGCTCATGTTTTTCCCATTTTAGTAAAGCTTTTCAACAATACCTTCCCCTCTGAGTATCACTTTATCCCCCTTTCCCTTTACTGGCAACTTCTGGAAAGAGTTGTATATATTTGCTTCTCTACATTTCATCATTTTCTACTCACTCCTTAACCTATTCTAGTAGGGCTTCTGGCTCCAACATTATATCTAAACTGCTTCTGCTAAAGGTACTCATTGTTAAATTTACAGACAATTGAGAACATTTATACATAGTGTCATCATCACAGTGAATAAGATTAATAACACATGGCAATTTAAAATAATCTTTTATTGAGGCCTTGCATACAATCCAGTGGAGTAGTCCTAAATGCATGACTTGATGGATTTGCACTTATGTATACACCTCTGTACTAACCTTGAGTCCTTCCCAGTCAGTATCTACTCCCCTCCCCCTTCATGTTTCTGTTAGGATATTTTCATTTTTCTGACTTACATTGCCAGAAAACTATGCTGTAATATCATAATCAAGATACTGGCATTTGTACAGTCTAGATACTGAGCATTTCTTTTTTTTTTATTTTTTAATTTTTTTAAAATTTTATTTATTTGAGAGAGAGAGACAGAGATAGTGAAAGAGAGCACGAGTGGGGAGGAGAGGGAGAAGCAGGCTTCCAGCCGAGCAGGGAGCCCGATGCGGGGCTCGATCCCAGGACCCCCGGGATCATGACCTGAGCCGAAGGCAGACGCTTAATCGACTGAGCCACCCAGGCGCCCCTAGATAACTGAGCATTTCTGTCACCACAAGCATCCTTTATGTTGCCCTTTTATAGCCACATCCTCTTCCCTCCCACGCCTTTCCCTCCTTAACCCCTGGCCACCACTAATTTGTTTTCCATCTTCATAGTTTTGTCATTTCAAGAATGTTATATAAATGGAATCATATGCTATATACCTTTAGGGATTGGCTTTTCCATTCAGCATAATTCTCTGGAGATTGATCCAGTTGATTGTGTATTTTGTTGTTTTTGTTGTTGACTAGACTTCTGTGGTCTGGATGTACCACACTTCATCTCACCGTTAACCCATTGAAGAACATCTAGGTTTCCAGTTTCTTGCTCTTGAAAGCAAAGCTGCTATATATATACATTTCTGCACAGTTTTTGGGTGAACATAACTTTTCATTTGTCTGGCGTAAGTGCCCATGAGTATTGCTAATGATATGGTAGATGCATGTTTAACTTTTTGAAGAAACTGCCAAACTGTTTTCCAGAGTGGCTATACCATTTATATTCCTACCAGCAATGTCCATGATCCAGTTTCTCTGCATGCACATCAACATTTGTCACTTTTTTTTTTTAAGCCATTCTGATGGTTTGTAATAATATCTTGTGTTTTGATTTGCGTTTCCTAACAGCTAATGAAAATCTTTTCATATGCTCATTTGCCATCAATAGATCCTTTCCATTGAAATGTCTTTTGTCCATTTTTTTCTCTTCTATTTTTTTTTAATATTTTATTTACTATAGTGTGAGCAAGAGGAGGGGTGGGGGGAGGGAGAGTATCTCAAGCAGACGCCGTGCTGAGTGCAGAGCCCAAGACAGAGCTCAATCCCATGACCCTGAGATCATGACTTGAGCTGAAACCAAGAGTCCGATGCTTAACTGACTGAGCCACCCAGGTGCCCCCTTTTGCCCATTTTGTAATTGGACTGTTTGTTTTTGTACTCTTGAGTTTATCCAGTTCTTTATGTAGTCTAGATACTAGTCATTTGTCAGATACATGGTTTGGAAATGTTTTCTCCCAATGTATACCTTGTCTTGTCCTCTTAACAGCATAGCTGTTTTATTTATTTATTTATTTTTTAAAGATTTTATCCATTTATTTGAGAGAGAGAGAATGAGAGAGAGCACATGAGACGGGGGAGGGTCAGAGGGAGAAGCAGACTCCCTGCCGAGCAGGGAGCCTGATGCGGGACTCGATCCAGGGACTCCAGGATCATGACCTGAGCCGAAGGCAGTCGCTTAACCAACTGAGCCACCCAGGCGCCCCCAGCATAGCTGTTTTAGTCAGGTCTCCAGACAGACAGCACCAGTAGGGTGTATGTATGTATCTACACACATACACACACGTATACATTATATAGAGAGACAGATTTATTTTTAGGAATTGGCTCATGTGATTATGGAGATTGAAAAGTCCAAGATCTGCAGAGCGGATGGTAGGCTGGAAACCCAGGGAAGAGCCAGTATTGAAATTCAAATTCCAAGGTTGTCTGCTGGCAGAATTTATTCTTGCTTTGGGGAAATTAGCCTTTTGTTCTGTTCTGGCCTTCAGCTGATTTGAGGAGGCCCATCCATGTTATGGGGAGCAATTTAATTTACTCAAAGTCCACTACTTAAATGTTAATTGCATCCAAAAAACACCCTCGCAGAAACATCCAGACTAATGTTCCACCAAACACCTGGCCCAGCTGAGTTGATACAGAAAATTAACCATCACAGTAGGCCAGGATTCTAAATGTTTCCTTCTTTTTTTTTTCTAAGTTTATAGATTTACATTTTGTATTTGAATCTGTGATTCATTTTGAGTTTAACTTTTATATAAGATGTGAAATTAAATTAAGGTTTTTTTTTTAACTAATATCTGATTATTCTGTTTCATTCATATATGTGTCTGTCCGTCCTCTAATATCACAGTCTTAATTACTGTAGCTATATAATATGTCTTAAAATTTGTAGACTGATTCCTCCCAATTTGTTATTCAAAATTGTTTTAGTTATTATAGTAGACTAAATAATAATTCACCAAAGATAGCAGGTCCTAATCCCTGGAACATATAAATAGACCCAGAGATAGATCTATGCCAATTGATTTTTGATAAAAGTGTAAAAGCAGTTTACTGGAGGAAAGATAGCCTTTTCAACAAATGGTACTAACAAATGGTACTATAATTATGTTGTAGCATGTATCAGTACTTCATTCCTTCTTATGGTGGAATAATCTATTGTTTATCCATCCATCACTTGTTGGGCATTTGGTTGTTTCCACCTTTTTGCTACTGTGAATAATACTGGTGTAAACACTTGTGTACAAGTTTTTTTTTTTTTTTTTTTTAAGATTTATTTATTTTAGAGAGAGGGTGCACCTGTAAGCAGGAGTAGGGAAGGGAGAGGGACAAGCAGACTCTGTGTTACGCGGGGGAGGGGCAACGTGGGGCTCAATCACACAATCTCGAGATCATGACCTGAGCTGAAATCAAGACTCAGGTGCTTAACTAACTGAGCCACCCAGGAGCTCCTTGTGTACAAGGTTTCGGGTAGATACATGTTTTTATTTCTCTTGGGTAAATACCTAGGAGGGGAATTGCTGGGTGATAGGGTAACTCTTTGTTTAACTGTTTGAGGAACTGTCATACTATTTTCCAAAGTGGCTACACCATTGTACATTCCCAGCAGCAGTGTTTGAGGGTTCCAGTTTTTCCATATCCTTGTTAATACTGGTTAGTATCTGACTTTCTGATCACAGCTATCCTAGTGGGTGTGAAGTGGTATCACAGTGAGGCTTTGATTTGCATTTCCCTCATGATTAATGATGCTGAGTATCGTTTCATATGTTCATTGACTATTTGTATATTTTCCTTGGAGAAATATCTGTTCAGATTCTTTGCCCATTATTAAGTTGATTTTTTTTTATTACTGAATTATAACAGTTCTTTATATAGTCTAGATACAGGTCTCTTACCAAATATGATTTGCAAATATTTTCTCCCATTCTGTAGGTTGTCTTATTTTCTTGATAATGTCCTTTAGTCCAATTTGCCTGTTTTTTCCTTTCGTTGCTTGTGCTTTTGGTGTCTTTTCTAAGACCCCATTGCTAAATATGAGGTGAGGAAGGTTCAGTCCTCCATTTTCTCCCAACAGTTTTACCGTTTTAGCTCTTGCATTTAGTTTTGATCCATTTTGAGTTCATTTTTATGTATGGTATAAAGTAAAGGTCCAACTTAAGTTTTTTGTATGTGGCAATCAAGTTGTTCCAGGACTATTTGTTGAAAAGACTCTTTCTTTCCCTCATTGAATGGTCTTGGCACCTTTGTTGAAAATCAGTTGACCATAGACACATGTGTTTATTTCTGGACTGTCCAACTCTCTTGATTTATATGTGCTTCCTTATGCCTCTGCTAGACTGTCTTGATTACTTTTGTTTTGAAAGCACAAAGTGTTATTCCTCCTACTTTATTATTTTTTTTCAAAAGTGTTTTGTCTATTCTGGCACCTTTGCAATTCTGTGTGGATTTTAGAATCACCTTGTTAATTTCTACAACGATGACAACGGCTGGGAGTCTGATAAAGGTTGTCTTGAGTCTGTAGACCAATTTAGGGAATGATGCCATTTTAACAATGTCTGTGTTTCTAAGGGCAGGTGTGGTGGTGCTGAATTCCCTCAGTTTTGCTTGTTAAAGAAAGTGTTTATTTCTGCTTCATTTTGCTGCATAATTTCTTTGGATACAGAATTTTTGTTGATTTTCTTTTTCAACACTTAAAGTATTTTACCCACTCTCTTTGTTTGCATGGGGTTTCTGATGAAAAATATGCTGTACTTCTTACTCTTGTTCTTCATTAGTTCAGGTGTTTTTTCCTCTGGCTTCTTTCAAGCTTTTCTCTTCATCTTTGTTTTTTTGCAGTTTGTGTATGATATGCTTTTTTGTAGATTTTTAAAATATTTATCCTGTTTTCATTTTGGGACCTTTCTTTTGACGTATCTGTGTGCTCATTGATTCTTTCCCAGCATGTCCACTCTAGTGATCATCCCATAAAAGGCATTTTCTATTTCTATTACAGTGTTTTAATTTATAGAATTTCTTTTTGATTCTGTCTTAGCTTTTCCATCTCTCTGCTTACATTACTTGTTTTTGAATGTTGTCTTTCTTTCATAGTTCTTAAGATACAAATATTTTAAATTCCCTGATAATTCTAACATCAGTGCCATATCTGATACTTGCTTTATCTCTTCAAATATTTTCTTGCCTTTTTCCATATCTTCTGATTTTTTGTTGAAAGCCAGACATGTGCTATTGGATAATGGGAACTGAAGTAAATGGACCTCTAGTGTGAGGTGTTAGGCTAATCTGGCAAGAAATTGAATTGTTTGCTGTGATTTTAGGTACCAGAAGCTCTAAATTTCTCAGGTATCCATGTTTGGGGGCTTTTCTAAGAGTTTCTCATTAACGTCTGGTTCCCCACTAAGTCTCCCTGCTCTCTCCCTGGCTGGGAGGGGTTGAAGTACCTCATTACTTGGTCCACATAGCTTTCACTAACACCATGGGTTAGAGGATGGCTTCCTTGCCACTTGGCAGTAGTGAAAGTTTTGACTCTCCCAGTAGGCCACGGGTATACGTGTGTGTGTGTGTGTGTGTTGGGGGTGGAGGGTGTCTTGTTACTGTCTGGCAATGACTGTCCTAGTCCCTTTGCCTTCTCTGACACCACTCATGGGGGTTTTGGGGTGCCTAGTAATAGCCTGGCGAGTGTGTAAATCTAGGTTACCTGTTTGCCATTGCTGGAGATAAGTGGTGGGACTGTTGGTTTTTTTTCTGTAGCATTTGGCTGATGTAGAGTGGTTATGTAAAAAGTTTTCAGTCTTGCTAAGTCTTCCCCTTTTCTGGTCCTTTTGCTAGACAGAGCAGGAATTTGTTGGGGCTTTTTGGTCTGTGTCTGTTAGTGTTTCTGGTTTTTGCTGACTTCCCCCTTCAAATCTGGGATGTATGAAGCCAAAATTAAACATAGGAAACTCACCACCATGTTGTTGTTCATTGGGTCCTGAGGTCACTAGTTGGTCTACCTTCTCTCTACCTTTCAGAGTCTTCGTGTGTGTGTGTGTGTGTGTGTTTTAATAATTTAATAATAATAATTCCTGATCCCTTTCACCTGTTTCACTCATCCCCTTACCCTCCCCCCTCTGGAAACAACCAGTTTGTTCTCTGTATTTATCAGTCTGTTTCTGGTTTATTTGTTTATTTATTTGTTTTGCTTTTCAAAATCATATGGTATTTGTCTTTCTCTGTTTGGTTTATTTCATTTATCATTTTACCCTCTAGGTCCATCCATATTTTCATAAATAGCAAGTCTCTTTCTTATGGCTGAGTAATATTCCTGTGTGTGTGTGTGTGTGTGAGAGTGTGTGTGTGTGTGTGTGTGTGTGTGTGTCTACCCCATCTTCTTTATTCTTTCATCTGCTGATGGACAGATGTGTTCTTGTGTTTGTTTTATATTATGTCCAGTGTTTTTATTTGTACTTAGTGTGAGGAATAGGGAAAAGTACATATACTCCTTTTTCCCAGAATTGGAAGTGATTGGTAAGTTTTCAGTGGTACTTTTTAAGTATTAATTTTCTTTTTCTTTTTTTAAAGATTTTATTTATTTGTCAGAGCACAAGCAGGGAGAGTGGCAGGCAGAGGGGGAAGCAGGCTCCCCACGGAGCAAGGAGCCCATTGCGGGACTCAATCCCAGGACTCTGGGATCATGACCTGAGCCAAAGACAGATGCTTAACTGACTGAGCCACCCAGGCGTCCCTTAAGTATTAATTTTCTTGACCTCTTAACAGTGTTGTTAGTCTGGTCATCTGTGGGATGTCCTCTCATCATAAGCTTCCATCACATCCTGTGCTCCGCCTTTCTTGTACTCACCACATTTATGATTATTTTCTTCCTGCTTGCTAGTCAGTCTGTAATCTCCAGGGCATGCTAGTTATCTATCTCTATGCCTCATGCCTTGTCTATCTCTATATATCAAGTGCCTTGTATAGTACCTGGCACATAATAGATAGGCTAAATGCTTCTGGAGTGATGACCAGTGGTTAGCCACAAATACTTCAAGTCAAAGGGGAAAGGGAAACCTAGATTAATGTCCCAGTAAAAATGCATGTTTCTTTTTGAAAAACAGTAACCTAGAAGTGCTGTGACCCTTGCCTTACCTACAGCATAGGTTTTATCAAAGAATATTAGGGAGATAGAGTTGGAGGTAAAAAGTTGTAATTCAATACAGAGATTCCAAAATTTGAGTCAAAAATTGTAAAATTCAGTTTGACCCTTCACTCCCAGTAAACTGGATACATCATATTTATTGTCTTCCTTGGAGCAACAGGTTTTTAGGTCATTTCAGAATTCATACTAGTGGTTGATAAGAATATGAAACTTTGAAAATCAGTGTGTTAGTTCAGAGCTCTAAGCCTTTAAACAGCCTTAAAAAAGGGGGTGGCTCAGTCAGTTAAGCATCTGTCTTTGCTATACTTCAGCTCAGGTCATGATCTCAGGGTCCTGGGATTAAGCCCCATGTTGGGGCTCTGCGCTCAGCAGGGAGTCTGCTTTTCCCTCTCTCTCTGCCCCTCATCCCCGCTCGTGCACTTTCTCTCTCTCAAATAAATACAAAATCTTAAAAAAAAAAAAAAAAAACCTTAAAAACCACACACTTTGCTCCTGATGCCCTGTTTGTCCCTCATGATCTCACTAATGCTCCTTTAATATATGTCTTACCAGGCTTGAGTATCAAGTTTCCCAGTTCCCTATAGTTATTAGAAAGTATGGTCTAAAATTGGAAAGTAGAAATGGTATGGTAGACCTTTGTCTATTGAGCCTGACAAGATGCCAGACAGAGAAAGGTCAGTCAAAGGACTGACAATCTGACATAAATTTAGTAAGCCCAAACAACTCTAATGCCTAGAATCATTATTTTAAAATATGAATATTTATGATCACCATAAATCTAGAAATGTTTAAGTTCTAGATTTTTAGGTGGTAGATACATTTATAGAAAGAATATCTTCATTGATAGTGATAAGCTCGTGCATTTCTGGCATTTGAAACCTAATCTTAAATTCATCTGGAAAATTTTATCTATGAAATGATTCTTCTATACTGGGTTCATGAAATCAGTTCCCTAATTTGTTACAGATTTATACTTTGTTTCTAATTGAAAAGCATTTAACTATTTATTTTTAGTCTTTCATTATTCCCAAATTGTGTCAACTGCTAATATAGTTGTTTATTGCATTTAAAAATTTAACTATACATACATACATATATATATTTACAAAGTCAAAATCATATTGTATGTGCAATTTCACTGTAGGGAACATTTTAAAAACTATGTGTTAATACAAACAGAATATCTGTTATACAAAGAAGAATGCGAGAGGGATGTAATTTTTCAGGCTAATTGGATTTCCTGGTTAATACAGGATTAGGTATAAAAGGTTTCAGGGTTTGTTAGAGATTTTCCTAAACCTTTTTCCACATAGATGGTGCTGAATCTAAAAACATATAAATTAGCTTTGTGTAGCAACAACTAATAATGTCCCGTCATCCAGTTCCTTGCTCACTGTATCTTTTTGTTAAGTCCTCCCCCTGCCATACTGCTGGAACCAAAGGAGTCATTATTTAGCCACATTTAACAAAATGTTGAAGTTTTAAAACTGTTTAGTGTCCTTTCCTTTGTACTTTTCTCCCTGAATGGCATCTGGGAAACTCCATCTTCTCTTTTTGCTTCCCAAGATTATCTTCTTGTCACATCTTTCTCCTTAATCAAAACAGGAAAGAATAATAGTTTTAAAAATTGGTTTTATTTGATTGACTACTTACATACTCAGAAAGTCACAGAACTCTTAGATTTTGATGAAAAATACCAACCCTTTTCTCAAGAAATGCACATTTGCACCAAATTTTGTTAAAATTTCAAGATATACAGAAACCTAGATTTTTTTTTTCCTAGTCTTCAGTTTTCTAGAGTGAAAGTGCATGTGCATGCATGAGCAAGGGGGGAGGAGGAGAGGGAGAGAGAATCTTTTTTTTTTTTTTTAAAGATTTTTTATTTATTTATTTATTTGAGACAGAGAGAATGAGAGAGAGAGAGCACATGAGAGGGGGGAGGGTCAGAGGCAGAAGCAGGCTCCCTGCCGAGGAGGGAGCCCGATGCGGGACTCGATCCAGGGACTCCAGGATCATGACCTGAGCCGAAGGCAGTCGCTTAACCAACTGAGCCACCCAGGCGCCCCGGGAGAGAGAGAATCTTAAGCAGACTCCACACCCAGCCTGGAGCCCTACGTAGGGCTCAGTCTCAAAACCTCACAATCATGACCTGAGCCAAAACTAAGAGTTGGACACTTAACTGACTGAGCCACCCAGGTGCCCCCAGAAACCTAGATTCTTAAAGTGAAAGTTTTGGGCGAAGTAATTATGGAGTAAAAATTGATAAATCTTCTTTAAGGAAATTTAGGCATGAATGTCTAGGTAGATGGAAATTTGGTAGAGGAGCTAGATCAGCTTGGAATTACATTTGGGTTAAACCCGAAGGCAAAGTTGATTGAGGTCTTTTAGGATAACTGGTCTTCCTAGGTTCCTTTTGGAACAAAGAGCCTGCTTTATTTTAGCATTGACCTGTTTATCAGGTTCCTTCCTCCTTAATTGGTTTTGGTTGTGATCTTTGTGAGGATCTAGTGAAAGCCATGAACTATCTTTCCAAGAAAATGCCTACATTTGCATCAGTGCATACAGTTTCATTGGGCTCACAGTCAATGTAAAACTCCTTTTATGTCCATCTTCCTTTCCCCTCTTACCTGACCTGTTCTCACCTTTTCATTTTTCTAAGACAAGTAGGGTCTTTTTTTTTTTTTTTTTAAAGATTTTATTTGACAGAGAGAGAGACAGCGAGAGAGGGAACACAAGCAGGGGGAGTGGGAGAGGGAGAAGCAGGCTTCCCGCAGAGTAGGGAGCCCGATGTGGGGCTCGATCCCAGGACCCTGGGATCATGACCTGAGCTGAAGGCAGACGCTTAACGACTGAGCCACCCAGGTGCCCCAAGTAGGGTCTCTCAACTTTCTTCTAAACTTTACCTGTCCTTCTGCTTTATGATTCCTAATGCATTTGGCCTTATTTTTTCATTTACTTTTTTCTGCTTTAATCCCTGTGATTACTCAGAATTTAGCTGTAAGCGGTAGAAACCAACTGTGACTCGGTGAGGCAAAAGGGAATTTATTGGCTCCTGTAACCAGACTGCAGGAAGGGTTTATTCATTGGAGCCAGGGCCTGGTTTACTGTCAGGATTCCTTTTATTGCTTCTGTCTCTTACCTCTGATTCTGTCTCCATGATTTTTTATTCTTCCAAACAGACTTCTTCCACATGGCTATAGATGAGCTGCTAGCAACTACTAGGCTCATGTCCTTCGTTTTTGTATTAAAATATTTTATTTTCTTCTCTTGGTTCTAATTCAGAAAATCTCAGAGAAGGAATTGGGCTGGCTTGTGACATGCTTATACTTATGGCCAGGGGCATGATTGGGCCCTACCCAAACTGCATATTTGGAATTTACAGAGAAAGCGCTCCCCCAAAGAAATAGTAGGTATGCTGTTCCCAGAATAAGGGGAGAGGTGCCAGGGAGACAAAATAGTAGTTATCAACCATATCCTCTGTTTCTGAGATTGATTCTCTAGGTCTTCCCACATTATACCTGTCCTGTACCAGGTCATTCATTGACACCAGCTGTTCTGAAGGCCAGGGAATCCGCTGGCAAGGATGGAATTTCCAGACTGATTCTAGTTCAGCAAAGGAAGTTTTGAAGATCCAGATTTCAAGTAGAGAGGAATTTTCTGTGCTATAAAACTGGAACAGCAAAGTAATACTCCCTTTCGTGCATATCTTGCCCTTTTCAGATTGTAGTCTTTAAAGTCAAAGATTGTGTTCTATTTCTGCCAGTAAACTTTTGACAGCAAATAAGGTAGTAAATAATCTGTATAGTGAAGACAATACTGATTTAAAAGAAAACACCACCTAATAAGATATGCCTATAGGTGACAAGAGAAGTGTGATGAAGAACTGAAATTTTGTATGTCGACTTGGCTGGACCATGATGCCCAGATATTTGGTCAAATATTGTTCTGAATGTTTTTGTGAAGGTGTTTTTTGGATGTGATTAACATGTAAGTCAGTGGGCTTTGAGTAAAGCAGATTACTCTCCATAACGTGGATGGGCCTCATACAATCAGTTGAAATACTTAATAGAGTACAGAATAGACCCTCCCCTCCGCAAGAAGGAATTCTGCCAGTAAACTTTGAACTTAAACTGCTACTCTTCCCTTGGTCTCCAGCCTGCCAGCCTACTCCGCAGATTTTGGATTTGCCAAGCCTCCACAATTGCCTGAGCCAGTTCCTTAAAATAAATTACTTTCTCTTTCTCTCTATATATACACATACATCCTGTTGGATCTGTTTCTCTGGAGAACCCTGACTAATACACAGGATGTGCAACTGACTACCCCAGGCTTTATCATCACGGTTAGATCCAAAAGAAAGACCTGAAGTTCATATGTAAAATCCTTTGCAGGAACATCTCAGCCTAGCTTGATTAAGTCTTGCGCTCATCTCTGGGCCAATTACTCTGTTAGGTAGGTTGAGTACTCTGATTTGTCAGAACTGCATTTTATGCCAATCCCTTCACAAAGAAGGTGTGAGGTGTGCAGGGTAGTGTGATTGGCAGTCCTATCAGAATCACATCATTTGGGGGAGGGCAGATAACTAAAGAAAGGAATGGGGGTGGTGAAAGGAGAATGCTAGACAGTATGTGAAAAGGAGAATGCTAGACAGTAAGAAACAATAAATGTTCAGGGGCGCCTGGGTGGCTCAGTTCGTTAAGCGACTGCCTTCGGCTCAGGTCATGATCTTGGAGTCCCAGGATCAAGTCCGGCATCGGGCTGCCTGCTTAGCGGGGAGTCTGCTTCTCCCTCTGGCCCTCCCCCCTCTCATGTGCTCTCTCTCTCTCTCACTCTCTCTGTCTCAAATAAATAAATAAAATCTTAAAAAAATGTTCATATAGCACAGTTATTTGCTATACTGTGGGATATATCCTTTGGAATATGGAATTAATATATTCATGTTTCAGAATTTTTGGATACTCTGTAAGGTAAATTGCATACAAATTTTTTCGCATCTGTAGATGAATTCTGATAGACTTAAGTGCATGAATATTCTAGTCTATGATTTAAAAAAGCCAGACATTATGTTTAAAGATTAAAGTCACTGCTGTGTCAGTTGACTAGGGGTATTGGGAATTTTCTGTCTCTTGACATATAAATGTATATGTGTATATAAACACATATAATTGTAGTAGGATTGTAGTAGAGTAGTAATAGAAAATATGGTTGAAAAGATAACAATCTTAATAGAATCATTAAAAAATGTGTACATTATATTCTGTGTTTTCACCCTGTTTTCTTCCTAGGAAAGAATTTGCTAATCTAGGTGACATATCAACAAAAACAACAGATGTGGAAACATTTTCGCATTTTTCTTCAGAAAAATCTCATCTGTATGCATAGAATATCTTTAGCAATTGCTTCAGTAAATGCCAGACAGATGGTTTAGACTCAGAATGACTAACAATCACCATAATTACTTTGAAGTGTGGTGTAGTAACACATAAGCTCAAATTTTTGGAAAATCATGAATGTAACTTGGCATATTAAGGAAGGAGGTATAGAATAGGCTTCTAAACCAGAGAAATTTTTGTCTAGGGCCTTTCTACAAGATACTTGACTTCTGAAGCCCTCTTTCTGTAACCTGTGGTTGAACACTATTTGCCTACTTTTCTGACTCAGAGCAATGTAGAATTCAGTAACTTGAACGTAGTTGGAAAGTGTGTAACAACTTGATTTCTGATGAGAGATACAAAAATGAACTAGAGGGGATTCATGAAAATAACCACAATTGGAGAGGAAGGTGAAGAGACTAGCCATTGCTGAATATCTTCAATGTGTCAGGCACCAGAAAAGATGCTTACATATGCAGTTGCTTCACCACTGCTTTGGAAGGTAGGTAGAGATGATTTTCTTATTACACTGAAGAAACAATTCCATATTCTCAGTTTGTAAAGTCAGGGGAGTACTTAATATCTTTTAAAAATACTTAAATACAACAAAATAAAAAATTTGACATTCTTGAGTTAGGAGTTGAACCAGTCACTTTTCACAGAACATCAGTTTTACTTGAGAGAGTAATTGAGAAACAGTGTTCATACTAGGGCATTTGTTAGACACTTTCTCAGATATGAACAGAGTAAGCCCATCACTTTAAGGAAAACCGTATTTGTTGCAAATGATAAAATTCAAGCTTTAAAGTACAAATTAGAATTTTAAAAATTTATATCTGCCACCATGAGCTTATACTTCTCAATCTTAAGACTTTTCTGATGACACATTGGTAATATTGAGTATTTTGTTTTGTTCTTTGTCTTTGATATTGCTTAATGAAATGTTTCAGTATTTGTAAGATAAGAAACTACCGCTTACTGAGTTTTGGTAGAGTGTCAGAGAAGAATGTCCACAATTATCTGGAAGGGCTACTGAAATACTTCTTCCTTTTCCATCTGCATGTCTTCATAAGACCATTTTCCCTTCATGTAGTTCAAAACAACATATTACAAAAGACTTAATGTAGAAGGAGATTTGTGAGTCCAGACAAAGAGATTTGTAAATGTAAAACAGTGCCATCTTTCTCACTAATGTTTTTGGGGAGACTATTATTAGTTTTCATTAATATATATTTATGCTATATGTTTTAAATGAACAAATAATTTTAAAAGTTCTTTGTTTTAATTCCTAATAACTAGATAGCAATTGATAGAACATACATGAACAAAAGCTCTTATGTGTCAGGAGTATAAAGGGACTCTAGAACCAAAATTTTGAAAATTGCTGTTTCAGTGAAAGTGTACATCTGGCTGTGTGAAAATGGCATTTGATTGAGGCCTTGCAGGATTCTTCTTCCCCTTAGAATATACTCCCTTATGTAGTAGGTAAAAGTTACGTGTTTAGTGGTTGATGATAAAAATTTTTGATAAAATGCTTTAAAATTTGGCTATATACTTTTTGGCTAAACTCTTTTTCAGTTAGACAACCAGTTAGGTGAATAATTTGTTAAAATCTGTGTCGGTTAAATCAGAAAGCATATATTCAGTGGTCTTTTAACAATACATAGAATTGAATTAATTTTTCTGTTGTAAACCCATATGAAACATAATGAATTACAGTAATACTAAAGTGTTGGAAATTTCTTGCCTTAGAAGTAGTTTGTACTTGAATCAAAAATTGTTGTACATAAAGTCACATTCACACAAGGAAAACACAATGTGAAAATACTCAGTTTCAAGATCTTAAAACCTTGAATATGCAAAAATAGAAATGACAAGAAGTGAAAGACTTTATGTCTCCAGTAAGGATGCAAAAGAGGAAGGAGTCAGACTGCTTTAAGTATCTTTTGTGCTGAAGTTAGAAAATGGGAAACTTAACAAACAAAAAGCCTGCCTACTGTATAGGTTCTTCCTTAAGCATAATATGCAGGGTTTTTTTTTAGTGTATTGTAATCCATGCTCCAGCATTAGTAACAGTATATGAAAGATTATTGAACCTTTCTGTAAAGAAACCAAGACTTTTGTCGTCTTCATAATTATTACTATTAGTTGTCTTTATAGTAGTATGTTAGTTTGTAGTGTCTCTCCAGGACATACTCAGTGTAATTTTTTGGGGAAAAAAAATTGTACTGTTAGACATCATTTGTCTAATTCCCCTAAAATGATAATGCTGAAAAATTCCAGGTAATAGTTTTGCTTACTGTAGGCTCTGATTACTATAATTTTTTAAAATGTAGGTATTCAACTTCCTATCTGATTAAAAAAAAATCTAAACAAAAACCTTGTTTCCCTTACTAAGTTTGAAACATTTGTTTCTCCTTCTGTATGAACTCTTAGTGTGTTTATTATTTCTGACATTCATTTAAAGTCCTATAGATGTAGACTGAGTCTTATTTTGGAGACTATCCTCTGAATTCTACTTATCATATTTGGCCTCTTAGTTAGAGCCCAGAATATACATCTGGCCTTCTTAGTTTTTGTATCTAGTAGCTTCTCCACAGATGAAGACTATAGGTGATGTTAGTTAAAATCTCGTAAGTACCTAAGCACATAATCTAGCTGAATGGTTCACAATGGGAGAATTGTTCTGCCTCCCCTTCTCTTTGAGACATTAATGGAGTGGGAAGGTATTCAGTCCCTTACTTTGGGAGAGTAGACAGAGGTATGGTACTGCAGTCAGAAATGTATTTGAAAGTATTTTGAAAAGGAAATTGGTGGGTGTGTCATGGCCATTATTTTATAATTTCCAAAGTACTACAGAACCATGAAAATAAATCTTGAAAATTGTCTTTTTCTGCTTAAAACTACCTCATGCGCCATACTTAAAGGCACTCAGTAAGTTAGATCACTCTGTATATTGAATAAAGTAGTAATCTGTTTCCTAGTGGAATATACTTTTGCATTGTTAATTATTCTACTTTTATTGTGCATAGCAAAATTAGTTGGACAGTTGAAAAAATTTTGAGCTTGTATTTTTGGTGGTATCATGGATGTGGCAGCCATACTTTATGAACCAAAAATCAGAACCAAAGCCTGTCCCATACTTTGTTGTGATCAAGTATGGGAAGTGAGAATGTATTTATTGGGACAGTGGGAGGCATTGAAATCTGAACTGAACTGTATGGTTGCCATGCTTATAGACAGGAGAGTAGTATTTAATTATTTAAAATATTTATTGATTACTTATGCTGTGCCAGGCATGTTTTAGAAAGTATGGAACAGTATTGTCAGAGCTTTCATTAAAAGATAGGCAAACTGGAATTAAAGTCAAATAACTTAGTATTTCTTGTTAGTGTTTTCCTGTTTGTAGTTTCAGGGAAAGACAATGTGCCAGTTCTTAAATTTGAAAATATTTTACCCTGTGGTAATGAATGTATTTATTAAACACAGCTCTGAGAAAAGATTTCTTTTGCTACTTCTTGGTCACAACAGTATAGGTAGGTACTGAGGAACAGCCTGGACTTTGAAATCAAATAGACTTAGTTTTTTTTTTTTTTTTTTAAAGGTTTTATTTATTTATTTGATAGAGAGAGACACAGTGAGAGAGGGAACACAAGCAGGGGGAGAGGGAGAGGGAGAAGCAGGCTTCCCGCTGAGCAGGGAGCCCGATGCGGGGCTCGATCCCAGGACCCTGGGATCGTGACCTGAGCTGAAGGCAGACGCTTAACTGACTGAGCCACCCAGGTGCCCCCAAATAGACCTAGTTTTGATCTGAGTTCAGCAACTTCCTCATGAGGAGGAATAATTAAACTCCTCGGTGTTGAGAAGATTAACGAGATAAGTCAAGTGCTTCGAACAGAGTTTATGCTTCATAAATATTAATTGCTATGTATTATTTTTGTTCCTGCTTAAGGAAAATTGTATTAAAAAAGACAGTTGGAAGCTTTGTGGATTTCTATTTGAGACCCTTCAGAAGAGCTTTTCTGAGGCAAGCAAAAATTCTTCAATGCATAGTTTAGAATTGATTTGTTTGGAGTGTGTACTTACATATTTTGTATACAGTATTGGGCCTCTTATAATATGTATCAGTGGGCCCAGGGCATGCATTCTTGTTTTTCTACCTATATGGAAAATGTTACTGCCTTAGGCATGTTTTTATTTTTTTTTTAACATACTACACATATTTGATAATCTTTTGTCAATTTTAATATTCTTATAGAAAACTGATATGATACAGTTTTTTGAGGAACTTACAATGTAAAGTCTGGGAAATACACTCAACTGCTTTGAGTCTTCTTCCCATCCCTGAGTTGCCATACTTCTCAAGGACAGCGATTTGTTACTTTTTCTATCCTTTCAGTCAGGGATGTGTTGAACATTTCTTGAATGAGTAAGTGAATGAAAGAGCGCATAAAAGGCTACTAGTGAAATCAGAAGAGCTGGACATTGAAGAATAGGACTTCTCAGTTCTATTTCCTGATTAATACGTACATTGTCAAACAGAAATGTTATTTTATTCTCTGGCACAAGTCCTTTTCTTGATTTTCCAATTTAGTCTTTAATGTACTTCAAAGAAGACTTGAATTTTGGTATGGTTTACTTTCTAAATAGCTTATAACTTTCTATAGCTTAACCATTTCTAAAAATTCAGTATTATATTACACTTATAACTTTAATAAACTTTTTACCCATTAATGAAGTGTAGAGGCAACATAGTGTAAGAGAGGGAGAGAGCATGGATTCTGGAGCCTTGTTGCTTGGGTTCAAAGATCACTTTCTAGTTGTCGGGCCCTAGATGAGTACCTGAACTTTTCTGGCAGTATTTCCTCATCTATAAAGTGGGTATAATAGTACCTATGTCATAGGGTTTTTATGAGGATTAAATGAATTAATACAAGTACTTAGACTAGTGTCTGGTCCACAAAATATACTATATAAGTGGTTTCTGTTATTATGTGTAGATATATTTTTGTTAGTTTGCTCTCAGGCATACAGATTGTACTGTATATTTTTTGACATTTTTAAAAAGATTTTATTTATTTGAGAGAGAGACAGAGACAGAGCACAAGTGGGGAAGAGGTGGAGAAGCAAGGTTCCCTGCTGGGCAGGGAGCCCGACCCAGGGCTCCATCCCAGGACCCTGGGATCATGACCTGAGCTGAAGGCAACCCGACTGAGCCACCCAGGCACCCCCCTTTTTTTTTTTTTTTACATTTTAATTAAAAATAGAAGAAAAATAGCTAAAGCCTATTTTAATATTTACTTAGGAAATAAAATGTACTTATGAATGTATGTCTATAAAAGTCATAGAAATACCATTATATGTCTGATTGAAGTATTAAAGGTGCAACTTAATTACTAGGGATAATGTGACGTAGATGCTTGTATGTATCTCTGTTTGGTTATTTTACATGAAGAGACTTGAGGCCATGTTTTTTAGATAAGCATTTTTCTGAGACCATAACAAGGCAGGGTATTTTGGTTTTTTTGTTTTTTTAATTTTTTATTGTTATGTTAATCACCATACATTACATCATTAGTTTTTGATGTAGTGTTCCATGATTCATTGTCTGTGCATAACACCCAGTGCTCCATGCAGAATGTGCCCTCCTCAACACCCATCACCAGGCTAACCCATTCTCCCACCCCCCCTCCCCTCTAGAACCCTCAGTTTGTTTTTCAGAGTCCATCGTCTCTCATGGTTCGTCTCCCCCTCCGATTTCCCCCCCTTCATTCTTCCGTTCCTACGATCTTCTTCTTCTTCTTCTTTTTTTTCTTAACATGTAATGTATTATTTGTTTCAGAGGTACAGATCTGTGATTCAAC
>NC_138373.1:61290366-61375924 GCF_054177405.1 Leptonychotes weddellii | reverse complement strand
GGTAAAAAAGCCATGGAGTATATGTGCATTATTCCCTAGCGCTGGTGTTCTGCCATTCTCATTGATCGGTAAACTTGGTCTTGGCTGGCTGTTCTCGCTGATCTTCTGGGGGAGGGGCCTGTTGCCGTGGTTCCCAAGCCCTTGCCCAGTCCGGGCTAGGTAATCTGCTCGGGTTTGCTCTCCGGAGCTTTTGTTCCCTGCAAGCTTTCCGTACAGCTTTGGAGGCCGAGAGTGAAAATGGCGGCCTCCCAATCTCCGCCCTGGAGGAGCCGAGAACTCAGGGCCCCACTCCTCAGTGAGCTCCCAGAGAAAAGCCATCAGTCACTCCCGTCTCCCTGGTCTCCGGCCGCACTCCGTGCTCACCCGGCCTGTGACCAAGCGTTTCTATCTCTGGCACCCGACCCCGGTGTGGAGTCTCCAAACCCAGCAGATCTCTGCAGTGCGCTCCCGCACCTCTCCTCCCAGGGGAAGAAGATGAGTCTCCCCGGATCTGCTGCTTGTTGGGTCCCTGCTGGAGGAGCAGTGGCCCGACTGTGCCGCGGATCACGGTTTGTGGCAACCCCGAGCTTAGAGCCCGCTCCTCGGCTCCGTCTCTGCAGCTGGCTTCCCCACTCTGATACCTGGGAGCTCTGCCGCACTCAGGCAGCCCCGGTCTTTCTGTGACCCCGAGGGTCCTGAGACCACACTGTCCCACGAGGGTTCCACCCCCCCGCTTAGCCACCAGAACGACGTCCCACAGCGGAGCCGACTTCTAAAAGTTCGAATTTGTGCTCCGCGGCTCTATCACTTGCCAGAAGCGGCCTACAGAGGCCCCGTCCCCCGCCGTCTATCCTCCTGAATATCGCCTCGGATTCACTTCTCCACACATCCTACCTTCCAGAAAGTGGCTGCATTTCTGTTCAGAAAGTTGTTGCTATTCTTTTCTTCGATCTCCTGTTGAGTTTGTAGGTTTTCAGAATGGTTTGATCCCTATCCAGCTGAATTCCTGAGACCAGACAAAATCCAGGTCTCCTACTCCTCCACCATCTTGCTCCGCCCCTTCAAGGCAGGGTATTTGAAAACAGAACCTGCAGTATCTTCCCTGTATTTCAGAGAAGTTTGAGCTCATCAAGTTAAACATAGTTTTTTGTTGTTTTTTTTTTTTAAGATTTTATTTTGAGAGACAGCAAGAGAGAGAGAACACAGCAGGGGGGGAGTGGGGGAGGGAAGAGCAGGTTCCCCTGCGGAGCCGACGACATGGGGCTTGATCCCAAGACCCTAGGATCATGACCTGAGCCCCTTAATGACTGAGCCACCCAGGTGCCCCTAAACAATAGTTTTTTAATACCCATTGTTAACTATGGGCTTTAAGAGAACTGTTTTTTTCCTTTTTTCATACATATTTGTTAAGTATCTTGATCACTTCTTATTTGGAAAGGAAGGGAAAACACCAATGGGGAAGAATAAAGTAAAAATCATGACTTCAGATTTACTGGAATAATTAATTAATTCATACATTCACTAAATAAACATTTATTGGGCACAGCTGCATACTTTGTATTGTGCAAGGTTCTGGGGATATGATGATGAGCAAAGGATCATGTCTTATGATAGAACGATACCTTACGAAAGAATACCAGATACCATTGTGGAATAGTAGATTATTTCTATTGCTTTCCTATGATCTCCAATAAGAAATTTCTATTTGGCTGGACATTACCTGACTTGTTAAAAGTACCTGCAGAGAACAGAATAGCCAGCAACCTTGTAGAAGCATGTAGGAACCATTACTGTAGACATCAAGGAACTATATAGAATATTCCAATATGATTCTGGTACTGTAAGTGGTGATGATATTAGCTATGGTACCTTATCTGATATAGAAACTGCCAGGTTATGCTTTGCAGTGATGTATACTTCAGGTGTTTTAGGTGTCCCCCCCTAACACACCTTTCTTTCAAAAGTTTAGGGGTCACCATGTCTTGAATGTCTCTAAATATATCATAGAAAAATCAAGTTGCACACATTAATTCTTATTGACTCCTCTAGGAGCCAGTGGAGGAAATGGGAGAGGTGGAGTGTCTGGAAAACCAAGATAATTAAGTGACTTCAGCTTTTTTGGAGGACAATTAAATTATTTTGAATAGACAGTTTAAGCCTAAGTTTATTTAGACGAAGGAAAATGTCATTGTTAATCAGAGGGAATGAAATTGCAACAGAAAATCACTTATACTCTGTAATATTTATTGCCACAGAGCTTCTTAATTTCCTTTAGAAAATATGTGTATGTGTGTTTGTGTGTATTTCAAATCTATGTAGTTGCTATTCTTGTTTTCCCTTCAAGTTTCAACTCCTTTCTGTTTGGATCTCTACAAACTTTTCCCAAACTTTTTCATCCCGCAATACTCACAGCTCTAATTTTCTGTTTGCAAATGCAAAGTAAAAATCAAAATGTAGTAGTACAACAATAAGAATTAGACCCAGAGTATGAATGAGACACCATTCATTGTCTTAAAAATTCCTGACACGTAAGAAATATAAACAATATCATTTAATAAAGTTTTATAAATAAGCTAGGAAGAAAACCCTGCTAACCTGTGGTGTCAGTCTGTTAATCTGTATTGACTTCTTTTTTTTTTTAAACTAGAGCCAACTGTGAGCATGTTAGGTGATTTGTTGAAATGCAGGTAATAAGTAGGTTAAAGCAATGAATAGGATGACCTATGAGGTCAGAGGGAAAATATGTGGGGAAGAATAAGTTAAATAATTTTTTTTTTTTAGATTTATTAGAGAAAGAGTGTACATAAGTGGGGGGAGCGGGAGAAGGAGAAGCAGACTCCCCACTGAGCAGGGAGCCTGATGCAGGGCTCAATCCCAGGACCCTGGGATCATGACCTGAGCCGAAGGCAGAGCTTAACCTACCGAGCCACCCCGGCGCCTGAAATAAGTTAATTTTTAAAGCTAGAGATTCTGCATTCAATTTGTGTGTCTGTTTGACATTGGCTAGCTACTAATAAAGTTATACTTTTAAAATAAATTTTTTTTGAAGGCTATCACTGAAGGTCTTTGTGATAACTAAGTCTGTAGTTAAGAGAACTATTCTTGTCTTTTAAATAGGTATTAAAACTTATGTGTGAATTAAGAAAATCAGTTGAAACTCACTGTTAATATAAAAGCTGAAGATTGCATTTTCTGCTTTCTGAAGTTTATAGAAGGAGAATGTCACTGCTGAAAGGATGTAAATTTTGTAATTTATTTGAGGTAATTACTTTGGAAGAATGTCGTAAAATACATAATTCATCTAATTCTTGTGTATTTAGTTTTAGTAAAATCTAGCTGAATATGGGGAGGGTATCTTCACAGGAGTTGCCGACTTTTTGTATAAAGAACCAGATAGTAAATATTTTAGGTTTTGTGAGTTTATATGGCTTCTCTTGCAAGTATCCAACTCTCATTGTAGCAAAAAAGCAGCCATAGGCCATATGGAAATACTATGGCTATGTTTCGATAAAACTTTATTTATAAAAATGGCCTGCAAGCTGGATTTGGACTATAGATTGCTTGTCTCTATATCAAATATAGGGGAATGCTGTACTATTTTTTTCAATTTTTATTTTTTGCCTTATTTTAATAAGTGTGAAATACAATAAAATGCTCACACAAAATTGCAGAAACATTGTCCTACAGATAATATATGAAACAGAACTGTTGCTATTACTCGATTGCTCAAGAAGTTTATCAGCTGGTTTAAGACTGTCCAGATTTTTGTATTAAAGGAAGCTTAGGCGTTTCATATTGAAATTATGGAAGTACGAGATGTTTGAAGGTTAAAAATTAGAAGTGTCCACAGCTTCATTTAAGACATCAACAGGGGTTCTACTGGAGTAGTAGATGTCTGGAGTTTTGTGGGTTTTCTTTTTATCCTATTCTCTATTTTCAAAAAAAAAATTTTTTTGTTAAGTTTTCTTTTTGCCTTTTATAACTATATTTCATAATTTAAAGAAGAGTCTAATGCCTTGTGCAGCCTAGTGCATCCCTTTTCTAGCCAGCAAAGTATGGTTTTAAAAAAGTTTTATTATCTACTAAACATGTCTCTCAGGTATGCTAGGTTTTCCTTCATTTGATTTGTCATGTTTATTATTGAAAGGCATTGGGGTGCCTGGGTGGCTCAGTCGGTTAAGTGTCTGCCTTCAGCTCAGTTCATGATCCCGGGTTCTGGGATTGAGCCCTGTGTCAGGCTCTCTGCTCAGTGTGGAGCCTGCTTCTCCCTCTCCCTCTGCTGCTTCCCCTGCTTGTACTCTCTCTCTCTGTCAAGTAAATAAATAAAATCTTAAAAAAAAAAAAAAAAAAAAGCATTATTAAGCAGCTGTGTCATGTTGATAGTTATTGTTAAATGTTCGAGTAATGTAACATATGCCTAAGGATTAGATTATTTGTTTTTACGGAAAGGCCATCTATTTCATATTTCTATTCAGTTAATTTTTTTTCTTCATTGACAGTTCTGTTACTGTTACTGTAATTTAAATGAGTTAAGGAAAAATAGTGTTTATCAGTTATAATAACTGTTCAGTTATAATAACTTATAACTAGCTGTTCTTTAGGCATAATCAAGTGGGAAGGAATTCAGCTAAAGATTTAATGATTGAAATGGGAATTAATAAATCTTAATGTTTCTCTAGTAACTAAATATAAATAGAAAAATATGGATACTTTTATAATAGTCACTTGTTTTGCTGTATCATTGTTGTTATGTAATAATTTTCATGTTAGTACATTCACTGGAATCGAATATGAAGACTGAAAACTGTGATAACCAGACTTGTTCCTTCCTATGGTTAGCACTTTCTTTTATTAAAAGGAGCAAGGCATCTTTATGCCACTTTCAGTATGTCTCATGCTGAAGAGCAACAGTATCCTAAACAGACACAGTAAACAAGAAGTTAGTAAATCTTAATTTAGATCTCTGTCACAGATTTTCTCATTTTGTTTTTATAGACTTCTGAACCCTGAATGAAAACCTTTTTATTTCTCCTTGAATGTTCAGATACCTAATGAAAAGGAGCAAGCATAAATAAATAACTGATCTGGAACCAGAGGAGACCAGCATGTTTCAAGTGAGCCTTAGAACAGGGTAGAGTGGGGCGCCTGGGTGGCTCAGTCGTTAAGCGTCTGCCTTCGGCTCAGGTCATGATCCCGGGGTCCTGAGGTCGAGCCCCACATCGGGCTCCCTGCTCTGCGGGGAAGCCTGCTTCTCCCTCTCCCACTCCCCCTGCTTGTGTTCCCTCTCTCACTGTGTCTCTCTCTGTCAAATAAATAAATAAAATCTTTAAAAAAAAAAAACACAAAAAGAACAGGATAGAGTAATTCTGAGTTTTTAGATGAGGGTCAGTAGTTGATTTGACTTAGGGGAACATATCTTTTGTATTTATTTAAAAAAAGTTTTTTTAAAGAATTTATTTATTTGAGAGAGCACAAGCAGTGGGGAGGAGTAGACGGAGAAGCTGACTCCCCGCTGAGCAGAGAGCCCGATACAGGATTCAATCCCAGGACTCTGAGATCATGACCTGAGCCGAAGGCAGACGCTTAACCGACTGAGCCACCCAGGTGCCCCATATCTTTTGTATTTAAGAGCCTTTAAAAAAAAAAATCCAAATTGAGAACTAGTTTTGACGAGGAAGAGAGGTGAAAGGACCCTAAGAGGAGACTGAGGATTTGGGAAATAAACCGCATTTTTGGCTAGCAATAACTCTGTAGAATTCAAGTGTATTTATTAGATGAATTTTATTTCATGTACTTTGAAATATAAGTAGAATGTTTTATATTTTTCTCTTTGGCAGTAAGGATATATAAGGAGGTTGAGAGAAAATTAAATTACTTTTAAGCTTAGCTGCTGAGTTTTCCCCCTCTTTTGGATTAATGGTCTTCCATGTATATGTAAGATGTCAGGATGTGGAAAATATGTAAGGTATTAGGGTTATTTTTTTGAATGATGACCTTTAGAGCTAATGGTAAGTTTTATTTGAGGTGTTTCAAGAGAAAAGGGCTCTTATTAGGGTTCTCAAGAGAAAAAGAACCAATAGGGTATCTATAGATATGAGACTTATTATAGGAATTGGCTCATACAATCATGGAGGCTGAAAAGCCCAAATCTGCTAGATAGTAGAACCAGGGAAGCCAGTAGTGTTACTCAGTCCAAGTCTGAAGGTCTGAGAGCTGGGGAGTCTGATGGTGTAAGTCCTTGTCTAAGTCTTAACATTCAAGAACCTGGAGAGTCATGGTAAGAGTGATTTTGCCCTTCCTTTTGCCTTTTTGTTCTCTTTAGGCCCTAAATAGATTGGAAGATGCCAACCTCCTTGATGAGGACAGTCTTCTTTACTTTGCTGATTTAAATGCTTATCTCTTCCAGAGACCCCAGAAATAGTGTTTTTCCACCTATTTGAGCATTCTCTTAATCCAGTCTAGTTAAAATTAATCATCACAGTATCTAAAAGAATTGAAAGCTGGGACTTGGAATAGAAATTTTGTGTCCATGTTGATAGCAGCATTATTTATAATAGCAAAAGGTGGAAGCAACCCAAGTTTCCATGAAGAGATGAATAAACAAAATGTAGTATGTACATATAGTGGGATACTATTCAGCCTTAGGAAGGAAATTCTGACACATGCCACAGCATGGATGAGTCTTGAGAACATTATGTAAAATGAAATAAACCAGTCACAAAAAGACAGATATTGTATGATTCCATTTACATGAAGCACCTAGCGTGGTCAGGTTCATATAGACAGAAAGTAGAGTGTTGGTTGCCAGGGGCTGAGGGGTGAGGGGATAGAGAATTACTGTGTGATGTGTACAGAGCTTAAGTTTTGTAAGATGAAAAAAGTTCTGGAAATGGATGGTGCTGATGGTTGCAAAGAGAATGATTACCTAGTGTCTAGACAGGCCTCAGTTTATGAAACTTGAGGATGAACTGCTCATTCAGAGAGTTGTTAGACTTTTGACCACTGTCGTTAGGGAACAGTCTCATTCTACCTCATGCATTTTACCTTTCTCTTCTCTACCCTGTCCTGTTTTATCCTTTAGCAACTCGGAGAACTTGCTCTAATGGGAACCGTATTCTCATTGTGGCTTATGAGGCTTTTAATTCTAAGCACAGTGACTACATTTCTGATTTAGAATGAACCCAGAATATTCATGACCATGAACTAGCCCTTTCTCCTTGCCTGCTCTAGATTTTCTAGGTAAACTTAAAGTTTTAGATACTGACCTCCATGGGTATCATCAGTGTGTTCTTGCCTTTATAGCTTAGGCTGTAGAATTTCATTTCAGAATTGTTACATAGGTTTAAAACTAATGGCCTTTTTCTGTTCTAAAATTTCTTTTTTAATCTCACTTCAGAATAAGAGAATACAGGTAAACAAAACCAGCCATAATTCAATGAAACAAGTTACAGGAACTTATATGTATCTTTTGATTTTTTTCATGCATATATGTGGGTGAATGTATGCACATATTTTTATATTAGTAAGTTCATCTATATGTGTCTAGATACCTATTTTGAATATCTTTTAAGGAATTCAGGGCTTAAACATTTCTTGTTTTAGTATAAAGTGGACATTAAAATGATAGAAAATCATCTATTTTTTATTTACTTTGTATAGGTGTAAGATTTTCAGTACAGCTTTAAGGATATACTACTGTAAACTCTTAAATTATGCACTGAGTTTGGAATTAATAGATTATCCAAGCAACTGTATTACAGTGCTGACATGCAGCCTTGTTAACAAATTGGTACGTGTGGTAAGTTAGAAACCCATTTATTTGGTTGTGTTCATTTGAAGTGACAATTTATATTTTCCTTAGATAGTTTTTCAGAATATTTTACTTCAGAATCTTATTTTTGAAAAAACAAAAAAGAATAGGTTTTTATCAGAAAATGACAAAGGATGGTATGTCAGCCAATTAAATGTGTACCATGTACTCGATTAATTTTATATTTTTTTGAAATTTGTTATATTTTTGGCTGTTACCAGAAACCTCAGTGTCTAAGCTTAGACTTCTGCGTGTACTATGTGCTTTCAACAAGTAAACACAGATGCATTCTTTTCATTCGTGATTGTACCATAAACTTGTTACTCTCTAGAACTTTCAGCCATGGAGTATTGTTTAGTCATCCTCTGAATGCTGATCACACAGTTAGCATTCAAGTCCCTAGAGAGGGAGATTTGTGATAATGAATGGCAGCATACCAGGCCACTGCATGTTGCTTCATCAGTATAAAATAGTAGCTAAGTCTTGCTGTTTCAGCATAATGTCCTATTGGAGAATTTTGTTTGCTTAACTGACCAAGGACAAGCATATCTTGTTGAATGCTTTCAACACATGTTTAACAATGAGGTTTCATCAATAAATATTAGTTTCTAGTAGCTGTTTCATTTACCTTTCTATTTTTAAAAAATTTCTATGGATTGGGAAAGTAGTTACTGGGAAAAATTATCAGAATCTGAGTCAGGGCTCGAGAAGGGATCTTTAGTTTATATTTATTTGTTTCTAGACTTCGAAAATACATGATCTTCCTCTAAACTCTTGAGGGGCTTCGAGTTTCGTTGAAAAGACTGAAAAATAACAAACATAATGTAGTGTGAGGGGGGCTGTAGTATAGGTGGACACAAAATACTGTGGATTGATACTGTCCAGTACAGTGGCCAGTTGCCATGTGTGGTTATTGAGCACTTGAATGCGCGGCTGATAGACTGAGGAATTGAATTTACTTTAGTTTCAGTTGTTGTTAAGTTAAATTTAAAAACTGACATAGAATAATTTGAGTATATGAATTTGCTTTTTCAATTGTAAATTTTATGAAATCTATAGATCAAGTACTTCGATGAAAATTTTAGGATTTGAATTGAGATCTGCTATAAAATATACACTGGATTTTAAAGACTTAAAATTTTTATGTTGATTAGTAAAATGCTAATATTTTAGATATATTGGGTTAAATGAATATATTATTAGAATTCATTTCACCTCCTTCTTTTTACCTTTTTCATGTGGCTACTAGAAATTTTTTTTTTTTAAGTAGGCCCCATGCCTAGTGTGGAGCCCAGCGTGGGGCTTGAATTCATAACCCTGAGATCAAGACCTGAGCTGAGATCAAGAGTTAGATGCTTAACTGACTGAGCCACCCAGGTGCCCCCCACTAGAAAATTTTACATGTCATACCTAGCTCATACTATATTTGTGTTAGTGCTGCTCTAGATACATGGGAGTTCTACATTGAGGCATAGAGGAGCGTCTCAAAGAGAAGGTGACCTTTGAACCAGCTCTTTTATGGTTTTATATGCAGTTCACTGGTTGGTGATTAGGGACAGGATATCCCATACAGAAGGATAGACAAAGATTTGAAGGTAGTGGTAGGGGTGGGGGAATAGCATGACATTCATAGTAGATGTGTGAGTCACATGGGGTTTCAGAGCAAAGAATGTAAAGAGAATGGCAATGAATGAGGCAGAAAAGATTGGGACTGGACTGTTCAAGAGCCTTACAATCTCAGCTATGGCATTTGAATTTCTTTTATAGTCAGTGAAGTATTCATTGATGTTTTTAAGCAGGTGAATAACAAGATCAGATTTGTGTTGGGGCACCTGGGTGGCTTAGTTGGTTAAGCGTCTACTTTTTGGCTCAGGTCATAATACTAGGGTCCTGGGATAGAGCCCCGTGTCGGGCTCTCTGCTCAGCGGGGAGCCTGCTTCTCCCTCTCCTTCTGCCCCTCCCCCTGCTTGTGTGCGCTCGCTCTCTCTTTCTCAAATAAAATCTTTTAAAAAAGATCAGATTTGTGTTTTTAGAGAATTATTATTGGTACCGTGGAAGACCAATTGAACAGGGTGAAGAAATGGAGGCAGTCGCCCCCCATGGGTGCTTGCTTGTAGTCATTTAGCAAAAAAGATGAAGAGAACCTAGACTAAGATAGTTATCTTGAGGGTAAGAGAAGAAGGAATTCAAGGTATATTAGGAGGAAGAATTAGTGGAACTCTTTGGAGTAAGAGAAGAGACACAAGATGACTTGGAGATTTCTGATTGAGTAGCTTATGATGCTATTATTTGAACTGGAGAATATTCAAAGATAGTGTGTTACCGGGAAAAAAAAGTTTAGGCAGAGGATATAAGGAGTTTGAGGAATGTGTGGAGGATCCATGCTAGCAGGTCTTTCAAAATACATGTCTGTCATTTAGGGGGAGAGGTGGATGTTACAGGGTGAGTTTGATTTTATTGAAACAGTAGAATTAGGTAAGATTTCCCAAGGAGACTATAAAAACAGGAGTAAGGAATTAATTTCAGTATATGGATTCCATAATAGCTTCTTAGTTTATATGAAAGTAATTTTCATTCGGGGACATATTGAATGTTTACTGTGTGCAGGTGCCGTGTTAGGCACTGTAGATGAAGAAATAAACAAGGCAAATATATCTGCCTTGAAGATAATCAAGTTCTAGAAGAAACGGCAGACAAGTAAATCTGAGATTATAGTACAGTGTAATAAGTACCACAATAAGCTACAGCGTAGTAAAGCTGTAGGAAGAGATGCATGTGAGTGCACAACAGAAAATTATTGGAGGAGGTGGGTGTGGGCTTAATCTTTAAGGGGAAATTTGTCTTTTGTTCTTCTTTTGGCAAATCTTTTTACCTGTGATAAACTTCCTAATTGTGCACACCCTTGTGACTATGTATAATGTATTGGTCCCTTTTACCTGGGGCTTTTCACTGTGGTGTCTGTCAGCTCTTACCTATCCACCTTCTAGATACAGACTGTCTTTACCTACCAGTAATTTTAGTTAGCATGGCATGGCACGATTGCACTGTTGTCACTTAGCATCTGTTTTTGCAGGTTGGTAGCACAGAAACGACTTCATCAGTATGTTTGTTTATGGCTTCCTAGAAATAAGCATTTGTTAGACTTCACAGCTTTCCTACTTGGGGCCTGCCTTCTTATTGTCTGTCAAGGGAGAGACAGAAATGGTGGCAGATCTCTGATGGTGTGAAGGGGTTGTTCAAGTTGTTGGCTAAGGTGATCACAGGGGAGGGGAAGAGGACAGAAACAAGATGAAAGATGAGCTAAAAAAGTTTTAGTGTATGAATATAAGGTAACAAACCCTATAGGAGTTCAGCAACCTCAAGTGCAATAAATAGAAAAACTACAGAAAAGAGGTTTTTGTTGTTTTTTTTTTTTACCGTGAAAATAATATTTATTAAAGCTTTTCACAGTACTGACTCCCCTGAGCCACAGTTATGTTTCATTATGGGAAGGCTGCTTTTTATTTCTCTGTGTTATGTCAGCTAAAACAGATTTTGAGTGTACTTGGAGCGCCTTCACAACTTCCTTTGACTTACTTGGCTTCCTCCTGCTTCCATTTACAGATCCAGTTAAACCTCTGCTGTGAACCTTTCCTCCACATCACGTGTCACCCTCTTCTTGTTTATTGCTGCTTTTTTGTGCTCCTAGAGCATCCTGTACACACAGCCCTCTGTGGCACGTAGCTCATGCTATTGGAATCGTTTTATTATCTGTCTCTTTACTAGGTTGCTGGCCCTTAAGGACAGGAACTGTCTTACTTTCATCTCCCACACAGCTTGAAATTAGTTCTCAAATGGTAGCTAAATAAGTGAAATCATAGAAAATGTCCCTATGCTCTGCAGACCCTGAAATTTCAATGTAGTCATGCTTTAAGATATAAACATTAGAATTTATATTATAAAATTATCAAACAAGAGATAATATGTTTTTGTCCCTAAAATTTCATTTTAAGCAAAAAGATTTCTTTTGGAAAGTTACATTTTCCAGTTAAAATTGATATGCAGTTTTCAATTGTGAAACTAAAACAAATTTTAGTGTTATGTTAACTGAATATTGGCTTGTTGGCTATTTTTTGTCCTCTATTCTGTTAACTGGCCCAGTGTTAATGATAATTAGCAATTATGGTAAGGCAGAGTTTAAGCAGGTAAATTACCAAAGGCGCATAAAAGTCTTTTTTCCATATGAATTAAAATAGAGTTAAAACATAATTTAAATTTTGTTTTGGAGTCTGATATTTGGTAAGTGCCTTTTTTTTTTTTTTTTAACCCATAAACTAAATAAAAAATATGATTATAGGCTGCAGGGACTTAAACTGATTATTCAGTAACATAAATAGAAGTATACTTATGTAAATATAATTCATCATTGTTATTGTTTTTATTATTGTTAATATGAAGATAGGTACCTAAGTATCAGTACTGAGTAGCATATGCTATTTAAGAAACAATAGGTATAACTCCTTAGTAAACACGTATTCTGCCATTCCCCAAAGTTTATTTTAGAAGCAATTCTTGAACTAATGTTAAAAGAAAAAAGGGGACAAATCTCTGTGTTTTGGGTATTAAAAAAAGTAAGGATTCAGGTAGAGTCTTAAGTTTAAAGTTATCTTCTTATATATATGGTTCCCCAATTTTTTCTTTCTGTGGATAGTGGGAGGACTATTTTAATCTATGTATAGATAAAGTGGAACAGGCCAGGGCTTTTTTTAAATACAAAATTGGGTCATGTGCAGAGGTACTAGTCCTAGTTTGGTTGTTAATTAATGACAGATATGGCCCATAAAATTAACTTTGTTTCTGTGCTCTCCTTTTAAAGATTATTTTGTATGAAAAAATCACTTACTCTTGTTGTCTATAGTTGATGAACAGGGTTCTTTGTTCAGTTTAAGTGCATAATACTTAAGTCTTAAAAATATTAGAAAGCTAATTTTTATGTGATTCATATGTTGAAAGTACTTGTTATTTTAATTCTCTGACTTATCTGCAGACTGAGAAACAACTGGTGGTATGAACAGAATTGTCTTTAAGTACTTTGCTTTTTTTTTTTTTTTAAAGATTTTATTTATTTATTTGACAGAGAGAGAGACACAGTGAGAGAGGGAACACAAGCAGGGGGAGTGGGAGAGGGAGAAGCAGGCTTCCCGCGGAGCAGGGAGCCCGATGCGGGGCTCGATCCCAGGACCTGAAATCATGACCTGAGCCGAAGGCAGACGCTTAACGACTGAGTCACCCAGGCGCCCCAGTACTTTGCTTTTTATAATACAAATTTATTGGGCCAGGGGGACTAGTTTGCCCTGAGTCCATTCAGGAAGATTTAATTTTATCAGTGTGTTCTAAACAATAGTATACATAAGGATCCCATAGAGTACTTAAAAATACAGTTTCTTGACTACTGCCCCCCACCATTGTCCATCCCCAGTGACTCTGGGATATGACTCAAGAATTTTAAATTTAGGGGCGCCTGGGTGGCTCAGTCGTTAAGTGTCTGCCTTCGGCTCAGGTCATGATCCCAGGGTCCTGGGATCGAGCCCCGCATCGGGCTCCCTGCTTCGCAGGAAGCCTGCTTCTCCCTCCCCCACTCCCTCTGCCTGTGTTCCCTCTGTCGCTGTGTCTCTCTCTGTCAAATAAATAAATAAAATCTTTAAAAAAGAATTTTAAATTAAAAAAAAAAATTCCTAAATGAGTCTGATATAGATGATCCACTGACCACCTGTTAAGAAAAGACTCATTTACGTAGTGTTAATACTCTGGTTGTCACTTTTATGAGTCTCCCTGGACTGAGCAAGTGCCCCGGATTCTTGTCCTAATCAAACTCTAAAGGTAATAATTCTCACTGTAAAATCGGGAAAAATAAAATTGGGAAATAAAGCACATAGAAAAAAAATTATACATATTCCTATTATCCAGAGGAAACTGATAATGTTTTAGTTGGTTTTTCTCCATACTTCTAAATTTTTAGTTGTTTAGTTGGAAGTTAGAAGCAGTTATATATTCTACTAATCCCATTAAGCTCATACATTTTTTTAATAATGTTATTAAAACTCGTCACCATTTTTAGTGCCTCTCTGAAAAAAAAATATAAATTGCCTCATATATCATTATTTACTTAACCATTCCTCTGTTGCTGGATGGTTTTTAGATGGTTTTTTTTAATTTATTTTTTTTAAATTAACATCATGTATTATTGGTTTCAGAGGTATAGGTCTGTGATTCATCAGCTTTATTAATACCCAGTACTCATTACATCATATGCCCTCCTTAATGTCCATCCCTCAGTTACCCTATTCCTCTACCCCCTTCCCCTCCAGCAACCCTCAGTTTGTTTCCTGTGATTAAGAGTTTCTTATGGTTTGTCTCCCTCTCAGGTTTTGTCTTGTTTTATTTTTTCCTTTCTTCCCCGATGATCCTCTGTTTTGTTTCTTAAATTCCACATATCAGTGAGATCATCTGATTGACTTATTTCGCTTAGCATAATACCCTTTAGTTCCATTCACGTCGTTGCAAATGGCAAGATTTAATTTTTTGATGGCTGTGTAATATTCCATTGTATATATATATATATACCATATCTTCTTTATCCATTCATCTGTCGATGGATGTCTGGGCTCTTTCCATAGTTTGGCTATTGTGGACATTGCTGCTATAAACATTGGTGTGCAGGTGCTCCTTCAGATCACTACATTTGTACCTTTGGGGTAAATCCCTAGTAGTGCAATTGCTGGGTTGTAAGGTAGCTCTATTTTCAACTTTTTGAGGAACCTCCATACTGTTTTCCAGAGTGGCTGCACCAGCTTGCATTCCCACCAACAGTGTAGGAGGGTTCCCCTTTCTGCACATCCTCGCCAACATTTGTCCTTTCCTGACTTGTTAATTTTAGCCATTCTGACTGGTGTGAGGTGGTATCTCATTGTGGTTTTGATTTGTATTTCCCTGATGCCAGGTGATGTTGAGCACTTTTTCATGTGTCTGTTGGCCATTTGGATGTCTTTTTTTTTTTAAGATTTATTTGCGAGAGAGAATGAGAGACAGAGAGCATGAGAGGGAGGAGGGTCAGAGGGAGAAGCAGACTCCCCGCTGAGCAGGGAGCCATTTGGATGTCTTCTTTGGAGAAATGTCTGTTCGTGTCTTCTGCCCATTTCTTGATTGGATTATTTATTTTAGATGGTTTCTAATTTATTTCTGATAAATAACATTGGAGTGAACATCTTTGTGTGAAAAACTTTTCTGTACTTAGGATTTTTTTTTCCCCCTTTGCTCAGGGTTCTAAAAATATTTTTAAAAGCTTTTGAAACATACTGCCAAACTGTTGGCTAAAAAGGTTTCAGCTAATTAAAGTTACCAGCAATAAACTGAAGCTCTTACATTCGACTTTCACCAGCACTGAGTGTGTTTAGTGAGCCAAAAATACTTTTTTTTAACATACAAAATGCCGTGTAATTATTTACATTCCTCTTTGAAGTTACTGTGTTTTGTATATATGTAAACATTAGTTTGATATTCTATACTATTTTTTTCTATCAAGAACATATTTTTAAGAGTTCTTGAGGAAAATTCTTAGTGATCAATAAATGGTAATTCTCTTGATTTTTTTCCTCAATGGTTTCAGCAGTTGATAATAAATATACACAGTTTCGTTTTGCCAGAGGTGAGAGTATTAACAAAAATATTGAGTCCTCTTCTGTTCTCTTTCCACGCATTTTGGAAGTTGAAAGTATAAGCTGATTTTAATTATGAAGTTAATTTTTTTTTAAAGATTTATTTATTTATTTGAGAGAGAGAGAGAGAGCGCCAGCACAGAGAGGGAGAGGAAGAGGGAGAAGCAGACTCCCACTGAGCAGGGAGCCCGACGTAGGGCTTGATCCCAGGACCCTGGGATCATGACCTGAGCTGAAGGCAGATGCTTAACCTACTGAGCCACCCAGGTGCCCCATGAAGTTAATTCTTAATCAAGAAAACAAAATTTTTACTTCTGCTAGAAACTATTTCTGATAGGAAATGAGCAACATTTCAAATGAACATCTTTCAAAAAATTTAACTGGTGGTAAGTAACAATGTGAAATACTAAAATTTTACCATTCATTCATTGTCAGTAAACCTCTTCTAACTATATGTTCTTCTACTTAAGATTACTCTTATATCTCTTGATTTCAGACATAACTGTCACCTCCATTGCTTAATTTATCAGTTTTGAAGAACACCAACAAAATTTGGAGATTCCCTGGAAAAATTAGGGATCATTCTCCTTTTCCTCTCTTAAGGGTGCTTGATATTTATATAATTATTTTCATTTCTTGTATGTTTCCCTTTGTCATTTTAAATAATAAATGTGAACCTTTATCTTTCCTGTTTAGTCACTGAAACTGTTTGGAACTCTCCTCCCTGTGCTGATTTCTGGAAACTACCTCCAGGCAGAAAGCTTGGAATGGTAGGACGCACCTCATTTGTTTCTTCTTTCTGAGATCACAGTTCTGCGCTGCTTGTTGTACAATGCCTGAATATACTTGTTTCCTAGATTTCATTCACTTTTCTCCTTGTTGATGGCAGGAAGATAATTTTGGATTCTCATGGCTGGAAGCTGAAGTCCTTTAATGACTTCTTAATTTCTAGTGATTGTTCCAGAACCCCTGTATTGAAGTCTTTGGAATGATATGGTCCAAATTCCCCTTCTTTTTAAAATTTTCTTCTCTCTGATTTTTAAATACTACCTTTTCCTGTTTCGATCTTCTATTTCTGACTTTCCTTTCTGCCCGCGCCCCCCCTTTTTTTTACTAGATCCTCTAACTTTGGTACTTTATATTAATTGCAATAAAAATTGTAATAATAATGAAAACACTAGAGGTCACCATGTCAGACCCTGTGCTAACTTTATACCTATATTCTCAATTTAATTTCAGCAACTGTTTAGTATTCTCCAGAGTTGTTTTCCTCCTCCTCGCATTCTGTATACTCACTTAAGTTATTGGCCCCATGTAAATACTGATGACTTACATTTATATTTTTAGCCCTGATTTCTGTACTGAACTCCCAGTCTTTATATCCAACAGTCTGTGAGCATTTTTCAAAGGCTTGTCAACCTAATACAATCTGAATGGAACTCTTCTTTGCTTCTCTTTTTTTATGTTATTCTTTATCTTGGCATTATTTGATCTGTAGTTAAACACACACACAACAAAAAATATGCTTCACATAAACAAAATCTGCATGCTAATTTAACTTAATTATTTCTTTTTTTTTTTTTAAAGATTTTATTTATTTATTTGAGACAGAGAGAATGAGAGAGAGAGAGAGCACAGGAGAGGGGGGAGGGTCAGAGGGAGAAGCAGACTCCCTGCCGAGCAGGGAGCCCGATGCGGGACTCGATCCCGGTACTCCAGGATCATGACCCGAGCCGAAGGCAGTCGCTTAACCAACTGAGCCATCCAGGCGCCCCTTAACTTAATTATTTCTTAAATCTGGCCCTGCTGCTCCATTCCTGCTGTCCTTGTCCCATTGCAGCTCTCCTCATCTTCTGTCTGTACTTTTGTACCAGCCTAACTGATCTCTGCCTTTGGTTATGTCCCTCTAAAATCTGTAATATTTCTAAATTTTAAATCAGAATGTACTTCCTGCCTTAAAGTCTTCAACCTCCTTGTTCTGTAATTTACTGTTTCTTAGATCTTTCTCTTGCTACTCCTTTTACCTACTTTAGGAGTCACAACATTCCTTGACTGTACCATGCTGTTTTTCCAAATTTTTGTTCATATTGCCTCTGTATCTCCACCTTTTACCTGACTGACTCTTATTTATTCATTTCTCGGACTCAGTCACTTGTTTCCAGGTCTTTTTCCTTTTTGCTCTCATAGCATGTCCCATACATAGCTCTGAGTCTTGTCTATTACACATTTAAATGATCTTTTGTTTGACTTTTCTTTTGCTGTATTATGAAGTCTTAGAAGACAGTACATTTTAAAATTCATATTTATAATCTTAGTGTTTAGTTGAGTACTTGACTCCCAATTCATTTTTAAATAGTTTCTATCTTAAATGGTGACACAACTGTCCATCCTTTCCCCATACTAGAAATGTGGATGTTTTCCTAATTTCTTCTCTTTTTATCACATGTAACCAGTTCCTACTCCTTGAATTTTGCTTTTACTTGGGCATTATGTGTTTGCATTCTTTTGTTCACATGTTCATTCATTTAACAAATTTCATTAAGTGCTGCTGTTTGCTAGGCAGTGTACTAACTATACCGCTTGCTGGACATTGCATTGAATTTGTAGAATTTATACATTAATTTTTGCAGAAGTAATATGATTATGAAGTTCAGTTTTTTATTTAGGAACAAAGGTTTATCTATTCAAGTATGATTTTAGGCACCTGAGGGAGATTTTATAAGTGTTCCCCATTTGGTTTTGTACATTTCTTTTAAAGCTTATTTGTATTATTTTCCTATTGTGAATGAGGTTTTTCTGTTGTTACATTTTCCTGTTTGCCCTTGCTCATGTATGGAAAATTGATTAGATGATCTTTTATCAGGCCAACTTACTAAATTTCTTAGTTTTTATGGATTTGAGTTTCCAGATATTTGTTATGTCATTGACAAATATCAGGGTATCTTTTTTCCTCTAAGGTATTTGAGTTTAACTCATTTTTCATATCTTTTTTTTTTTTAAAGATTTTATTTATTTATTTGAGAGATAGAGAGCACATGAGAGGGGGGAGGGTCAGAGGGAGAAGCAGACTCCCTGCAGAGCAGGGAGCCGGATGCCGGACTCGATCCTGGAACTCCAGGATCATGACCTGAGCCGAAGGCAGTCGCTTAACCAACTGAGCCACCCAGGCGCCCTCAATTTTCATATCTTAGTAGTACATTGCTTAGAACCTCCAGTACAGTGTTGAATAAAAGCAGTGATACTTGGCATCCTAGTTTTATTCTTCTAATGAAAATGCTTCTTATCAGTGTCTTGCTAACTGTGATGTTTATTTTTAAATAATAATTTCTAAAAGTCAGGGGCGCCTGGGTGGCTCAGTTGGTTGAGCGACTGCCTTCGGCTCAGGTCATGATCCCGGAGCCCTGGGATCGAGCCCCACATCGGGCTCCCGGCTCGGCGGGGAGCCTGCTTCTCCCTCTGACCCTCTCCCCTCTCATGCTGTTTCTCTCTCGCTCGCTCTGTAATAAATAAATAAAATCTAAAAAAAAAATAATAATAATAATTTCTAAAAGTCAAATTAGGGGCGCCTGGGTGGCTCAATTGGTTAAGTGTCTGCCTTCAGCTCAGATGGTGATCCTGGGATCCAGTCCCGCATGGGGGCTCCCTGCTCAGCGGGGAGTCTGCTTCTCCCTCTCCCTCTGCCCCTCCCCCTCTGCTCGTGCTCGAGCGCGCGCATGCGCGCTCTCTCAAATTAAAATCTTAAAAAAAAAAAAAAGTCTAGGAGTTTTATCCTGAATCCACATTGAATTTTATCAAATGCATTGTTGGTATCTGTGGAGATGATTATGTGAATCTGTTAATGTAAAGAATTATAGTAAAAGAGTTCCTAAAGACAGACTTTATTAATATTTCTACTTCTTTCTTGATTTACTTAATGCAGTGCTGGATTTGATTGCTAATGTTTTACTTTGTATATTTTCATTTATATTTGTAAGTGAGGTTGGTTTATAATTTTCTTTCATTTAATTCTTTGGTTTTGTTTTAGAATTACGCTAGTCTCATAAACCGTGTTGAAGCATTTCAATTTTTTAAATTAGAAAACCTGTTTGAATTTGAACTGTTTAAATAATAGGAATTGGTTGTTTCTTAAGGATTTAATATTATTTTCCATAAATAGCTTTTAGAAAATGGCTGTTTCTTGGCATCTTTATTTCTCCAAGTCTAGTAAAGTATCAGGAGCAAAATAAGAACTTCTTTTAACACTTGTTGAATAAATATTCTCTAGGTAAGGTTCTGAGAAATGATTTGCTATATAGAATTGTTTGTTATATTAACAGACTTCATTGTAGTCAGAGAAACATTGTTACCTTGGCTAATTCACCAGGATAAGGAATTAGTCTGGAAGAGAAATACTACATGGAAATCTGTCTTAGATAGATTTTCTTCATAGAAAGATGCTGTTTGGTGGTAGTCTAAATTCAAAGCTAACATTTCAAGGAAAACAGTCTAATTTGTATCATTGAATACAGTAGTTGGGTAATTACCATGTGTAAAAAGACCGAATGTAATCATTTTACATATGTATTCATGTTTGGGGTTATTTTTACTGTGTTCTCTTATAAATCTTATTCTGTGGTTTAGACTCATTATGATTATTTTACAGGCAAATAATATTTTAGGAGTTAAAGTACTTTAATTTTAATAAAACTGATTCAAATAAAACTGATTCAGTGTATCCATCCACATTTCCCTTTTTAAATTCTGTATTTTTAAGCATTCATAAAACTCTTGGGTACATTATAGAAGTAATTAAACATCTGAATATAACTCTAGGATTTATATAGTAAAGCAATAGTTCTCAGCCAGGGTCAGTTATGTCCCCAGAGGACATTTGGCGATGTCTGGAGACTTTTTAGTTGGCATAATGGAAATGCCTCTATCATCTAGTGGGTAGAGGCCAGAGATGCTAGTAAACATTCTAAAACACACAAGATAGCCCCCCACAGTAAAGAATTATCTGACCCAAAATGTTATTGGTGCCAAGGTTGAGAAACTCTGTCATAGAAGGAAAGATATGTACACAAATACGAATGCACAGTGTAAAAGGGTGTTCTCAGACGTGTGCTTTTTTCTTCAGCTACTAGAATTCTAACTTAATACAGTTTACAATGTCCTTATGCAAAGTGTATGAAGAATATTCTGCTCTTGACTGACATCTAGTGAGACATTTAAAAGTAAAAAGTAAAGCTGTAGATTGAGATTAAGCATTTTAATCAGTTACTGCTGATTCTTATTATTCCACTGTTAGGAAGTTCACAAATCAGGAACCTAGGAAGAGATTAAATGATTTATTGCTACTGAGAAATTTAGCTGAGAAAGAATAGAATGTAGTAAATTCTTAGCTGAAGTATTTTATCTCCTTTATCTTTCATTTATATATTGCTGATTTAATGTTTAAGTTTAGAACATAAAATCTTTTTTGATAGTTTTCTGAATAAATGTTTAATTACTCATATGTAAGACTTTTTGTATTTTAAAAAATTGCCTAAAATCATAGACTTTTAGAGACAAAGGAGACCTGTGTGGTTTAATCTGATTCCCTCATTTACAGAGATTTAAAAATTCAATTTCAGGGAGGATGAGGTGATCTAATCCAATGTCATACAACTTGTTAGTGCCAGATCTTGAACTGGAACCCACAGTTCCTGACTTCTAGTGGACTATTCTTTCATGGTGAGGGGAAGTTATTAAGTACACTTAAAATCATGAATTTTAATACTGTGAAATTGTTTTTTCTTTAGAGAGAATATGTACACCTGTATGTATGTTTTAAAATAAGTTTATGTATTTTCTATGTCTCATGTTTCATTTAATTTTTATTTGTAAATGCCAGTTTAAGCCTGAATATTTCACATTTTTCACAGGCAACAACACCTCCAAATCAAGGACGTCCAGATTCTCCTGTCTACGCTAATCTACAAGAACTGAAAATATCCCAGTCTGCTCTTCCCCCACTTCCTGGGAGCCCAGCAATTCAGATTAATGGAGAATGGGAAACTCATAAAGATAGTTCAGGGCGTTGTTACTACTATAACAGAGGAACCCAGGAAAGAACCTGGAAACCACCTCGTTGGACTCGGGATACAGGCATAAGCAAAGGAGATTTCCAGAGTCCAGGAGACCAAGAGGTATGAATAATTAAGGACTCAACCAGTGACTTAGCAAACTTTCTCTCTTTTCATTATTCAAGGCCAAAGAAGTGAATAGTTTATTTCTTGGTATTGAAATGGTAGAACACTTGAAATCTCTAAGCTACTAAATGTTCTTTCCCAGTTTCGTTATATTAATGCTAGTTATTTTCTAATGTCTAACTAGTAGACAGTAGCTAACCTTATAATGTGTTTACTAGTTCCTGAATTAACTCATTTAAAATTGCTTAGTGCCAGTGGCTTCCCTCACATTCTAGAAGATACTAATGCAGTTACTGTTATTGCCGAATCAAGGACATTTTTTAGAAAAAGGAAAGAAAATATATGATATAATTTAGCCACATAAATAAAAACAAAGTTATGAACTGGTTAAAACAGACACTTTTCTGTATTGGTTTGGTTTGGCTACAGAGATGCTTTTCAGTGTTTGTCCTTCAGAGGTACAAGATCACTTTTTATTTATATGTAAGGAAAATAAGTATAATGTAATTCCTTTGCTATAAATGAGCTATCTTGTAAAGTATGACTGTTTACTCTAAAATCATTATTTTCTCTATCAAGTGTTCATACTACTTGCCCCCCACCTTTGTTTCACCTTTCCCTGCACCTCTTGGAGGGTGGTGCAGTGAACTTGGCCAGCTATATTTTGAGAAACAGTCATGTCAGAGGTCTGGAGAGATTCCTTGGGACTCTTCAGACATACAGGAGAGACTTGGGTAGGATTGATAGAATGGAGTTAAATCCTGCTGTTTGATAGACGGAGGCCCCTACACCTGCATGGGGCACTCTGCTCTTACAGAAAGCATGTATAATAAAAACAGAACTCCAGTTAGGTAGGAGCTGGAAAAATCAGGTAACACATCTTGTATTTAGTGGAATCTAAAAGCTTTTTGTAGTTAATGACTCCTCTTCTTGTCCTATTTTTCAGTTGGTTATTGATAGCTTTGGTTTGGTGGTAACTTGTACTTTCAGTGTTCAAGAATGAGATCGGCAGTAGTGAGAGAAATTTGTTCATGTGTTACTATAATAAGAAAAGTGTTGGGAAAATATTTGAATTGTAGATCTAGAAAGATTTCAAATTACATTGTTCTGTATATGAATAATAAAGTAAAATCTAATAATTTGGAAGAATTAGGGAAAGAGTTCAATTATAGAATAAGGAAATTTAAAGTACACACAGCAACTTTAAACATGCTTTTTAGCTTTCCATATTAATAAATAGATGAGAGTGATTTGTATATCACAATCTCTGCTTACACTACTCATCTCCAGAGCACATTTTCTAATAATTTCTTGAGAAAGGTTGCATATAGGAGGTAATATTGAGACTTCGTATGTGAAAATGTTCATATTCTGCTCTTATATTTAATTGATAGCTTGCCTGACTATAGAATTCTAGGTTGGAAATAATTTTTTCCTCACAGTTGGAGGGCATTTTGAACTTCAGGTGTATGGCGATATGGATCAGCTGCTTGCCAGGAGTCTCTAGTGTCAGAACCATTAGGTCTTTCTTTTAGACTATTCCGTCTTCACAGAAGTCTTAAAATCTGCCAGGAAAGTAAGGGCTGCCAGGGTCTTGGTAGTCAGCATTTAGTTTTGCATATAGTCCCTCAGTCTCCCCTCTTTCTGGTTGGTACCCATGACCCAGTTGTGCCTCTTGTCTTCCAAATCAGAATCTTACTGTTTTTCCCTCATAAGAGGTAATTAATTCCTGTACTTTTACTGGGAAGAGGGGAGGGTGCACACCTAGCAAGCAGGCCTGAAGGAAAGGGATTCTGGCAATTTTAGTCCTCATTGCAATACCCCTGCCTTCACCCTTAGTTCCAGGAGGACTTAATACTGTCAGTTCCTGAGCCATTTGAAGATTCTGCTCTGTAAAGTGGTTGGATTTCACTTCCCTCACCAACTCCACTGCCTACCTCCACCATTTTAGAATCTGCTTTCTTTGTAGATAAGTTAGTCTTTTGTTCATCTGCCTCTCAGCTTCCAGAGTTTTGTGACTGCTCTCTTCTTGCGTTCTCCCTGTTCTTGGCAGTTTAAGTCTTTTAAAACATATTTCAGTACTTTTAGTGGGGCTTGAGAGGGGGGAATGAGTGGTCACTTTTCCATCTAATTAGAGCTTATTATTTTAGTGGTTACCCTAGAACAATGGTTCTCAACTGGGGACAGTTTTGCCTCCTGGGGGACATTAGACAATGTCTGGGGACACTTTTTTGTTGTTACAGCTCTGGGAGGGCTCCTGGCATCTTGTGGGTAGAAAGCCAGAGATGCTATTAAACATCCTTGATACACGAGATAGCTCCCACAACAAAGAATCATCTGGCCCTGAATGTCAGTAGTGCTGCTGGGGCGGGCCCTGCCTTAGAAATGCTAACATGCATACTTCCCAAAGTCTAAAGTTAGTCAGTATCCTCTTGCTCTTTAAGGCCATGTGAGAACTGTATGTGCTGTTTGCTGTTGGCTTTTATTTCTGTTTTTAGCCCCCTTATTGTTGTACATGTTGATTCTTAAATTCATCCTCCTATTTAGCACTTTTTCCCCCGTCACACTCCTTTATGCAAATGAGATTATCTTGGATAACGTTTGTCTTGGATAACTTCTGTCTTAAGCACGTACTTTTAAATTTTCTTAGCGAGGATTTGCTAGTGATAGAATCTTAGTTTAAAATTTACTGAGGATGTTAGTGATAGAATCGTAGTTTTTTCTGGAAATTTATTTTTCCTCATTTTTTAAGAATATCTTTACTTGATATACAGTCCTCTGTTTAAGGATTTTTAAAAATTTATTTATTTGACAAAGAGAGAACACAAACAGGAGAGGGAGAAGCAGATTTCCCGCTGAGCAAGGAGCCCAACCCAGGACCCTGGGATCATGACCTGAGCTGAAGGCAGACACTTAACTGACTGAGCCACCCAGGCGCCCCTTTTGTTGGGATTCTTGAACTTGAGGAGTCCTGTCCTTGATTAGTTCTGGAAAATTCCTGGTTTTCTATAAATAGCCTCTGTCCCACTTTCTCTTTCCTCTCATTCTGGAACTTTGATTAGATGAATATTTAATCTGCTTACATTGGTCATGTCTTTTGATTTCCCTTTATTTGTGAATTTTATCTCTGTGTCTTTTTGTGCTTCATTCTCAGTAGTTTTTGATGTAGTTCCTGTTCACTATTTTTCATCTTCATTATTAAACCAATCTGTAAATTTTAAAAACATGTTAGCTTTTATTTATTTGGGAGAGCTTCTCCATCTTATTACTTTGAAAAGTCTTAAACCTAAAAAAATAGTATAATGAACATTCACATACTAGATAACCTTTATCTAGATTTACCTGTTTTAACATTTTGCCACATTTGCTTTTTCTCTTCCTCCTTCTACCTGCTAGTAATTTTTTTTCTGAACCATTTGGATTAAGACAACATAATATTTTATTCTCTAAGTATAAGGACATTTTCCAGCAAAACTGTTGTCGTTGTTTTTGGTGAAAGATTATCATACCCAAGAAGTTTAATATTGGTATGTTACTTAATACACAGTTAATATTCAGTGTTTCTCACTTGTCAGGTAATATCCTTTATAGATTTTTTTTTCCTGCAATGAAAGATCCAGTGAAGGATCATGTATTTCATTTATTTGTCATATCTTTCTTTAGTCTTATTTTATATTTTATTTTTTATAATTCTGGTACATAAGGTCTTTAAAAGTTGGATTATGCTGCTTTTCTGCTGACTCTTACTCATGGTGTTTTGTTTCACATCTTGTCCACATATGTGTGTTTTACTTATTTATTTTTTAAAATATTTTATTTATTTGTCTGAGAGCACAAGCAGGGGGAGCGGCAGGCAGAGGGAGAAGCAGGCTCCCCACTGAGCAGGGAGCCCGATGTGGGACTTGATCCCAGGACCCTGGGATCATGACCCGAGTGAAAGGCAGATGCTTTACCAACTAGCCACCCAGGCGTCCCTGTATGTGTGTTTTAATATTAGACTATGTATAGTGCTTAGAGATTTTTACATATAGAAGTCTTTAATGCTGGGGTTGAAAGATTGTTCTGTCAGAGAGGATTTGCTTTTGTTTCTGCCAGGAAGCTAGTATCCTGTGAACATTTGAAACTGAATTTTCAGCTTTAGTTTTTATAGGCCATCTAGGTAGTAGTAATTTGGATTGCATGAAGCCTGGTTTATGGTTGGAGATTCTCCCATTTCCCCCCATTTATCTGGGGAGATTCCTGTTATTTCCCTTGTGAGGAATAAGGGACAAGACTTATTTCTGGCTCACTGATAATCTGAGGGCATAGTTCTTTGGGGTTCCAGTTCTTTATTGTCAGGGGGGAATCCTGTTAACACTCCCTACTTTTGGTAGTCTCGATTCCTGTTCCCCAATACTTCATGGCCTTGAAAACTAATGTTCTAGTTTGGGGTTTGGCAAATGCCTTCAAAGAGAAAGCTGGTCTTTATATTCTATTTAGATTATATTGATCTCTGAGTATTTCTTAACCTCTTGCTTCTGGATGATTCTTGAAAAATTTATGTAATATTTTAAATTGTTTTAATCCAGGTAATCAGTATCCCTGTGTCATTCTCCTGTAAATGGAACATCTCTGTAGCCCCCTCTATAAGGCTATATTTGCCGCAAAATATATACCCCAAAGTTACTGAGCCAAGTACCCTGCTGAATGGAGTTATGAGTATAGCACAGTTAACATTTAGAGAATGCTTACCAAAAATAATTTTATTTAATTGGCACTAAATAGCTCTTTTCTAGCAGTAAATATCAAGATTTTAAAGGTACTCCTGGTTTTATAAAGAAATAAAACATGTTGAGGTACCGGAGGTTTCTTTTCATGCAAGAAAGAAACATCTTACTGCACAAAAATTGGGAAATTATGGGAGCATTTCGTCGGCTAGAAAGTCATGTTTATTAAAAAATTGATTTAATGACTTTGTTTCCTAAATTAGTTTTACTATAATTCAGGTGTAATTGACATACAACATTGTTAGTTTCAGGTGTACAACCCTAGTGATTCTATATTTGTGTATATTGCGAAATGATCACCACAATAAGTCTAGTTAACATCCATCACCACTTACAGAATTTTTTTGTCTTGTGAGAAGTTTTAAGATCCACTGTCTTAGCAACTTTCACATATGCAATACAGTATTATTAACTGTGTTTTCCATGTAGTACATTACATCCCCATGACTTATTTATTGTATAACTGGAAATTTGTGCCTTTTGGCCCCCTTCACCCATTTAACCTGCCTCCTCCCCCACCTCTGGCAACCACCAGTCTGTTCTCTGTATCTGTGAGTTTGTTCTGTTTTGTTTTGAGGACTCCACATAAGTGGGATCATACGATATTTGTCTTTCTCTATCTGACTTATTTCACTTAGCATAATGGGCTTAAGGTCCATCTCTGTTGCAGATGGTAAAATTACATTCTTTTTTTTTTATGGCTGAATAATCCATTGTATAGATTTCTCTGTTTCTAAAAGATTTTATTGTACTTTGCTTACATGAACGTATATTTTAAGTGGTCTCAATTTAAAAATAAGTCCTGATTTTAGGGCTTTTTTTTGCTTTTTTTGTTTTTAAAGATTTTATTTATTTATCTGACAGAGAGAGACAGGTGAGAGGGAACACAAGTATGGGGAGTGGGAGAGGGAGAAGCAGGCTTCCCGCCGAGCAGGGAGCCCGATGCAGGGCTGGATCCCAGGACCCTGGGATCATGACCGGAGCCGAAGGCAGCCGCTTAACTGACTGAGCCACCCAGGCACCGCAAGTCCTGATTTTTGAAATAGGTTTTCCTTTTTTTTTTTTTTTTTTAAAGATTTTATTTATTTGCGAGAGAGAGAATGAGAGACAGAGAGCATGAGAGGAAGGAGGGTCAGAGGGAGAAGCAGACTCCCTGCTGAGCAGGGAGCCTGATGTGGGACTCGATCCCGGGACTCCAGGATCATGACCTGAGCTGAAGGCAGTCGCTTAACCAACTGAGCCACCCAGGCGCCCTAGGTTTTCCATTTTTAACATTACTGTTACAAAACGTATATAGCTCACTTTATGCAGGGCTTCTGTAAAGTTGTGTATGTCAGTTTTTGTGAACATGTTACTATTAGTATGTTTATGTCTTTAAGTTACTTCTACAACATTGAGAATCTACCTAAAAATGACCCTAGAGGGGTCATTTACAAGAGAGCTAATCTCCATAAATATTTGTGAATGAATGAAGTTTAATTGCAGTAAGCAAGTTGCTACTCACATTATGGTGCCCTCTTGTTTGAAAAAGCAGAAATTAAGTTTTGTCAATCTTAATTGCTTGTCTTGTATGTCTGAATTTTATCATGCTTTTATTTTATTTTATTTTTTAAAGATTTTATTTATTTGACAGAGAGAGATAGCGAGAGCAGGAACACAAGCAGGGGGAGTGGGAGAGGGAGAAGCAGGCTTCCTGCCAAGCAGGGAGCCCGATGTGGGACTTGATCTCGGGACCCCAGGATCATGACTTGAGCCGAAGGCAGACGCTTAACGACTGAGCCACCCAGGCGCCCTTTATCATGCTTCTAAAAGTAAAGCATACCTAAGTTATTTCCATACTGAATTTTTTCACTGCTCTATCATGTTTGAATTTTTTCAATATTATTTTTCTTGTTTTGAAGTTTAGTTTTCAACTATCTTTAATGAACATTTGATTGAGGAAATAAATTAGACAAGTAAAATCAATAAATTAGAACATAAAATACAGTATTACAAGACTAGTGTCTCCCCCCTCCCAGTTCCATACATTAGAAAAAACATAATTCAAGATATATTTATATCTTGAGCACTTTTGTTTGCCAGGCATGAGAATTTTCAAGAAACTCAGTCTGATGAAGTACCCTCATCCCCTATTTTGCTTACACGTGGATGTGTATACCCATACACACTCCTGTCGGGGTTTTATTATTATTATTTTTATATACTTATTTGACAGAGAGAGATACAGCCGAGAGAGGGAACACAAGCAGGGGAAGTTGGAGAGGGAGAAGCAGGCTTCCCGTGGAGCAGGGAGCCCGATGTGGGGCTCGATCCCAGGACCTTGGGATCATGACCTGAGCCAAAGGCAGACGCTTAACGACTGAACCACCCAGGCGCCCCTTCTCCTGTCGGTTTTTAACCTGATTTCAGTTTAAAAGCAGAATTAAATAATAGAAGGTAGCATTTTATCTCTCAGTCTGAAAACATTGTTTTCAGTTTTATTATGGTGAATTTTTCCAGGGTTACATCGTTATGATAAAATAACTATTATTAATTTAACCTTACCACTTACAGTGTACTATTTGAAAGACTAACAATTTGTTTTGAAAATTAAATTTTCAGATATAGTCAAGATATCTTAGTGTTTATGGCTAATTACAGTTTATTGCTTAGATTTTCAACTGCTGCATATATATATATATATATATATATATATATTCAAAGAAGAAAAATCCTTATGTTTCTGACTATTTATAGCTTTCATCAGAAGAAAACTACCACAACATTTGTTACAGCCAGTCAGATAGTCAGTGTGGTTCTCCTCCAAGGGGTTGGTCAGAAGAGTTGGATGAACGTGGGCATACCTTATATACCAGTGACTATACTAATGAAAAGGTACATTCTTTTTTTCTCATCTAGTTTTTTTGGTCAGAATCCTTTCATGAAATAGTTGTGTACTGAAGTTCTAGTAGTATTTTAAAAACGCATGAAAATATTCTTTATTGTAATTCTGAAATCATGCCAATTGACAACATGAAAACTCATTATGTAACTACTGATTCATGGTTATAAATTGCTTATAATTACACTGATTTTTGTGGTGTCAAAACTGTTTAAGACACACCTTTTTAAGAGTAGACCTACTGAGTGTCATTCTGTTTAGACTTCTTCAGTAAGCATATTTCTTTATATTTTTCTTGAGGAATGGTTTTTTAGGAATAGTGTTCTCAGCATGTGTCACTATGATACACCACCTCACTTTCTATACTCCTTTTTCTTTTATAACCAAGTTATGTAAAACAAAAACCATGAATCTAGTACTTTATGATGAACTAGTTTGGGATGCATATTGAAATTTTATGTATTAACATCTGGTATCATCAGAGAAGATAACTGGTTGGTTGTGCTTGCTTTAATTACTTCACACTAGAACATAAGGACACATTAGTTTTCATGTATTTCACATTTAAGATCATGTGTTAAATTAGCAGTACTTAGTCTTTTGCCCCTCATAGTCCCTGTATCATATCGTATGAAGTTTTATTATTAGTGTTATTTAAATGATACTGAGTGAGAAATGTGTTGGCTGCAGGAGGTAATTCCTAAGGGTTTGCACGAAGTTTGGCTTGAATTGTTCAGTAGTTTTGTATTTGAAGATTTAAAAAAAATTCTCTTTTGTTCATTTCTCAACCCTGTTTTCAGAGTGAGTGTGGCACTGTGTCCAGTGTATATGTATATCTGTGTGTCTTTATGTTATATTTTCTTATGTTAAGTGGTGCTTGACATTGGAACTAGCTTGACACTGGAAGAAAGAGGAAATAAATTCACATTTAATATTGAGTTTACTTACTCTTACCAAACTTAAAATACAAATCTATTAGTGTAAGTTTGTAAATTTTTTTTACGGTGTTCTTGAGGAAGTAGAATAAAATTCACAAGAAAAATGTCTAATATCTCTGGTTGTATAAGCTTAAATCACTTTTACTTAAATTTAAAAAATAACACTTTTTTTGGTTTTTGTGTTTGTTGTTTTACATCTGTTTTGTTTTTGTAGTGGCTCAAGCATGTTGATGATCAAGGTAGACAATATTACTACAGTGCAGATGGATCTCGTTCGGAATGGGAATTGCCGAAGGTAATAAACCTTAACATTGAATTTCTATTTTAAAACAGTAGATAAAATAATATCTGAAAATGGTCTCAGTAGATTTACTGTAAAATTTTTATTCAGCTTTTAAAAAGCGAAACTTTTTTTTTGGAATTCATTGAGAATCCTTTGGCTACATTTTTCTAAGATATGTATGATCTTTGCTATGTAATACCGATAATTCCTATTCAAAAATTCTTTTGGTTTAACTTGAAATCAGTTGTTCATCATTCCTAGAAATAAGAATTTCCTAGGGCGCCTGGGTGGCTCAGTTGGTTGAGCGACTGCCTTCGGCTCAGGTCATGGTCCTGGAGTCCCGGGATCGAGTCCCGCATCGGGCTCCCTGCTCGGCAGGGAGCCTGCTTCTGCCTCTGACCCTCCCCCCTCTCATGTGCTCTCTCTCTCTCATTCTCTCTGTCTCAAATAAATAAATAAATAAATCTTTAAAAAAAAAAAAGAATTTCCTTCAGTGCCAATAAGGCCATCTTACATCTAGTCAACTTACATATATTGAATTTTCTACATGAGGTTAATCTTACATTTAATCTTTTTTTAAGAGAAAAAAGCAACTCAGTATTCCAGTTTATTCTCGTATGTAAATATGTGTTGTAATTGTGTCAGTCATTAGCAGCGTGTGCTGATGAGATTTTCTGGGGTTTCACTGGATACCTTTTTTCAGATAAGTACATCAGCGCTGAGTTTATCTTAAGGCAGTGGGCTTCAAAGTGGTCATGTGCTTGTCACTATTAGTATTGAGATAATTTTAAATGATATCTGAGCAAACATTTAAAATTTAATTGATATTAAATGTTGATGTTTTAGAAATGACAGTGTTAGCAGACATATCTATAGTGTTAGATAGACTTCAGTTTTTAAAGAAATTGTCTTTTTGCCAAAGTAGGTCAATTTAAAGAAAAGTACTATTAGTATAAAGATACATGGATATAGAAAAAATCACTAGATGTTACTAACTTGAAGGTTGGAAAACACTGTCTAGTAAAGTAGTAATAATTGTGGTTTCTTCCTATGTGAATGTTATCTGGCCTGTATTTCATGAAATTGTAAGGCTTGATATTAGTATAATAAGATATACAGCCAGTACTCGATTATTAAGAACACCTTTGTGACCTGTCTTGAGCTAGTAGCATAAGAACTCCATTATAAGTCTGAGAGCTTTTAAAATGCTAAGATACCAAGGAACGATGTAGGTTGCTATAATGCAAACTTGGCGCAGGGTTCAGGGGTCGGTGGTGAGGCTAAAGGAAATAATAATTCTTTTGATTAATTTAGCTATAAGTACAGCCCCAGAATTTTCTTGTGTTAAAAAGCCTTGTCAGATCTTCAAATAAGCTTTTGTATTTCCATATTTTACATGTATTTTAGCATGTATTTTCACAAGTACTTTCTCTTTTGCCCAACTCAGCAGAAAAAAATTTTTTTTAAATATTCTATTTATTTATTTGACAGAGAGATAGAGCACAAGTAGGCAGAGAGGCAGGCAGAAGGAGAAGGAGAAACAGGCTCCCCGCTGAGCAGGGAGCCCGATGTGGGACTCGATCCCAGGACTCTGGGATCATGACCTGAGCCGAAGGCAGACGCTTAACCAACTGAGCCACCCAGGCGCCCCAGAAAAAACTATTTTTAACCATTTTTTAATACTTTCAAAATGAGAAGTTGTATTAAAATTTACATATAAATAGGATTGTTTTTTGAAAATAATGCTGTTTGCAACATAACATTAGTGTTATTGATGATAACTTTTATATTTTAATTACAAAACTCACATGCAAAGAGTTATGAAGATATATCACATTGTGGGCTTTTTTTTTTTTTTTAAGGCTTAATTTTTTTAGAACAGTTATAGGTTTACAGTAAAAGTGAGAGGAAGGTACAGAGATTTCTCTTATATCCCTAGTTCCTCCTACACATGCACAACCTCCCCCGTTATCAACATCACTCACCAGAATGGTCTATTCTTTACTAAGGATGAACCTACCTTGACACGTCATAATCACCCAAAGTCCATAGTCTACCTTAGGGTTCATTCTTGGTGTTGTGTATTCTGTGGGTTTGGACAAAAGTATACAGACATGTCTTTCATTATAATATCATACAAAGTATTTTCACTGCCCTAAAAATCCTCTGTTCGCTACCTCTCCCAGCCCCTGCCAACCACTGATCTTTTTATTGTCTCCATGGTTTTGTCACATTGGTTTTGTTTTTTGTTTTTTTAAGATTTTATTTATTTATTTGATAGCATAAGCAGGGGGAGTGGCAGGCAGAGGGAAAGGGAGAAACAGGCTTCCCACTGAGCAGAGACCCCAATGCTGGGCACCATCCCAGGACCCTGGGATCATGACCTGAGCTGAAGGCAGATACTTAACTGACTGAGCCACCCAGGTGCCTGTCACATTGTTTTTATTTAAAATGAACCAGGGGCGCCTGGGTGGCTCAGTCATTAAGTGTCTGCCTTTGGCTCAGGTCATGATCCCAGAGTCCTGGGATCGAGCCCCGCATTGGGCTCCCTGCTCCTCGGGAAGCCTGCTTCTCCCTCTCCCACTCCCCCTGCTTGTGTTCCTTCTCTCGCTGTCTCTCTGTCAAATAAATAAATAAAATCTTAAAAAAAAAAAATTTAACCATAAAATAATACCAAGAATGAATAAAGACCCAAATAAAAATATATTAAGAGTGCCATAAATTGCTCCTCACATATTTCATGCTTGGAAGTTTTCTGTTATCACTCTTTAAAATTATGAAATATAATGCAGTAAAACATTCATGGATTATTTCCATTTTCATCATTAATTAGTACTTTTGGAATCTGATTCTGCAGATAAAACCATATTTACCTTTTAAACTTTGAAGTTGTACCAACCCCTCAAATTCCTATAGTGTTTTATAAACCAGAGAATAGCAGTTGAATGATACTCTAGCAACAGTTTGGGTTTTTTTGTTTGTGAGGTGTTGGTTTTGTTTTGTTTTGTTGTGGTTTTTTAGGGGGTCTTTTTGGTTGTTTGTTTTACAAAGAATTGGATATGAAATGGCCTAACTTTATTTTCCCAGTTTGTCTCAATAAAACTTTTTAATGGGAAATAATATTCCAAGTTTAATATGGCTATTATCAACCTTTAGGAGAAAAGATAAGATTAACAATATTTTTATTTGTAAATGAACTGGGAAGAAATTATAGAATACATCAGCTATTTTTCAAAACTGGTCCCATTTATAAATACAGTCCTATTTAGTGATTAAATTGGAAAGAAAAATCTTATGGATAGTGGGAGCCAAAATATGTAATACCTGTGTGCTGGGAAAGGAATATATATTTGGGGATATAACTATTCAATATTGAAAACTATGTGACATTGATTGGTTCTATTGGGCTTCTAAAATACGCGTTCAGATTTTGACTTAAAGATACCAGAAGATAAATCTGCTGAAGGTTTAGTTCACTGAAAATGATTTAGATTATAGAAGAACAATATTTTATTAATATAATAAATAATTTAAACATATGAAATTTTTGTTCCACTTGACAAATTCTAATTGTAGCTCCTATCAGTACCTCAACATTTGAGTTATAGAAGAATCTTTTGTTGTATTGCATCTTCCTTCATAGTAGTTTCTGACTGCGTGGAGTACTGAGATCAAACACAAGACTTCTTTTGAGTGATTTGTCCCAGGTCGGGGTCCACTGAAAGAAAAGGCTTCCTGGATGACCCTATATAAGGAGCAATTTGGAACCTATACTTAACTCATAGCTAAATATTTCTATTTGTTTTTGTATTAACTCCCCCCTAAAATAATCTTGAAAGCAGCTTGATGAAACAACACAGTATCTATAGGGTAATAATGATTTAAAGGGCAGTGGATGTCTTATCAGAAATCATGAAGCCGGAAGGAAGTGTATAACATTTTTCAGATGCTGAAAGAAAAAACTGTAAACCCATAATTGTACATCCAACAAAAATGCCCTTCAGGAATGAAAGTAAAATAAGGACATTTTCAAATGAAAGTAAACTAAGAGGTTTATTACCAGCATCATGTTCTCAGACAATTGCTGTAGGAAGTCCTTCACACAGAAGGGAAATGATAACTGAAGAAAACCTGAAACATCAGAAATGAAGAAAGTACAATGGAAAGGGTGAATATCTGAGGAGACTTGTCTTGAGTTTTAAAAATTATGGTTGACATTCAAAACAAAAATTGAAACATTTCTGAAGTACTCATTGTAGGTAGAGATGTTACTTACACCGTAAAGAGGGGAGAGTGAAGTGATGTAGTCGTTGGTAAGATTTCTGCATTTCATCTGAAATCATGAAAGGTTGATACTGTTAGACTGTGATAAATTAAGCATGTGAATTGTAATCCCTAGAACAAGCACTAAAAAACTAACAAAATATAGATTCAAGAAACTATAGATGAATTAAAATGTAATAGTAAAAACTTTTCAAGTAGCCCACAGGAAGGTGGGAAGGGAGAAACTCAAATGAATAACAGGATAGAAAGTAGAATGGCAGACTTGAATCCTAATGTATATAATTACATTAAATGTCTAAACACACCTGTTAAAAATTTTTCAGAAATGATAAAAAACCATGACCCACTATTTGCTTCTACAAGAAAATCATTTCAGATGTAGTGCTATATTACATCATGCTAAAGGTTATTTGTCAAATAATCTACAGTAAATTTCATACTTAATTGTGAAGTTACAGAAGCTTTCTCATTAGAATTAGGAACTAGATTTGAACTTTTTAAAATCACTGCTTCTATTCAACAATAAAGTAAAAATTGAGAAGAGATACAGTTGTTTTGATTATTAGAAAAATCAAGAGAATTTACAAACTCAAAGCTGTTGAGTTGCTGGATATAAAATCAACATAAAAACTACCCATCTCTTGGGGTGCGTGGGTGGCTCAGTCAGTTAAGTGTCTCCCTTCAGCTCAGGTCATGATCCCGAGGTCCTGGGATCAAGCCCTGTGTCAGGCTCACAGCTCAGCAGGGAGTCTGTGTCTCCCTCTGCCTCTCCCCTTGGCTTTGTGCTCTCTCTTTTTTTCTCTCTCTCTCTAGAGAATAAATAAATAAAATGTTAAAAAAAAAAAAAAAACTACCCATCTCTCTAGTAAATCAGGCTTGAGATGTGACAAATAAATTTCATTACCAGCAGTAGCAGTAGGAAGAGTTGTAACTAAGAATATGCCTATTAAAGGTTTGTAAGATCTTTTTTTTTTTAAAGATTTTATTTATTAGCAAGAGAGAGAGCTTGTGCGCAAGCATGAGTGGGGGGAGGGGCAGAAGGAGAGAGAAGCAGACTCCCCGCTGAGCAAGGAGCCTGATGTGGGGATTGATCCCAGGACACTGAGATTATGACCTGAACTGAAGGCAGACACTTAACCGACTGAGCCACCCAGGTGCTCTGGTTTGCAAGATCTTAAGAAAATTTCAGAGCTGAATTGAAGGACGTAAAACCTGAATAAATGGTGCAATACCATTATGATTTTGGATTGGGAGGCTCAGTGTTATAGCAGTGTCCACATTAATTTATAAGTTCACTGTATTTCCATTTACTTTCTCCCTCTCCACCTTTTTGGGAACTGATGCTAAATTTTATTTACAAACAAAGGTCTATGAAGAACCCAAAGTATTCCTGAAAATGGGTGGGGCATGTGAGGGATGGGCTGCTTGTTATGGTGATTAAGATGGGATAGTAAGAGCACACATATAGAGAAATAGACCAGTTTAGAAATAAACCAGAATAGAAAGCTTACATGTAACATCACAAATCAATGGATTAAGCATGGAGTCTGCAATAAATGTTGCTAAGATTATTGGTTATTCACGTGAAAAATGAAGTGTAGATCCCTTTTTTTAAAAGGTTTTATTTATTTGACAGAGACAGCTAGAGAGGGGAACACAAGCAGGGGGAGTGGGAGAGGGAGAAGCAGGCTCCCAGCTGAACAAGGAGCTGGATGTGGGGCTCGATCCCAGGACCTGAAGTTCATGACCTGAGCCGAAGGCAGACGCTTAATGACTGAGCCACCCAGGCGCCCCTGACGTGTAGATCTTGACCTCACTTCACACTTAATGATTAATTCCAGGTAGATCAGAGATGTAAATGTAATAAGCAAATTCTAAAGGCTACAGAAGGATATATAAAAAATATCTTTGACTTCAGAGTGGGAAGGATTTCTTAAAACTATAATAAGGAAAAACTATAAAAGGAAAGATTGACAGATGTGATTACATCAAATTAAAAATACTTTCTAATATAAAAAGTACCATACACAAAGGGAAAAAGCTGAGCTATAGACTAGGAGAAGGTATATTCAACTCATGTAGCTTACAAAAATGCTTTGAAGCCAAAATACATCAAGAACTTCCTGGTCCTTTCTTTTCTGTAAGAGTAAAAAAAAGCCCAGTTGAAATTGGGCAAAATACATGACTAAGCAATACCAGAAGAGGAAATACATGAAATAAATATGTGAAAAGGTGTCCAAATTTACAGGTAATCAGAAAATGTAAATTAAAACAAGCTAACATTTCACTTCTCACATTTTTTTAATGTGTATGTGTACTTAACCTTTATTTTATATACACCAATGCATATAAATTCAGTAGTACCAAATAAGGTTGTGCAAACCAATCTGTTCTGCTGGTAGAAGTGTAAATTAGTATTACTGCTTTAGACATGTCCATTTATAGCAAAACGGTTAGATTGTATCTACATACAATGTAATATATATAGCAGTGAAAATATAAGTTAGAACTGCGTACTCATCAGCATGGATATGTTTTGTAAAATAACATATTGAATGCAAAAAGCAAATTGAAGAATGATGCATATGGTAGGACTCCATTTATATAAATTTTAAAACTCTACAAGTATGTGTATTTATAGATAAATAAGTATATATTAAAGTGTGATGACAATGTTGACCACTGAGTTCTGTGGTGCTACTGGGGAAAAGAGGGAGAGGATTGGAATCTGGAAGATATATTCAGAGGGCATCTAATAGGTCTATATTTTCTTTCTTTTTTTTTTTAAGGTACCTAAAGCAATTGTTTTATATTAGATACGCTAAAACTCGATGGTGGGTTTTCATTATAGTCTTTATTCTTTTGTATATGTTTGAAATAATTCAAATAAAAATTCATATAAAATTCTTAAAAAATGGTATTTTTAAAGGAATTAGAAAAGTTTGGTTTTTTGGGGGGAAAAGTTTTAAACTTAGCCATCTTGTTAACTAGACTATATTTTATATCTGACATTTTATTTATACTTTGTTTTTGTGAACATACTGTTGCCTGGTAAAACCACCAGCACATTTATCATTGTGATTATTGCCCAGTTTAGTTTCACATTATTTTTGTTTCCACATAGAAAGGATTTCTAAACAACTGTACTAATTACAAAGCTCATAAGCTAAGGTAGTTGTATCTGTTAAAGTTCATACACATGCGTTTACACAACTATACATTTTAATTATTGCTAATGATGATTCTATTGAAAATACAGCTCTGTTTAGGTCTCTCTTCACTAAGAGATTTCTGGCATAGAATTTTTTGAGGGGTAGCCTTTAAGTTTCATCTTTGTTCATCCTAGAAATGATCCCTTTGTGAACTTCTGTGATGAATTTTAAGATTGCTGTTTGTTAAGCAGCGGTAATTTAAAAGCAAATGCCATATGTGATTGCCTTGCTTTGGCAAATTTTAATGTGAAGAATGAAGTAACAGATTTGGGAGATAGTTTGGGGGGTGTGTGTAGCCTCATTTTGGGGAGTAAAGAAATGGCATAGTGTGGAGAAAGATGTTGGAAGATTTTTTTTTAATATTAAAAACATTCTTAACAGTTTTACTGAAATTCTCATGAATCATTAAAATTTTAAGATTTACTGGGCTTTTTAGGGGTGGGAGAAGTAGATAAGTATTAGGTATCCTTTGCTTTCAGGAGAAGAATATAGCCTTTAATTTTCTTTTGTCATTTAATTATTTATAATTTATTAAAATTGGCTGTATAAAACAGCATACCTCTTAAACCTCACATTTCTGAAATGTTTATGCTTGGTGATCAATCTACTTGACATTTCAAACACATGATTTAATTATTGATAATGTGTTCTTAATTTTAGATGTTATGGGGGGGCAATTATTATCTATTCTTTGTACACAACTGATATATTCAGGATTGGTCTTTCAAACTAGAACTGTCTCTGCCTTCTGACCTGGTTATGTTTTACAACTTCACAGAAACAAATAATAGTATGTTTGGCCTATAAATGAAAGCAAAAACAAACAACCCTTTAAATGTGGGAATATTGTTGTATATAGTAATCATCATTTTTAAAACCTAAACCAAAAATTGGACTCGTGGATTTTCAAGGTAGAAGGAACCTTAAAAAAATAGTTTGTCCAATGACCTCATTTTATAAATTATGATAACTAATATTTTATTGGGAACCCACTATTAGGGCAATATTTGGCCTTTTTTATACTGCTTAATTTTTATAACACGTCTGTGAATGAGATGATATTTCTGTTATGTCTGTTTTACAGTTGATGAAACTGAGACATAGGGAGACTAAATATTTTCCCAAAGTAACGGTAACTTGGTCTCTCCAACACCGAAATCTTTGATCATCTCAGTTGGGCCACAACGTGGTCAAGGATGAGAAAACAGGCCAGAAAAATTCCTGTGATGAACTTTGCTGAACATCAAATGTCATGTTTAGATTCCACTTTTGTTTCTATTATTTATGAGGTTTTTTTGTTGTTGTTTGTTTTTTTAGTATAATGCTTCATCCCAGCAGCAAAGAGAAATAATTAAAAGTAGGAGCCTGGACAGGCGGCTCCAAGAACCAATTGTATTAACAAAGTGGAGACATAGCACCATTGTGTTGGACACCAATGACAAGGTAGAAACTTCTTGAGAAAATCTGTTGAGAATATTGAATGTTCTTTTTATTCTTTATTTTCCTTAGCTGCATCTCATACTTTGGTAACTATTGTTTTATTGTGTATAGCGTCAATTTGTCCTGGAATGGGTTTTGGTTTTGTAGTTTATCGATTTTTGCACAGTGGACTGACTCATCTGTGGCTTAATAATGTGTATATTTGAGCCTAGGAGGTGGTAGATATTTTTGATAACCCTGTTAGCAAAACCCAATCATATATCTGTTATTGTTCGTCTTCAGTCTCTGGGAGGTTTTACTAGTGAAGACATTTAATTAATTTCTTCATCCTGTGGGAGAATTGGAATCCCACTCTTCTGTTTCCCTAATTGTTCTCTGCACAAAGGACTTCTTTTATTAATCTGAGAAGTAATGTTCTCTGTTTCAAATAAGGGATAAATTTTGATGCAAACATCAGAATGGAAAACCCATAAAGTTTTTACCTTCCATGTGACTTTTTATGTTGTAGCTTCATTTTGGGGATGGAGTAGGAAATGCGTATGAATTTGTAGAACATTAGCCATACTAATGTAAAAATGTGAGGGTGGTGGTAACACTCTAAAAACATTATTATTATTTTTTTTTATATTATGTTAATCACCATACATTACATCATTAGCTTTCGATGTAGTGTTCCATGATTCATTGTTTGCATATAACACCCAGTGCTCCATGCAGAACGTGCCCTCTTTAATACCCATCACCAGGCTAACCCATCCTCCCACCCCCCTTCTAAAAACCTTATTTTAAAAAGATATTTGTCACTGGGGACTCTTTTTGTTTTACCATCAAACTTCTCTTTTGGCATAATTAACAGGTTTCTTACATTTTCAGGTGTGTTAGTGGAAACAGAATGAACTTTCTTAAGGCATATTTCTCTATGTTTGGGTACTTTCACTTGTAAATTCCTTTATAAATTATCTCAGTCAGTCCAAACAAGTTTGTTTTTTAGTGACTGTAATGTTGGTTTTCATGAAATTAAATGGAAGACTTTTTGTGCAGCTGTAGAAAAGGTCTATATACATTGTGTATAAGATAGACTAATAGAACAACGATGAAAATAGTAGACCAGTTTGTAATTTATATTTTGTAAGGATAATATGTGATTTGAATGTAGAGGGCATATCAAAGGAAATCTGGAATCTGCTACTTGAAAATATTTAGCATTGAGAATAACATGAGTAGCTAAGATTCCTAGAGATTTTAATGGAAAATTCATTTAACTCCAGGAACCAGATTACAATTGAGTGTACACAGAAGGCTTGTAAATGTTGTCATATATAATGCTCTAATGCAAAAGCCATTGTTGAACCAACTCCACTGCCTCTTCGTTTTAAAACAAAAGGGATGATTATTTTGCTGATGTAGACTTATAATTTCTTACTCTTTTAAAATCTTTTTGAAATTTATTTTCAGTCTGTTATTAGAATAACTTGCCTGAAGTTCTCATGACATTTCTTTTTATAATCTGAGTGTTTCAGAGTTGTGAGAGCATGATTTTCTTGAGACCAGAGATTGACTTTTTTTTTTTTTGAAGATTTTATTTATTTATTTGAGAGAGAGAATGAGAGAGAGCACATGAGAGGGGGGAGGGTCAGAGGGCGAAGCAGACTCCCTGCCGAGCAGGGAGCCCAATGCGGAACTCGATCCAGGGACTCCAGGATCATGACCTGAGCCAAAGGCAGTTGCTTAACCAACTGAGCCACCCAGGCGCCCTGACTTATTTTTGATGGAAATGTTTTGTTTTTTACCTGCACCTTAACCTTTATAAATGGAATCCTAGATAAAGTAAACTTTTCTGTTTATTATCACCACCTACTATATATGTTTTGATTTGAGGTTATGGGGCGCCTGGGTGGCTCAGTTGTTAAGCGTCTGCGTTTGACTCAGGTCATGATCCCAGGGCCCTGGGATCGAGCCCCGCATTGGGCTCCCTGCTCGGCAGGGAGCCTGCTTCTCCCTGCTTGTGTTCCCTCTCTCGCTGTGTCTCTCTCTGTCAAATAAATAAATAAAATCTTAAAAAAAAAAAAAAGATTTGAGGTTATGAAAGAGGGACTGTACCTGAAAAAACTAGCTGACCAATGTCTGATGAGGGCTAAAGGGTGTGTAACTTGAAATGTAATAAAGAAACCTAATACTATGTAGCAAATATTGTTCTGATGATGTAAGTCCTAATTCAGTTGTCAGACAACACTGGAGGAGGTAGATGTGTATGTCTGTGTGTGTGTATATGTGTGGGTGCATCTGTTTCTGCCTATGTATGGTTTTTACTAACATCTGCTAGTTGTAGGCATTTAAGATACATTTAGATATGCACATAAATTTATAAATATACATGAATATATGTGGGAAATCCTTGTTATAGGAATTATAATTGTTGTACTTACATTTTTCCTCCATTTGCTGTGGTTTTTATTTCTATAGGACTGATAATCCCATGAAAAATAAATTGTGATTACCATTCACTTATTTTCTACTTTGTGGGTCATCAGATCTTTCTTTCATCTTTTTTCCAAGCTTTTAGTATTAGACACTCCTAGAAGTCAAGAAATCGAAAAGTGAAACATCTGAAGTGGTCAGAAAAAAAATACTTAAATGAGGCTATACTGGATTCGGATATTATGTATAATTTTTTTTGTAAAGGTATAATTTGATATGATTTTAATGTTTCCTTCACTAGTAGTATAGGCCTTGGATGTTTGATTTGTAAGGTTGTCCCTTCAAGGATTTCCTTGCTTTCACTGCTATCTAGCTTTTGTGTTTACAAATTTTATATGGTATAAACCTGAAGACTTTTTTCCAAGTGAATGGATATGGTGTTAATGGTTTGTGTATTGTGATTTCATACGAATACCCAGATTTGTTAACAGTACCTCGTCCAGTTTCATAAGCATGGTAAAGTAGACTGATAGAGATGTGGAGATGAATTTGCAAAGACATTATTTGGTTTATAAGAGAATTAATAATCGGTGTTGGCATATGATTTTTCTGATTTTCTTTTCCTGAGATTATTCAAAACATTTAGGATAATGGAAAAGATTTAAATGGGGCTTGGCTGTTGGTACCAAAAATGTGTTTTTTCAGTCTTGTCCTCTATGAAGAGTCTTACAAACATCTGTGTTAGAAATCACATAGTGTGTTTTAATACTGACAAAGCAGAATTGCTTTTAAAATACACATTATTGATTTGCTCCTATTATATATTTTTGTAGGCTTAAACATTAAAACATTTTTTTTTCTGGTGAGTTATTAATCTTTAAAGTTTCTTCTTTGCATTTAAAAAAATCTCGCTTTTTTCCTAATAATTGGAAAGTTATCTGTAAGTTACTTTAAATATTAATGCAATTTAATTAAATGTCTTACATAGCCATTGATTTAAATGAAGTTCTCATTCTGGCAGTTGCCACATCATTCCTGTGACTATTGGTTTGCCTAGTCCTGGGTATTCATACCGACTGCAACAGGAGCCAGTTCGTATGGTGACTTATATTTTTATCCCTAAGTGTTTAGATTTTACCTATTTTAAATGTGGTCAGTTCAGGCTGATAAAACATCATGGTTTTAAGGCAACATGCATCATTTCTTTTTATTAATTCTGTATGCAGTATTTAAACTATAATCAGCATAAAATATGCCATATTTCATAAACTTCCAGACAACTATAGTTTGCAAATCAGTGTCATATTAGTTTCAGAGCTGAACGTAGAAAGGAAATAACTAGGAAAAGATTTTTTGAGCTTCCCTTATTAAGCTCTCCCACTGTGAATAAAGGGAGAAATGTAATGATATAAAATAGAGTAACATTTTTCATTACTTATTTCTTGTAGGAATCTCCAACTGCCTCAAAACCCTGCTTTCCTGAAAATGAATCTTCTCCCTCTTCACCAAAGCACCAAGATACAGTTAGTATGATAGCCTATAGTATAATATAGTCCAGTTATTTCAATCAGTTTCAATAAATTAATTTTCTCTAAATGTAATGTTTAAATATTTCCTGGCTTCTGTTAACTTTCATTGGTTTTTCAGATACTAATCACAATTAAAATAGGTTTAAATTAAGAATTTAATCAGTTTTAGAGACTTAAAAGCCCCTTTTAATGCAAAATAGGGTATCTTCATGATTAATTTATATACCATATTTGTAAGTGACAAATTCATACTTGGTTTTTAAAAAATAAAAATCCCCGGAAAATGCTATCAAATTATACTTTAATCTTTTTTCCTCAGGCCAGCAGTCCAAAGGTAAGCAGTTTCCCTTCTTAATGAGCACAGGTGTTCTATTCTTAAAATACAATGCCCAGTCTATGCCGGATGAATATTAGAGATCTGTATCTCAACTGTTAAGTTTGCTCTAAACTGAAAATCTCCAGTTGACTCTCTTCAGAGACCTGGTTTAACTTGGATGAAAGTTTACTTGATCTGTGTCTTTGTAGTCCCTCCTATCTTTCCCATAGTTGGCTGATTCTGCTATATAACCCCTCAGTGGCTTTCCTTTTCTTTCAGGATGAAGGCCAAAATTTTTAATGAGGACTATAAGACTGAGCATGCACTGGCTCTTGACTGCCTCTCCAGCCTCGCCTCAGACTTCTTTTGTCCTCTTCTTCCCTCCTTGCTTGTTTTCCTCCAGCCGCACTGTACATTTTTCCTCAAAAGAGCCTCCTTTTCAGCTCAAGGTCCTGGTACATGTCATTCCTCTACCCACTGAACCATTTCTCTCCCACATCTTTGCCTGTTAACGTCTGTTCATTCATTAGAGTTCAGTGCAGATTTTGCTTCCTCAGAGAATTTTATTCAAATCTTCTGGATTTGGTCAGGTTTCTCTGTAATACTCTTTGTAGCATATAATTTTATGTTACTTGATTATATTAAATAGAATAACACTTTTCATTTTTTATTTCTTGTAGAAACCTCAAACCCTCTCTTTGTGTCTGTCTTCCCTACTAGACAAAGAAAAGCTTCATTAGAGCAGGAACAGAGTAATCTCAGTAACTACTGTGTACCATATATTAGCTGTTCAGTAAATATTTATTGAATGAATAAATGAAACTTTTAAAGCTTTTTAAAAGACAAACTTTTATTGTTACTTCCTTATTTTATAAAACTGTAATAGACTTATTAATGGGATACTTCTGATTTTTTTAGAGGCAAAGGTTTCCACAGATGTCATTTTATTTTTCTAACTCTCTTTCCATTCCCTAACTGAATCAGATCTTTTATGGTTTATATCACATGTTTTATACATTTCTTTCTGACATTGCTCAGGTGGTTCCCTCTGCCTACAATGGTCCTTGGCTTTTGTACACTTAAAGTTAGAAAAAAAAAATTTTTAAGATTTTATTTATTTGACACAGAGAAGAGAGAGAGAGCACAAGCAGCAGGGAAGGGGCAGAAGGAGAGGGAGAAGCAGGCTCCCCACTGAGCAGAGAGCCTGATGGGGGGCTCGATCCCAGGACCCTGAGATGAGGACCTGAGCTGAAGGCAGACACTTAACTGACTGAGGCACCCAGGTGCCCCAAAGTTAGAAAAGTTTTTAAGACTGACTCTTTAAGAGGCCTTGCCAGACTAACCTTAGCATAATAATGATCTCTTCGTCTTTTCCTGGATTTCCAAGTCACTTATCAAATAGTGTAAATGTTACCTCATGGACCCCCCTCATCTCCCTACTAAGGTTTTAAACTCCTGCTAAAGGATAGAGTGACTACTTTCCTCTTTTTTGTCTTTTGCATTATTTAACACTGTCCTGGGTACATAAACATTAAAGATGAAAGTGACCATGATTTTAGTGGTGGTGTCAAGAATTATTGTATGAATCTCAGGTGTTGTTACTACAGTACTCTAACAATGCATCTAGAAAAAAACAGAAAACCCTTCCAACTTATTTTAAATATAGGTAATACGTAATTGCTAAGGAGACCTTTTATAAATTATATTTTGGTAAAAAGGAATCTTTAGGTTAGCCTAGAAACATGAATTTGCAAATGTTCCACATGGAGTTAAAAAGTCAGTTTGCAAATTATTTCCCAAACCATGTACCCCTTTTCTCAAATTTGACAGCAGCTAGACCATCCTGGATTCACGATACCCCCTGCTGGCCACCACAGGGAACTGCCTCACCAGTATTTTTCTTTCATTGTTTGGTCTTAGAGTGAAAGATGAAATAGCTTTTGTTCATTCTACCCGAGTCCATTCTTTTTTGCCCATAAACATACAACTCTGCATTCCCGCTCCAGAGGGCACCTCTTCCATGCTGTCTTGCCCCTCTTCATTGAGGCTTTTTCCCTCCTTGACTTTTCCCTCTCTCGACCCTTCGCTCCCTCCTCTCAGCTTGTGCTGTTTCCACTGAGTCTCACCTGTTTTTCTCACTCTTACCCAGTTAATACAAGGAGATATCTTTTCCCTCTTTGTGAGTTAAAATTCTAAGCCTTAGTAGTAAGAAAAAGGAAGCTACAAATTTAGGAATGAAAATCCTGTAATCAGTGTTAGCTATCTGATGTCATCTTAAAATCTCTGCAAATTGCCCATCTACCTCTTTAGTCTCTTCTGTTTTGTTTTTATAAAAAGCTTGATTGAAATGTAATTCATACACTGTGTGATTTGCCCACTTAAGTGTACAGTTAAGTGGTTGTTAGTATATTCAGATATGTGCAGCCGTCATCACAGTCAATTTTAGAATATTTTCATCGCCTCAGGAAGAAACCATGTTCTGTTTGTTATCACCTGTCTAACCTCCACATCTCACCAAGCCCTGAACAACCAGGAATCTACTTTCTGTCTCACTGGATTTGCCTATTCTGGACATTTCATAAGAATAGAATCCTATAGGGGCGCCTGGGTGGCTCAGATGGTTAAGCATCTGCCTTTGGCTCAGGTCATGATCCCAGGGTCCTGGGATCGAGTCCCACATCGGACTCCTGACTCAGCAGGGAGTCTGCTTCTTCCTCTCCATCTGCCTCTCCCACTGCTCATGCTCTCTCTCTCTCTCTCTCTATCTCTGTGTCTCAAATGAATAAATAAAATCTTTAAAAAAAAAAAAGGAATAGAATCCTATAATATGTGGTCTTTTTTGACAGACTTTGTTCATTTAGCATGATGTTTTCATGTAAGTTCTTCTAATTAAACCAGATTTAAAATTCCATCCCTTAATACAAATTTTAAACATGTTCATTTTTTTCTTGTTTCATGTCCAATTTTCAGATGCATTATTGTTATTTTTCATGGCCCCTTCAAATCCTTTTTTGAAATTCCCAGCATATACTTTTTAAAAAGATCAGTGTTCTATTTCTGTACAGTATGAGTACAGTGTGGGTTAAATAGGATTTTGTGGACTGATCTAAGAACCCTGTCTCTGTCCCAGTGTATCTACGACAGATGTGCATTTTATTTTTTAAAGTTTTTATTTAAATTCCAGTTAACATACAGTATTATATTAGTTTCAGGTGTACAATATAGTGATTCAACACTTCCATACAACACCTGGTGCTCATCACAACAAGTGCACCCCTTAATCCCCATCACCTATTGAATCCATCCACTCACCCACCTCCCCTCTGGTAACCCTCAGTTCGTTCTCTATAGTTAAGAGTCTGTTTCTTGGTTTGTCTTCTCTCTTTATTTTGTTAAATTCCACATATGAGTGAAATCATATGGTATTTGTCTTTCTCTGACTTAATTTGCTTAGTATAATACTCTCTAGCTCCATCCATGTCATTGCAAATGGCAAGATTTCATTCTTTTTTTATGGCTGAGTAGTACTCCACATAAATGTGCATTTTGAAGTTACCAGTCACTGAATACTGAGTAAAATTTAAGAATATATAATTTGGAAACTTGAGTTTTTGACCCTGTATTTCCAATTATGGTATTAAAATGCATTGGAGAGAAAAAAATGCATTGGAGAAAAGAATGTTTTAACACTTCCTTTAGCAAAAGTATTATGGACATATTAATTTTTTTCATTGAATAGAACTGTTCTAAAGCCTTTTTAAAAAACATGATTTAAACATCTGATTTTTTAAAACACTAGTTCTTTAAAATATATATATATTTTTAAAGATTTTATTTATTTATTTGACAGAGACACAGCGAGAGAGGGAACACAAGCAGGGGCAGAGGGAGAGGGAGAAGCAGGCTTCCCGCCGAGCAGGGAGCCCGATGCGGGGCTCGATCCCAGGACCCCGGGATCATGACCTGAGCTGAAGGCAGACACTTAATGACTGAGCCACCCAGGTGCCCCTAAAATATATTTAAAAAAATTTTTTTTTAGAGAGGAGAGAGAGAGAAGGGGGGAGGGGCAGAGGGAGAGGGGGAGAGAGAATCTTAAGCAGGCTCCATGCTCAGCACAGGGCCCAACACGGGGCTTAATCTCAGGACCCTGAAATCATGGCCTGAACCTAAATCAAGAGTCAGATGCTTAACCAACTGAGCCACCTACGTTCACCTAAAATATTTTTTTTTTATTGAGGTGAAATTTCAACAGAAAACTAGCTATTAACCATTTTAAAGTATACATTTAAATGTCATATAGTATATTTACAGAGTGTGCAGTGATCACTTCTACCTGGCTTCAGGACATTTTCATTACCTGAAAGGGCAACCCATTCCCATTAAGCATTCACCCCACATTTCCCCATCACCTTTCCTCTCCCCTGGCAACCACTAGTTTGTCTTCTCTCCTTGTCAACTTACCTGTTCTGGAAGTTGCATCACCTGGTTCTTCTTCAACCACTGTATCACTGTGCAAAGTTACTCTGTATTAAAAAAAATACTTCATGATTAACTGAAGATAAGGATTTTGATGGGTTGTATTGATTTGGGTATATAATAATTGTTAGTCAAATTGGGAAATTCCTGTTTCACTAAATGAATGCAATATTGATTAGAAATTCTAGACCCTGCAGGGGCACCTGGGTGGCTCTGTTGGTTAAGCGGCCGACTCTTGATCTCAGTTCAGGTCTTGATCTCTCAGGGTTAGGAGTTCAAGCCTCACATTGGGCTCCATGCTGGGCATGGAGCCTACTTAAAAAAAAAAAAAAAATTCTGGAGCCTGCAAAGTGATTATGAGCTTGTGGAAATTTTCCCAGATTACTTAATAGAACTAACATTTTATTGTTTTCTTACCCTATTAGGATAGGGTAATCTAAAGTACAGTCACTTTGATTAAATTGTAACCATATTTTGCTAGTCCTTATTAAAACATTTCTGCTTATTTTCAGTATGAAGTTTCCTTTGGAGTATCAAATATATTTAGACTAAGAAATATTCGTGTGTAAATATGGGCATTTTTTGCAAGATTTAACAAGATATTTTTATGGAGTTTTTTTAATAAGCAACACAAAAACATTGGTTCATTTTGAATCATATTAAGTAGCGAAAGCACACCAAAAAGTACGTTCATCAAAAACTAATGATGTATTATATGGTGACTAACATAACAAAATGAAATTTAAAAAAAAAAGTATGTTCAAAATCTGTCTAAATTTTTTTCCCGAACCTCTCACCTGTATAGCCAAACCTCTATTATTCATCTGCCTCTTTAGCACTTTTATATCAAATTCAGAAACTTCAGTGTTTAAAAGTTAAAGCTTTATTTTCTCCATCACCGGCATTCTTTTATATCCCTTTCTTGGAATAGCACTGCTAATATGTTGGTTAATTACTTCAACAGATATGTATTGTATCAAACATCAACTACATGCTATAGACACTGGTCATACATTGATGAACACAGCAGATATGGTCCCAGTGTACAACCCATTAAAATAGACCGTAAATAAAAGATGTGATTGTACTTTGCATTAAGTGCAATGAAGGGACCAAACTTGGGGGGGCAGTGGTAAATAATGGGAGGTGTAGAGGAGCTCCTACTTAAGAGTGGTCTGGGAAAGCTTCTCTAAAAAAGTGTCATTAAAACTGAGATACCACCATCTACCCAGTTGTTCAAGGTTGGGAGTTTTCCTCAGATCTGCCCTCTTACCCTCCTATCCAGTCCCTGTCAATTCTGTCTTCTGAATCTCTCAAATTTGGCTCCTCATCACTTGCTCACAGGCACTGCCCTAGCTCAGGCCTTCACCGTCTCCTGTGGTAATTACTAGAATGTATTCTGGTTGGTTCCCTGTCTTGCCATCCTTTCTTAGTTCATACTTTGCTGCATTTCTTTGCTACTTCACCTCACCCATTACTTTGAGGGAACTTAAAGGCCCTCAGATATGATATGCTCTCTTTCACTTCTGTACCTTTATACTTTGTTGTTTTCTTCTCCTACTGTCACCATCTAGCTAACCCCAATTCCTTAGCTCAAGAGTCTCCAGGAAGCCGTCTCTTCGCTCCCTCTGTCTCTCAGGTTAAGTTAGATACACTTTTCTCATAACACTTACCATGTTGTATGCTAAGTATTTTTGTATTTGTACATTTTGGATGTGGCAAATTTTGTTCTTATTTTATGTTCAAATTAGAGTGTTTAATACTTAGAGCATTAGTACTGGGGGGGTCTTGATCCCTGTGAGAATTTCATGAGCTTTCTGGACCCTTGAACAATGTATATACTATCCACGCACAATTTTGTACCAGTTTCAGTCCATCCATTGCCTCAGGTAAGAATCCCTGATTTAGAATGTCTCTCTCATCCTTAAGCTTATTTGGTCTGTCACTACTCCTATCCCTTCCATTTTTCTTCAGTGTTCCCCTCATGCCTCAGCTCTTTTGTCCTGTTCAATTCCAGCTTTGGCATTTTTTTATAGGCTTGGTTCCCACTCCTGCTCTTCTAATTCCTGTGCTCCCTAGCTCACATAAGCAGTGCCATCCTCTCAGACTAATGTTGTACTTAGTTCCTATATCTTTGAAAGGTTTTTTTCCTTCCTGCTTCTGATAGTAAATTGGGAATGTTTTTACTTAATATCTTGTGCATACTTGTAACTGTGTGATTGATGTTTTGTTAAGAGGCAACAGCTCTTAGAAGTATCAGACTTGCATATCTAAGGAGATCTATGCTTTATGAAAAAATTACAATAAAACTTCCTGTGACTATTTCCCAAGTTCCCAGTATACCACAAATGAATTAACATTAATACTTTATCAGCTTCGTTTATAGGTGAGAGTTCTCATCAGGCTAGGCAAAAACTTTCAAACATTATTTTTTAAACATTATGCCCTATACAAGAAAGATTTATCTTTTTCTAAAGGAAGTACATTGAGAAAATAGCCAACGTATGGATTAAATAGAAATAAATTTTGAATTGGGAATATTTTTTCTATGTGCTGTGTGTATGTTTCAGTTGAAGTACATTTGCTCTGTCATGTATATACAGTGCTTACTAATATTGATGATATTGCTGTAGACACCAACTCATTTTGATTAAATTCAGTTGAATATTGGAAGCTAAAGCAATGGGAAAGTGTTTCTTTTCTTCTCCCTGGAGGAATTTTAAGATGACTGTTAACCTCAGCAAAGTGGCTCTTGCTTTCCTGGGGTTTGATGATAAAGCTGGGTCACTAATATGACATCAGCCAACTAGTGTATCTGGTTTGTCCAGAGCCCCAGTTTACCATCTGACAATATATGTAATGAAGCTCATACTGAATTTTTTAATGCCACCTTAAGGCCAGTTCTATGCATAATAACATTTACTTTTGAGTAATTTATTAATGCAGTTACTGCATTTGTTCTATCTAGTTATTTTTACATTTGACAAAGCAGGTTAGTATCTTAAATGATTTCCAGATTGTATTGCTGTAAAATAACAGCAAAGTAAATAATTGCTTTTTGTGGTATTTATCATTATAGCATTATATTACTTTCTTTGAACAGGAAGTTATAAATCATTTTTCCAGGGCTGACTAGTGGTATTCATGTGGAAATCTGATTTGATAGCAAAGTACCTTATGGTTGCCAGGACTTGAGAAGAGGAAAAGTTTAATTGTAAAATTACTGAAAATAACTATACAGAAGTGTTAGGAAATTGTATTCCTAATATACTTTAGAACTAAGCATATTACATACTGACTAATCTTTTTTTTAAGCTAATTTTTAGAGTACCAGATCATTTTGATTCGATCATATGTAAGAATTTGGACCTCATTGTCTATATGAATGATGTATAAACAGTATTACTGTGTTCCATAGGGTCAAGAAAAATATGGATTACTAAATGTAACAAAAATTACTGAAAATGGGAAAAAGGTTCGGTAAGTACAAAAACCATTAATGTTCTGACATGTTTTATTTGAAATAAATAAAAGCTATGAGTACAGTTACATTCTAGTAGAAATGGGTGGCTCAGTCGTTAAGCGTCTGCCTTCGGCTCAGGTCATGATCCCAGGGTCCTGGGATCGAGCCCCACATCGGGCTCCCTGCTCGGCGGTGAGCCTGCTTCTCCCTCTCCCACTCCCCCTGCTTGTGTTCCCTCTTTCGCTGTGTCTCTCTCTGTCAAATAAATAAATGAAATCTTAAAAAAAAAAAAAAATCAAATAATGTATTTTCTAATATGTATGTAGGATTGTCATGAAATGTATGAAAATCTTCCTTTGTCTTGACATATTTTTTAAGATTATATTAAATTCAGGGGTGATAAAGCATAGGATTCTGAGCAAGCATTAGCTTTATTTGAAAAAAATTTTTTAGGGGCGCCTGTGTGGCTCAGTCGGTTGGGCGTCTACCTTTGGCTCAGGTCATGATCCCAGCATCCTGGGGTTGAGTCCCACATCGGTCTCCCTGCTCAGCCTGCATTTCCCTCTGCCCCTCCCCCTGCTTGTGCTCTCTCTCTCTCTGTCTCTCTCTGTCAAATAAATAAAATCTTTAAAATAAATAAGTAAATAATTTTTTTTCAGTAAGCAGTAAGTGCACACGGTAAAACAACAAAATACAGAGTATTTAGCCAAAAGTCAGTTACCCAGCCATGATTTCCATTCCCCAGAGGCAACTAGTTAAGTGAATGAGATGTAGTGTTTTCCTTTGGAGATAAAGGATATATTTATTTCTATATGCATAGATTAATTTTTTTAATATATATTTTAAAGATTTTATTTATTTGAGAGAGAATGAGTGCGAGTGCGCACATTGGAAGGAAACGCAGACGGGGAGGGAGAGAGAATCTTGAGCCGGTTCTGAGCTGAGTGCCAATCCCAACGCAGGGCTGGCTCTCACAATCCTGAGACCATGACCTGAGCCAAAACCAAGAGTCCGATGCTCAAATGACTGAGCCACCGGCTGCCCCTGCATAGATTAATTTTTTAAACACAGTCTTTGAACAGTTTATTTTGTAGACGGTTCTCTTTTGTTGCATGTGGAGCCACCACATTGTTTTTAACTGTTCTGTGGTTATATATTATGTGGCTGTATCCTAGTTTATTTAGCCATATGGTAGGTAAATATGCCTATCTACTGCTAGACATTGAGAATGTTTACATTGTTTTGCTGTTGCAAACAGTATTACACTTACATCTTACATAGTTCATTTTGCAAATATGTAAATCCCTGTGGAATAGATTTTACAAAAGTGGAATTGCTAAGCTATGTGCAGTAGTCATTTTGATAGTGTTCCATATTACGCTCTAAGGCACTGAAGCAGTTCATACTTCCAAAAGCAGTGGATTTCTCCAGTCTTTGCCAATTCAATATGTTGTCCACTTTTTTGATCTTTGCTAATAGAGATTAGAGAGAGAATATTTTTAATTTGTATTATTTTTTAGTGTGGTAGGGTATCCTAAGCCATTTGTATGTCTTTTTTGTTGTTGTTGTTAATTTGTCAGTTCATCTCCTTTATCTGTTTGTCTGTTGGGTTGTTGGCTTTTCTGGTTGTATGGTATCTCCTAATGAATTAAGGCAATTAACTCTTTGTAATAAGCAAGTTGCATTTTCCCCAGTTTTTAAGAACTGCTAAAATGCTATGAGTTTATAATCAGCCTGTTGTGTAAAGAAGAGTTTAAAATTTACATGTAGTTAGGATCTTAAGATTTGCTCTGAATGAACTGTTTTTGTCACATTTTAGTACTTGGAAATTTTTCTTTTAAGTGCTCTGAAACAACTTTACAAATACTGCAATTATTTGTTCCTTAAATTGTTCCTTGGGCGAAGTCACTTGTGAATGGGGTCTTTATTTTTTCTCCCTTTTGGGCATATGTAGTGCACATAGTTCTTTGGCCACTTTCTTTTTTTTCATTGTTGTCGTTTTTCCTGTGGTAATTAGTCTTTTAGATTTTCTGCTTATTTTGGAAAACTTTCAGTGATTTATGTTTTCCAAAGAATATCATCCATTTCATCTTTAAATTTATTTATGTAGAGTTGAGCAAACTAGTTTTTTAATTTCCTGTATATTAGTGGTTCTCCAACATTTTGATCTGAGGACCCCTTTAAACTCTTAAAAATTATTGATTACTGCAAAGAACTTTTGTGTGTATAGTTTATAGCTGTAGATTTGAGAAATTAAAACTGAGACATTTTAAGTTTTTTAATTCTTAAAACTAATAACCCATTATATGTTAACGTGAGTAACATTTTTATAAAGAAAAACCCCTGTATTTCCAATACAAAAATTTTCCTTGAGAAGTGTGGCATTGTTTCACATTTTTGCAAGTCTTTAGTATTTGGCTTAATGGAAAACAGCTGGATCCTCATCTTTGCTGGCAGGCAGTCTGTTGTGACACATTATTTTGGCTGAAGTATATGAAGATAATCCTTTTCTAGGTTCTATGGTGTAATGGTTAGCACTCTGGACTCTGAAGATAATCCTTTTCTTATATAAAGTTGGAAAAGGGAGGAGTGTTTTAATATTCTTCTTAGATAATTGCATGTATTCTTCTGCTACACCAAAACTCCACAAGTTAAGACTGTAAAAAACTGTTAATGAACTTTTCATACTTAGTTACATCAAAATCCATTGGTCTGGGGGAGCCCGGGTGGCCCAGTCGGTTAAGCATCTGCCTTCCGCTCCTAGAGTCCCAGGAGCAAGCCCCTAATTGAGCCCCGAATCAGGCTCCCTGCTCATCGGGGAGTCTGCTTCTCCCTTTGCCCCTCACCCTGTTCTCCTGCTCTCTCTCTCTCAAATAAATAAATAAACTCTTAAAAAAGCATTGGTCTGTGTTGATTTTGAAGGAATCTTTACCTGTACGTAATTTTGTAGCATCTTGCAGATCATGTGGAAAATACTGGTTCACTAAGTTTGCTGATTTTTCAAATGTTGACATATTTTATAATATCAAAGAATCACAAATCAGTAACATCAGAAAAGTCATTAGATATTGGAAAATTGTCAACCTCACAGTGGCAGATATGCCAGGTTTTCCAAAATTCTATTTTCCCTTTGAAAGCTTCAATTTTTTGTCAACAAATACTATCATTTAAATGACAGACTCACTTCATTTATTTTTGAGATAATGTCTACCTGCCAGATACTCAAGTCTAAATAATTGTAGTGTGACCGTCAGTCATTTTAATTTTTTTTCCAGGAAAAAAATGTGACTAATTCTGCTTGCAACTCAGGTACGCAAGTGCTTCAGTCTTTGAGGCAGCTGTTGTTAATTCAGTATTCAAATATCCAATATTTGGGGTGCCTGGATGGCTCAGGTCATGATCCCAGGGTCCTGGGATCAAGCCCCACATCGGGCTCCCTGCTCAGTGGGAAGCCTGCTTCTCCCTTTCCCACTCACCCTGCTTGTGTTCCCTCTCTCACTGTGTCTCTCTCTGTCAAATAATAAATAAAATCTTTTTAAAAAAATCCAATATTCTTAGATATATTTACTAGTTCTATGGTTTTTCTGATTTTGAAAATTAAATTCAAAAAGTTTATTTAAAGTGGAAATATACTGATTTTAGCATTTTTCAGAGGAGGGAGTTAGATGCTCTCTATAGAAATAGAAGATTGAGTATAAAATAAACTTACAAATAAAAATAAATCCCTTCAAAATATCTTGAGATCCAATAAAACAATAAAATGAAGATGTAACAAAATGGTAACACAAGGGCCAAACAGATACCAATATCAATAAATGTAAATGGACTGTACTCCCCTGTTGAAAGAAAAAGATGTTCAGATTGAAGCACAAAACAAAACCCACCTAAATATTATATATAAAGAAAATATCATAAAAATGATTCAGAAAAGTTAAAAAACAGGCATGTCAAAACCATTGATAAATCTACAATAAAGATCTAATCATTAAGAATAGCCATTCACCAAATAAGTAGCATCAACAGCCATAAGCAAAAACAACAGGAAATAAAAGGAAAAATAGAAACTCAATAGTAGTAAACTTTATTTCACTTTTAATCCATGAAGTTCAAGTATACATAGAAATTAACAAAGTAGGTCTAATTGATAGTTATTAAATTCTACATTCTGAAAATGGAGAATTCCTTTTGAGTGCCCATAGAATTTTCACAAAATTCAGTATGTTTGGCAGTAAGGTTTGCTCTAATAAATTTCTGTAGTAGACATATTTGACATTCATTTTAGTCTGCCAATGATTGCATTCCATTGGTTGTCTCTGGAATGTGGATTGAAGGAGAAGAAATGGGGACCTTTCTTCTTACACATTTTTATATTTAGAATTTTGATATATATGTGTTGATTTTATAACTTAGACAATTAAACCCTCATCTTAGTAACATCATGATCAATAAGTATGTAATTTATTGTACCTAGTATCTCCCATTTACCTAGTGTAGCCTTATTAGGGGAAGGGGGATAACCAAGAAATATAAAAATATATAAAATATAAATAAAATAAGTATAAATATATAAATACAAATATATATAAATATAAAAATATAAAATATAAAATAAAACAAAAAAAATAAAAAATATAAAAGAAACCTCATCTTAGTAACCTTTGATCAATGAGTATGTAATTTATTATACTTACTATCTACTAATGTGCCTAGTATCTCCCAATTACCTAGTGTAGCCTTATCAGGGGAAGGGAGATAACCAAGAAATATAAAACAATCTGTATCTATAAATAATTAGGTGAGGTGGACATGTTTTCCTGATTTTTAATCATGAATAATTCTTGCCAAATACAGAGTTCAGTTCATGTTCCTTCAAGGTAATTTGGTACCCTTGATCACAAGTGTGCTGGATTACCATGTGAACATAATTAGGTATATTGTTATTCTGATAACATCTCTATTAGCTTCATTTGTTTGGGGGGCCTTTATGGTCAGTTTGGAAACATGAAATGAATGTAATTCCATTAGCATTAAATCCTCAATAAAAACAGAATGTCAATAATGAATGTAAATTGTGGGCAACATTGATAACTAGGTTGTAATATTTTAAATTTGGTTGGAAAAACTGAATAGCAAAGCTTTAGTTGGTTCTCTTTATACTTACAGAAAGAACTGGTTGTCTTCTTGGGCCGTGTTGCAAGGTTCATCTTTACTCTTTACCAAAACTCAAGGAAGCAGCACAAGTTGGGTAAGTATTTCTTCTCTTTGAAGGCTTTACACATTAAATTATGTGGATGGTATTGTACCTGAATTTCACGAAGTATTTCAGAGTCGTCCTAGCTACAGCTGGTGTGCAAATAAAAGTAAAGTTTTCTAAAAGATGCATTTTGACTTGTAACAAAAGAGGAAGACTAATTAGAAGTCTGATTAGTTGTATTATTAAAATCAACAAAATCTGTTTTATCCATTGAACTGAAAGATGGGCTTACTACTTGGACATTATAGGACAAAATAGGTATCTTGATTCAGCTCTGGGGTATTACAGGTTTCCCCTGCTGTCCAAAAGCAGGGTGCTCCTGTGAAACCTTTGTAAAGCAAAGAAGCAGTTATAATTAATCTATATGGAAAAATTTTTGAGCATTCCCAGACCACCCGCCCCCCCCCCCCAAAAAAAACCTTTTAGACTTTTCTGATACTTTAGGATATATATCTTGCTAATGGATGCACAGAGGAGCTAAAACACAGATGCTCACGCAGTGAAAACTGGTGGAGGGATGCTGACATGCTGAATGTGGTTTCCTGAGAAGGAGCTTAGTGGGCCACTTTGCTCAGGGTGCGTGCTGCCTCCATTAATTGCTCGCAATGCAACAAACACTGAACACTGTTTTCACTTTTAACCTTTTTTAATGAAAGTGGAAATACTCATCAGATTTGTTTTGGCTAGCAAAAACAGGTACTAATGTCAGTCTTTTATAAAAAGCGAAGTGGTGTAATGTGATCTTTCGAAAAGCAAGGGATACCTGTAAAACTTCCTTGTGCTTGTGACTTGGCTAATTCAGCTAGTCAGAAAATAAGCAAAGAAATATGTCAAGCCCCACCTTGAATTGTAATCTGATCTTTGGATACTAGTTGGTGATTCAGGTGTCCATATCTGTATATAATGTCAGCCAGCTTTTAGAATAAGTAAATGTCCCATTACTCATGGGGTTTTGAAGTTTTTTGTATATCTGAATGTTTACTATTGTTACTCCTTAGTTAATTTGTAATACAAATACTAAAAATTATAATTTGTGACATAACAGTTAACACTTTTTGAATGCTTACTATGTATCAGGTACTATTCTAAGGACAGATGATTAGGTATATATTATCTTCTTAAGTCTGATATAGCTACTCTTTATCAACCCCCCTTCCCCTTTTGTAGTTGAGAAAATGAGGTATATATCAGTTAAGGAGCTTGCTGAAGGTTGTATGGCTAGCTACTAAGTGGCAGATCTAGGTGGCATTTTGTCTCCAGAGTCCATGCTCTGGATAGTTCCAAAAATTTTTGGTAATTGAGTTTGAAAGGTCAATGCTTAAATAAAATGTAAAATGAAATCAATCTAATGTCTTTAGTTTGCTTTATATCCTACCTTAACCAGTATTTCCTTACATTTACTGAGTCATTTTAAAATTGAACAGGACCTATGGACCTTATGTTTGTTGAAAAAGAAAATCTATTTATAAAATTCAAGCAAATTCTACTCATCTACATTTATAATGCAGCCATTTAGCATTCTTCTAAAATAGGAATGTCACAGAGCATGTTAATCCACAAATACTTTGATATGGCAACCCAAAAATCCTCTGGATTGGGCACTAAAATGAACATTCTAGAATGTTTCTTCTGTTTTACTTCACCTTTGATTTGCTTCATTGTTTAGCCAATACAGTGGAACTGACCTGTAATATATGTTTTCCATATTTAAAGATTGAAAGTCTGGTTTCACTTATCTTAAATTGATAGTTATATGTTTCTCCTTTTTTTTTTTTCCCCCTGAGGTAAAGCATATGGTACTTTCTCGTTTGTGTTAATGCATATCTACAGGGTTATGCAATTATTTCTTCTTCCTACTTGTGGCTCAACTTTTATTTGAAATTGAGTGCAGGAAATGAATGAAAGAAGAGGAATGGAGAAACAGAGATTAAATAAGTAATAAAAAAAAAGTACCCAAAGAAAGCTGGATAATGGGCATTTATTTGATAATTTCTGATACCTAAAGATTGGAGGTTGTGGTATGTACAGATAAAGTAGAGCATTATGGTTGGTAAGAGGCATCATTTAGGTAGGCAGGTTTGTATGCTTGTAAAAGAAAATGGAAACTTCGTTTTAAATGAAAAGATGTTAAGTGATTGTTAGTACATGATTGTTAGTACAGGCTGGTTGCATTTCATTTAAGATTTTCACTCATGAAGGTTTTACATAATTCAGAACTCATAATTAAATCTCATCCTGACAAAGGGTGTGAGGTGTTTCTGTTCATCAGCCAGAGCTGTGTCACTGTGTTGCCCTGTGGCAATAGCGGAGGCAGAGTTTAAAATTCACTGAGCTAGCCAGCTTGGCAATTGTAGAATTCTTAATGAGTTTTTAATTTGGGGGATTTGCTATTTGAATTTTTGCCTTTAAATGAAATTTTACTAATACATTGTGAATCATACAGTATATCATCATTTCAGATTAGTATAATTAAATAAAATACAGTCTTACTGTATTTATAGTCTCAATAAAAACTAAACAGATGTGGAAGGTGATAAAATGCTTGGTTATGCAATCAATTCTTAATTTTTGTTTTATGGCATATTTAAAGATCAGACTATCTTGCTTTTTCTTTCCATATGTAACACTTATGAAGGGAATGAAAACTAATTTAAGTGGTCTAAGTAAAAGCAAGTAAGATTATTCAAATAAAAAGTGTGTGAGTGTGTATAATGTATTTTGGCATTAAACAACATTCATAAATATTAAAAATTGGTGAAATATGTGAGAGGGTTCTTAATTAACTCTGTAATTAGAATTGTTAAAAATGATTTGAAAAAAAAATAATAGTTTCTCTGCTCAGTCACCAAGATTTATTGTAGGTAAAATGTATCCTTTTTGTATAGTGAAATCACACCTGAGGATGAGAGTCTAAGGCTGGTATATAAGCCAAAAAGACAAAAATCACCTACAGTGAAAATTGTCCTTGAGTATCTCTTAGGAAGGTGTTAGAAGTTGATCTGTAGCAGAGCCATCTTTTGCCTTTGATGTTGGGGGAGATTGCTTTTCCTCTAGTTGAGTTTGGTTTATGTTGTTGTTGTTATTATTATCATCATTTTTGAGTTTGGTTTATTTTAAGGGGCCATGTTGCAGAAGTTTTGTTCTTTAAAAATTAGTTTTTCACACATAGTGCAAAAACCTACACCTAGGTCCACTTGAAGAAAGAGCAGGTTCAAATCTTTTGCTCACTGCAGAGCATATATTCATTGATTGAAGGCTGAGCAAAATCATCCACACTATTTGAAGTTGTTTTTTGTTGTTTTTAAATAATTCACACTTTGTATTTAGTTTTGGTTCCATTGATAGTTAATATTGAGTAAACAAAATGTACATATGCAGCATGCAACTCCACTGTATAAGATAAATTTTACATAGATGCTGTATCATCCAGTGAGCCATTCTTTCTCCTTTAGGCTGGATACATTCCAGTTGTTTTCTGTGTATTAGTTATCTACTGGATTGTGATATCAATAGCATAAATTAATACTTGCTTTTTTTCTTACTTCATTTCACCTGGTTTGTTCAACAGACATATAAAAGCCTGTTTTGTTCTAGGCATTGTGTTAAAAGTTTGGAGGTTTTAGAAGTAACATGGTCTCTGTCTTCATGGCTTACACTGTAATGGGGAAGACTGACAAGTGCACGGTGACGATATGACATGACATGTATTGTGCTCCCTTTCAGTTATCATTCATCATATTCCTTGAGTATTACAAAAATCACCCTACAAATACCACTAATTATTCAAATTTACTTATATGTGCATTTAAATTTCTAAAATTTGTCTCCTTTTTGGGTCAGATAATTCTTTCTTCTGGGGGCTCTCCTATAAATAGTATGGTATTTAGCAGGAGACAGAAGCATCCCCACCTCTAGTTGTGACAACCACAAATGTCTCCAGACATTGTCAGATGCCCCCCAGAGGACAAAATTGCCTGTGGTTGAGAACCATTGTCTTAGAGGAAGGGGAAGGCCAACTGGATGGTAGGGCCACTCCCAAGAGAGGACTTAGAAAGGGATACCAGAGGACAGTTGCCCAGCAGGTCACAAAGAGGGAAGCTCAGGGATTTATGAGTAGGGGGCTGAGCAAGGTGGCAGTGGGCCAGATGTGACTCTCCCTATTACCCCTCAAGTCTTCTGTTGTGAATATAGGCTAAGACAAGTCTGTTTAATGTAATTTCTATAAAGCATTCACCTTAAAAATAAAATATGAATTTATGTAGTAAGAGAAAATATTCTGAGATATAAATGAGAGGGGCTTTATAAAAATATTTGGAAGTTAAGCTTTGTTTGTGTTGTGTCTGCTTGTAGAATTGTATTTTTGTCCCGTTTGGTTCCATATGCTTTTCTCTTGTGTGTCATTTTGCCATTGTGCATTATTATGACATCATCATTTTCTTCCCTTTCTCCATCAAGTCATTCTGCCAACAGGGCTCAGTCTCTGAGCTCTTGCTTTCACTGCTTTCTTCTTGGAAAAATTCTGTCAATCGTCGGCCTGCATATGTAAAATCTGATCCTGTTTCAGCTGTCACTGTATGTGTTCTTGTTGCATGCCCCTTGCCACAGTAATTCCATTTTCTTTGCCCCGAATATGTTGGAGGGTGTATGATCGAGTGGAATTAAAGTTTGAAAAAGGATGAATAACAAACACAAAATTTTGCCAACCGTATTGAATGCATTTTTACCAGCATTCTGTGCCCTATCATTGTACTTGTATTTGGTTGCCCTATCATACTTGGTTAGTTGTTTGTATCTTAGCTTATAGCTAACCATTGACAGAGCATGTGATGGCAACAAGTTACGTACATTGATTTTTACCATTCGGTTAAATGTGCACATTTAAGTTTCATAACTTTTGAGATATATCATTTTTACTCAGAAAGTTATCTTTGCCCATTGTAGCTTTATGGTTTATTAAATGTCTTTTGAATGACAAAAGGTACTTAAGAAGGGCAAGACTTTGTAGAATAGTTAAAATTTTTGTGATTGTTATTATGATTCCACTAATAAAAATTTCATATAATATCCTAAACTTTGTTTTGATCCCACTAATACATTCAAAATAATATCCTAAATGTTGTTTTGTTATAACAAGTACATTATTTAAGTCCACGTTGCTAGCTGAAAAGATGAAGTAAACAGATGACGTCGAACCATTTATTAAATGCGAAGCCACTGAGTAGTTACTGACGTTATGAATAGTGCATAAGATATCACTAGGTTGATGGGTAAGATCCATTTCCAGTGACAAACATAATATGACTTGAAAATATTCTAAGAAATGAAATTTCCTGTAACAAATCTTTCACCTTAAGATGACAATTCATTAGCCCTTAAAGATTTTAAAACCTCTAAACCTTTCAGTAAATAGGAATGCTATTTTCTATTCTTAGTTAACAGACTTAACAAAAATTTAACTTAATGATGGCAAGATGCAGAGTAAGTCTATATTTAACATGAATTTTCTGCTACTTGCTAATCTTTTCCTTATCTGGTTAACAAAATATAATAGCTAGCTAAGTGCTTTTTCTTTTCAAACCACCCATGTCAGCTGTCTTCCTATTCTTTTCACAGTTCCTTATTAAATTGCTGAGGCTTTATTAGCATCTGGCTCTAGTTATAATTTCTAACAAAGGCTGAATAAAAGAATATGGGGCTTAGAGTTTTGTTTTTACAAGTTGTTGTTGACAACATAAATAGTCGATAAGGAAATAACTCTTGAAAGCAGAGAATCACATTGGTTTAGAGACTGTTTATTAGGTGGAAAAGCACTTGTTATCTGCCAGATATTACTTATACATATGTAAGAATATTGCCTTGCCTTTTTGAACACATCCTTTTACTTAGTCATATATAGTCTAGGATCATTTCCAAGAAATGAAATTGCTAAAGCCAAAGGATACATGTGTTTGTAAATTTGCAAATACAGTATTACCAGTTTTCCCTCTCTGGGCATTATTCTAGTTTATACTCCACTTGCATATGAAGACCCCATACTCTATGAGAAACATAGTGTTTTTTATTATTATGTTCAATTAGCCAGCATATAGTCCATCATTAAAAACATAGTTTTTCATCTAACTTCTGGAATTTTTTTTTTCTATACTGATGGGTGAAAAAGATTTTAGTGTGGCTTTATTTTATATTTTTCTTATTAAGATGGAAGTTGAGCCATTTTATTTCTGTTTCTATGAACAACATATTCATATCTTACAGACATTTCAGTTTTAAAGTAGGAATTGTTATAATAAAGACAAAAATTTGACGTAATCACCTGTTTGGTTTATTGTTAATAATTGGTCTTAATTCTTTTTGATGTACACGTGTACATGAACATCACAAAGGTTTTTCCTTTTTTCTAAAATGAAGTTTGGGAGTAATCAGTCCAAGCCAGAGTTCACAGTGGACCTAAAGGGGGCGACGGTGGAGATGGCTTCAAAGGATAAATCCAGCAAAAAGAATGTGTTTGAGGTAATATGTTTGTTTTCTAGGTATTATTCACATTCTTAACCATAGTAATTGGATGTTCTTTTTTGAATTCTTTTGAGCTGTATTTCAGTGACTGATTAAGGCAAAGTTGGTCATTAAATAAGTCAGTTTGGTATCATAGTTTAAGGGAGAAGAAGCGGGCATGAAGAGTGGTGCTTCATTTGTGTAAGTCATGGGATCTCAGACTATAGATGACAAGCCTTTGTTCCACAATCTTGCCTTTCCCTACCAACAAGAAAAAGGGTGTGGTTCCAGATCACCTGGGTGGCTCAGTGGGTCAAGCGTCTGCCCTCTGCTCAGGTCGTGGTCCCAGGGTCCTGGGATCGAGTCCCGCATCGGGCTCCCTGCTCAGCGGGGAGCCTGCTTCTCCCTCTGCCTGCCGCTCCCCCTGCTTGTGCTCTCTCTCTGACAAGTAGATAAATAAAAACTTAAAAAAAAAAGGGGGGTGGTTTCCTTTACCTACAAATCTAATAGTGAAAAATAAATTGAAACCTTTCCATTTTGTCATTAAAAATCCCCCCCCACACACACCCAGTAGGGGCACCTGGGTGGCTCAGTCTGTTATGGGGCTGTGTTTGGCTCAGGTCATGATCTCCGGGTCCTGGGTTTGAGCCCCGCATTGGGCTCCTTGCTCAGCAGGGAGTCTGCTTCTCCCTCTCCCTCTGCCGCTCCCCCTGCTTGTGCTCTCTCATTCTCTTTCTCTGTCTCAAAAAAATAATAATAAAAAAATCCCCTCCCCCCATAATATATGATTCTGTATCAGTTATTTATTGCAGCATCTCAGACCACCCCAGGATTTAGTAGCTTAGGAAAAGAACTGTTCTGTTTGTTCGGATTGTGCCGAGCTGAGTGATTCTTATCTCAACATGGGACCATTCATGAGGCTTCAGTCATTCAGTGGCTCACCCCGATCTGGATGGTCTAGTTCACGTGTCTGGTGTTGGTCCAGCAGTTTGCTAGGCCTCCTTCTTTATAAGATCTCTCCCTCAAGGAGGCTGCCCCAGGCTTCTTCACATGGCAGTGTCAGGCTTCCAAGAGGGTGAGAGCGGAAGCTACGGCACTTCCTGAGGCTTAAACTTAGAAGTCACACATCAGTGTATTCCGTTGGGTGAAGCAGTCAGAAGGCCAGCTGGGTATTCAGGGTTGTGGGGAACTAGAGCCCACCTGTCGATGGAAGTGCAGTCAAGGCACGTTGCAGAAGGGTGTGTATATGGAGATGGGAGGAATTATTCAGACTGTCTTTGCAAACAGTCTTCCACATCCCAGCCTTCATTTATAGCCCCATGTGTCAGTCCTTTTTTGTCTTGTTCATGCAGTTGCTGTTTTCCAAGTGAAACTTAGGTTTCCCTGCTGTGATTTTTACTCTTTGTTAGTACTGACCCATGGCAGTCTCTGTCGGTGTTTTCCAAGACCCATCAGAAATGCTACCACAATACTGATGCTTCTTTTTTATTTATGCTTTTAAAATATCATTTAATCTAGTGTAATTTAGGTTTATCATCATCTGTAAATTACTTGTCCCACTAGATGATGATTTTTTTTTTAAGCAGAGAGACTATATTTTTCCTTATCTTTAAGAAAGAACCTCTAACAGAGAATATCTTATGTGCAGCGAATATTCAGTATTGGTTGACTGGCTTGACCCACTCTGTTGAAAGAAGTACAAGAAAGGAAGTCAGTGTTTCCTGAATTAGCCTTGCAGTTTCAATAAGTGATTTCAGAGTGAAAACTATTCCATGGTCAAATAAATGTAGGCAGTGGTGTAGATGTTTTTCTTTCTTTAGAAAATCAGAGCACCCTGGAATATCAAAGCCCTGAGACGTTTTGAAGGAGAGAATCTTGTTTAACTTTCTTTAATGCAGTATTTCCCAAATTAATACCATATAACTGTTTTTTCCTTTTTTTTTTTTTTTGAGGAATACCTTTTCTAAACATTACTTCGGGAACTATGTTTGAGGCATATGTCTCAGAATGTTGTTTGGGAAACATTGCCATATGTTCCTCAAGGAAAAAAAAATAAACAGTTACCAACCAGAAAATAGGAGGAATGCTTTCTCCTAATACCTCCAAATTTTTTGTCAATCCGGTGTAAGAAACTTTGAACCAAAGAGATCCTTACTTGTTAGTTCATGATTTGACATAATTTAATACTGTTTCTGCCCAAAAGTGATGTAACATTTATTGTCTGTGCCTTCTCTTTGCATTAAGCCATTATATTTATTTACCTATTAAATAGGAAATAATAAAAGTTTTAACTCTTTCATATATTTTTTTCTACATTTATTTTTTAACTGGAGAGAGAAAAACATTCCTCAGATTTACATAAAACTATCACAGATTTTATTTCTTTACAAATGAATTTTGTTTCAATGCTAATTAAAAATGCACAGCTTTGATACTTGAACGTATTTTTTAATGATATGGTATACTAGATTTTAGCAAGTTTTATGGCATTTGTGTGTTGGAATTTGGGACCCTTAAGTTACTAGATTTTCATTGAGAATTTTTTATGAGGAAAACTTCATGTTTTATATAATAATTCCTCTGGGATTATTTTATATTAAAAGATACTCCATTGCTGTGCATTACTTTAACCTTTCATCACTCAGTATAATATTACGGCATCTACTCTTCTGGCTGGTGGTTCTGTGGACTTTGGCTTGAATATATTCATTTATTTGGGGGCTCCTGGCTGGCTCAGTCAGTGGAGCATGCGACTCTTGATCTCGAGATTGTGAGTTCAGACCCCACATTGGGTGTAGAGATTACTTAAAAATAACAATAAAATCTTAAAAATATATATTGTTTATTTATTTGGTTGAAAGTACTAACCATCCTCTTTTTTGTTTTCTCCTTTTCTCTAAAGCTGAAAACCCGTCAAGGAACAGAACTGCTAATTCAGTCTGATAATGACACTGTTATTAATGATTGGTTTAAAGTTCTTAGTAGTACTATCAATAATCAGGTATGTGTTTGACTTAGGTAAATTTTTTTTACTTCAAAGCTGTTTTTCTTTTCTGCATTTTAATTGGTTATTGCATATCTAGTTTCCAGTTTATATGTAATAAACACTTTTTTAATATGTATTTTGACAAGAGGTAGGAAAGGCAATGGTAGTTTAGCCATTCCTTGGGGCTGGTGAATGATTTAATATTCTCAGTTATATAATACTTGCTAGTAGTGGATTTTAAATAATTTTCACATGAGGCACTGGTCCAAAAAGAAGTAATTCAAGAAGAGGGACAAACCATTCCTAGTGCAGAGTATTTAGTCAATGACCAATGAGTTGGGAACAGTACTATTTGGTGGAGACAGGTCTTAGGTAAAGGTATGAAATGAAAGAAGCACTAGTCTTTTCATGAGCACTTTTTCTTTCCTCATGACACCTCTCTAGCTACCCCTGGAGGTGTTCTAGTTCTCCCCCGTCCCCCAACCAGGGAGGTGTTCAGTTCATGTTCCTGGTAAACTTCCTCTTATATGTGTATGTATTTTATATATATATATATAGTAGACATATGATACGTTATATAATATATGTAGTATATGTATAACAACCAAAAAGAACCTCAAATTTATATTCTGCTGCTGTTAGTAAGAGCAGGAAGAAACAGATAGGGGCCGTACTTTTCCAGACTATATTCTTACGCCCTCACTATATGGGGACATGGCTCCTGACTAAGGATCATATGTCAGTGACAAAAAGGAAAGTGAATACTTACGGGAGTGTGTTACGGTTTTAAACTAAACAGAGATTGAAAAAAAGTTGGGAATCACAGGCTTTAGTAGAGATTGAGAGGTCTTTCAGAGACTATAGGTGAAGCCTCATTATAATAAGGTTTGTGATCTTACTGAGTGAGGTATTCTACCTCTATGGGTTTCGTGTTTTCACTTATAAAATAGGTTGGATTTGATTTGTCCCAAGTGTCCCTTTAAACTCCAAAATTTTTATGATGCATTCAGTTCAAAACAGCCAGATTTGGAATCTTGAGTATTAACTCTTCCTCCTCTTTTACCTCTTCTAGCCAGTTATTCACCCATCTATATAAATATTCTTCCTTTGCAGTTTGTAATATTGTATATTTCTGAATCTTGTCTCTTCTTTCCATTTATTCCTGAAACCATCATCAGGACTTTATATGTTAGATAAGAGTCAATTCCTAAACAGTTTTCTTACTTCATTTCACCCCCCACCAATCCGTTCTTAATAGCATTGCTATATGAAACTTCCTAATGTTAACTTTATAATTCTCTCCTGCTCAGTAAAGCTTCTGTGACTCTCATTAAAATTCAACAACCTGAGCCCAATCTATCTTTTCAAATGTACCTTCTACTCTACCCAATATGGGCTTTCAGCTCTAGTCACTGTAATCGGTTCCCAGTCCCTTGAAAGCAAGTATAGCTGCATTCATTTAACAGATGTGGGAGTGCTTTGCCCTGGAGATAGAGCAGCACGCAATTCCTTTGCTACACCTTTCCCTGCGGAGTTTACAGCCAAAGACAGAAGATTACTGAAGACAGACAACTGAGCAGTTAATACAGTGAAATGTGATGAGGCTTATGATGGTGAGGGATATACAGCTTATTATAAAAACACTGATTAGGTAGGAATTAACCTAGTGTTAGGGATCCATGAAGGCCTTGCAGAGAAAGTGGGTTTTTGTTTTTTTTTTTAATTGAAGCCTGTAGGATCAGGGAATAAGCCAAGTGAAAAGAGAGTAACATATTGTTGACTATGAAATTTAAAATATATACTGTTTATAAAGTGGCAAAAGATACTGTAGAAATATGCACAATAAATGTAGAAAGATGCACGAAACAGGGAAAATTGCAAAACCTTATTGAGAAACATTGAAGAAAATCTAATTATATGAGAAAGTATATCATGGATTAAAAGATTCAATAATGTAAAGATAAAATATTCTTCCAAATGATTTATAAATTTATAGACTTGAAATTTTTGAATCTCATTCAAAATCCTAGTAGGTTTTCTGCTGGAACTTGGCAAGCTTCTTCTAAAATTCATACCAGAATATAAAGGGTAAAAATATCCAAGACACTCTTGAAGAAGAAAGTGGAAGGACTTGCTCTATCAGATGTTAAGACTTCTAGAACTGTATTAATTAATACAACATGCTGTCCATACCAGGATAGAGCTACAGACCTGTGGAGCAGAATAAAGAACCTAGAAACCAACATTCCTTTGGATACTTTATGCCAGATGTAGCACTGTAGAAAAGTAAGGAAGAATAAACTTTCAATGGTACTGGGTCAGCTGGATATCCAGGAAGAAATTAGAACCTTTCCTAACACGAATCACAAAAATAAGTTCCATGTGGATAAAGACATCAGTGTGAAGGGCAAAGCAATAATTCTAGATTTGAGAACTCCAGTTTTTTAACCTGCAAAAGTGACTTTGGTTAGGCTCTACACGAGTTCTAGGATTTCTTTCAGTGCCTAACATCCATGAATCTGAGTGTGATTACTAGCTATTGATACAAAGTATAATTTGAAAAGATCGTTGGTGTGAAAAATTAATGTGCCATTTGCTAGTTAGCTTTATCTTGTGCTGTTAGCACAGAATGTGGCTTCATCGTGGACTCTCAGTGTAGCTTGTGGGTCAGGACCTTTTAACTCTTGTTACTGTCATTCTTATGCATTTGATCTACATGAGGGAACATAGCCTCATTATCAGTATATAAAGCCATCATCCTGTGAATAATCAGCATTTTTTTATTTTTTGAAATTCAGAATTAATGAATTCCCCCTATGTAGGGGGAATAAGAATATTTTTAAAGATTTACCAAGTATCTAAATCATATATACTTATTGGTTCCCTAAAATCATTTGGGAGGATCAGTTACTGATTATACTGAGAATTATGCTATTACATCTGAAATAATCTCAAAAGTAATATGTGTTTGGGAACTCTTTAATCAACAGACAGTAGAAACTGATGAAGCTATTGAAGAAGAGATACCAGATTCCCCAGGAATAGAAAAGCATGATAAAGAGAAGGACCATAAGGATCTTAAGAAACTTCGTTGTAAGTTATTTACCTATTTTGTTAGTCATTTGAGCATCTTCTCTTAGATTTTTTGAATATTTTAAATATATAAAGGCTGAGTGGAATCTCCATTGTTACCAGGAAATTATAAGGGTAGATATTTGCAATCTTGGTGTTTTAGGAGTACTCTCTCCTTGTTAACTCCTTGTTACTTTTCGGCCTCATCGTGTGCACCCATACAGCATCTTATTAATTTTAAGATGTTGTGGTTCTTTAAGAGAAAAAAGTATATTAGAATGCACTTCTATTGAGGTATCCAGGAAGCTGAACTATATTGATTTAAAAATACATAATTACTGTATAAGGTCTAGATAGAATCTTTACACTTTAAGAAGTCAAAAGTCATGGGACATGTACCATAGTTCACACTGGACACCAGGCAAACATCTCTGGACTAGGATATGTCTGTGCAGGTGCAGCTGCATGCATTCATATCTCCAGATCATTCATATCTATGTATGTATGTGTGTGCAGATATATATATATATATATATGTATATGCTAAAGCCAGCAAATTTAATAGCATTTTCTGATGCAGGCCCCTTGTGAGTTACATTGTTTAAATAGGCCATTAGCTGTGGCTCTGAACTTGTTAAATGTATTTTAACAATCCACATTCAACTGAGAATTTTGGCCTTTGGATTAACTGAATGATTAGAAAATCATTTCTACTTTTGTTCTCCCACATTCTAATGAAGGTTAGGCCTATTAACTGACATTGTCACTGACATATAACAGTGTAAACACATGAAAATTTGATTATTTTAATGCTTTACTAATAAATTCTTTTGCTCTCACATTTCCTCAGATATAGTTCTTTTCAAGAAATTTACTTTTTGGATATTTTTTATTGGAACCAAAAAAGAAATCAGAGTTATGGCAATGTAGGACATTTTTCAAGTGGTCCCATTCTTAGTTTAGAGGTAATTATGATGAGGTGTGGTTAGCTTAAAGTACAAGTAATTGTGATGGATATATATTCTCTAGACTCCTAGTCCAGTAAGGATACTGCAGGATAAGGACTTTTTTTATGTTTTATGGACATTTTTTTCTCATCATTTTACCTTCTAAAACTGATGGAGAGTCAAAGGAGATATAAGTAGTATCATTTATGAAATAATGAGTATAAGTTAGAATAACCAGTGTCTAACACATATACCAAAGAAGGTGCAGTTTGTGGTCAGTGTTTAGTGATAAAAATGAAATGTTTTGTTTGGTTTATCACTTTGAAATTGGGTCTGTGTTAGCTTGATTCTTGACCTACTACTCTTAAACTATATTAAAGTTAGAGTAACTGAATTTATAACTGATTTTTACATATGAAATTAATATGTTTTGAGTGCTGGTGGAAAAATTTTTATCAAAAAGTTTTTATTTTATGAAATGCTTAATATCCGTTTGTCTTAAGCCACAAAAGTGTCTAGCATAGATTCTTCAGAACAGAAAAAAACCAAGAAAAACTTAAAGAAGTTTCTTACACGGCGCCCCACTTTGCAAGCTGTTCGTGAAAAAGGTTATATTAAAGGTAGGTAGAAGTGCTGTTTATAATAATGAACTTTGGCCAAAATCAGAAATAAGACATTTTAAATTAAAAACTGAACATTTTTTGAGCAGTAAAAATGTTTTCATTCTTTAAAGTTAGCAGGTTCATTGGTTTAAAATACATTTGAGTGATTAAAATTGATTTTTCGGGGCGCCTGGGTGGCTCAGTTGTTAAGCATCTGCCTTCGGCTCAGGTCATGATCCCAGGGTCCTGGGATCGAGCCCCACATCGGGCTCCCTGCTCTGCGGGAAGCCTGCTTCTCCATCTCCCACTCTCCCTGCTTGTGTTCCCTCTCACTGTGTCTCTCTGTCAAAGAAAAAATTAAAAAAAAAAATCTTTAAATAAAATTGATTTTTCAGTGCACACAGAATTTAACTAAGGCATTGAACAGACATAAATACCAAAGTAAGTTTTTAGAGACCCTGTACCAGAGGAACTACAGGGGTGAGATGGATGGATAGAAGACATGACAATAAAGATTTTTAGTTTTGAGGGGCATCTGGGTGCTTCAGTCGTCTGCCTTTGGCTCAGGTCATGATCCCAGGGTCCTGAGATCGAGCCCCATTTGGGCTCTTTCCTCAGTGGGGAGTCTGCTTCTCTCCCTGTCTTTCCCCTGCTCATGCTCTCCCTCTCTCTCTCTCTCTGTGTATGTCTCTCTCTCAAATAAATAAGTAGAATCTTTTAAAAAAAGATTTTTAGTTTTGAGATGCACAGATCAGAACTTTTGAATGAAACATCACTAACACAGTAGAAAGAAGAAAATATTGAACAATTTTATCTTGATTGTTTGCCTTCAGTTCTCATTTCAGGTGATTTTAAAATTAGTATGAGATATTTTTTCCTAAATTTTTATATTATTCCATTTATAAGCAACAATAACAATAATGCACTAACAGGATCTTAATAACAGTATTCTTTAAAATCACATATACTTGTATATACCTTTAGTTCTTACAAGCGCTTTTAATTTCAATGATAAAATTTTCTAATACAGGACTCAGTGACATTTAATTAGTGAATAAAGGCATAGGTAAAGGTAATGTATAACATATATATCTGTCTTTGAAGTTTCTAAAAAAGACCATCACTAGAACCTCTGTTTGCAAAGCATCTAAATTAAAATACACAAATGGGTTTCATTAAAAAGATATTTAAAACTTCTGGGTAGAGTTCAGCTAATTAAGTGATTCAAATTAACAACCTTAAGAGTTATAGGTAAACAGGGACTCCCAGATAACGCATATGAATTTAGTATATTAAGTTTAGAACTTTAAAAAAAGAAAAAAGCCTGACAAATCAGTAAATAGCAATTGCTATTAATTTTTCACCAGGCCTTTTTGTTGAGAAATATAAACTGTTGCTGCTTTATGGTGTTCAGGACTTCAAATATTTTGTTTTCCTCGGTAGTTAGCACTAATGTGGCATTTCAGAAGTGTTGGGTTGAAAGACTAATAGAACAGCCTTTGAAATATACTTTGTGGAATCAAGGGTTGGCACACGATGGGGATGCGCCGTGCTTGTTTTAATAGTTTAAAAAATATTCAGGTGTTTACTAAGTGCTAGGCATGAGCCTGGGTGCCATGAATACCTATTGGTTTGAGAACTACAAGGTCCCTGCCCTCATGAAACTTACCTAAAAACAAGAGACAGACAAGATAATTATGACTACCATGAAGAATCTACTGTAGTAATGAAATAGTGATTGTACGTGGTTACCTTAGGCTGATCATAAGGTTTTTCTAAGGAGATGACATTATAGCTGAGGGTGGGAGTGATAAAAAGCTAAGTTTGGGGGAGAGGATGGATCTCTACAAAAGGTATAGAAAACTAAAAGGCTCTCAGGTAAAAATGGGGTGTTCATGGAGTTTAGTAAAGCAGGAAAATTGTTTGAAGTGGAATTGGAATGGGTAGGCAGATCACAGAAGGCATGAGTCACAGCAGACCATGTCGGGATGTACTGAATGTCTTCTATAGCACTGTGAATAGTGATCGCCACTTTGCAAACTACATTTTAGCAGGGTGATTTATTTTAAAAAATAAATCTCTTTCAGATCAGGTATTTGGAGCCAATCTTGCTAATCTTTGTCAGAGAGAAAATGGCACAGTGCCAAAATTTGTGAAGTTATGCATTGAACATGTTGAAGCATATGGTAAGAAAATGAATTTTTTTTTTTATGTTAAGCACACTAACCCATTGTTTTGCCATCAGAATCCTTAGGATTTTTGATTTTGAGTGATGGAACAGTCATAAGATGTTAAGAAAAGCATCTTGTTTGCAAAACTTACATGTTTTAATGGTTACATACATCTGTTTTAAATTAAGACCTTTGCAGGCACCTGTTGAATATTCAGCACTTCTAGCTGATTAAGTGTATGGTATTCTTTGAAGCCATTTGGAGTTGGCCTTTGCTTAAAATGAAGAAGGTGGTGATTATGAAACTGAGTTTATTAAGAAGTGATTTGACAGTGTAGAAGATAGGAGATTGTGTTTACTTACAAGAGAAAGTTGCTTCTCTTTATAATAAAAATGAGATGACATTTTATAACTGTTAAATCAACTATAAAATGTCTAAGTAGACAAACCTTATGTCATTTCCTGTTAAATAAGACTTAAACGAATTTATATTTTGGTTGATTTTAACAATATTTATACTAGTTTTATATAAAATAATTACCATGATGGTAATCACATTAACTTGTACCTGTACATCATCAAAAACATCTTGTACAATTAAAACATTTGCATGATTTGTGATTTGTCAGTTTCAGATCTTGTCGTTGACTTTTTTGTCAACATGACAATAGAGACTCTGTGCCTTTATTTGAAGTTCTATGAATAGCACGTCAGATAAGGTGCTTTGTTAAATGTGTATAGCATTATCATTTAATGAATATTTGGATTTTTTAGGCTTAATTGGGTGAATTTCACAGTTCTATTCCACATATAAAAAGAAACTATATCAAATTATCAATTGTTTTTATAGAGCCTTTATTTTAATTGATAACTTTATTTATTACAAGCACTTATAAGGACAACCATCTTTAAAAGAGTGCTTTAATACGTACATTTACAGGGCGCCTGGGTGGCTCAGTCGTTAAGCGTCTGCCTTTGGCTCAGGTCATGATCCCAGGGTCCTGGGATCGAGTCCCACATTGGGCTCCCTGCTCGGTGGGAAGCCTGCTTCTCCCTCTCCCACTCCCCCTGCTTGTGTTCCTGCTCTCGCTGTCTCTCTCTCTCTCAAATAAATAAATAAAATCTTTTAAAAAATAAAAAAATATGTACATTTACATTATGAAATGTGCAAAAACAATGGATGGGCTGGTTTTATCTTTTGGTTTCCTTTACTTTCTGGACTATCCCCAGGAGTAGAAGTTTATCTTAAATTGTTTGTATTTCAAGTTTAATGAGATGATTTGTTTTGAGATGATCCACAGTCTACATGATAAATTAGAATTGTTGCTGTTTATTAAACAGAATTCAGAGTGTATCTCCACCCCCCTCTCTCTCTGCCAAGCATCTATAAAAAGCCAGTTAGAGGAAAAGAGTATTTGCCCATTTGATTTTAGACTCATGTTAATGAATAAGGATTCTGAAACATGCAAGCATCTTTAGAAGAGGCACCTACTTAAAACACAAAAATATTTTAATTTTCTCTTAGGTTTGGATGTTGATGGGATATACAGAGTAAGTGGCAACCTTGCAGTGATCCAGAAACTGAGATTTGCAGTCAATCATGGTAAGATCATACTCTTTATTATTATGTGCAAAAAAAGCACTCATAACTATTAGAATCAGTTTAAAGTTATTTAAAAAAATTTCCTATTCTGTTTTTCAGATGAGAAATTGGATTTGAATGATAGTAAATGGGAAGATATTCATGTTATTACTGGAGCACTCAAAATGTTTTTTCGAGAATTACCAGAACCTCTTTTTACATTTAACCATTTTAATGATTTTGTTAATGCAATTAGTAAGTATGTCATTACACTTAATTTTTTTTCTACATGTTGAAAGTCCTCTGTACCGATTAAGCCACTACATTGTTTGATCTTTCTTTTAAATTATTTCAAAGGTTTGTTTTACTTTAGAAGTTTTAAATGTGACCACCAGATGTCACTGTGTATTACCAAATGTGAGGTTCGAAACTGTGTCAGTTTTCAATTTCATGCATAATCTCTCATTATTATCTTTTTTTTTTTTTTAAGAACAAGAACCAAGACAGCGAGTCGCTGCTGTTAAGGACCTAATCAGACAGTTGCCAAAGCCAAATCAAGATACAATGCAGATTCTTTTTAGACATCTCAAAAGGTAAGAGGTTCACCACAGAAAAGAAATAGTAATTTAATTAGGGAGAAAAAAAGAGAAAGGTAAGAGAAATGCATGGTTATGAGGTGTGGTATAGGACCCACGAGGTCAGGGTCCCTCAGACATCGGTTCACATCCCAGCTGTGCTACTTGCTGTCTTTGTAACTTGAAAAAGAGAACTCCTTTGGGCCTTTTTCCTCATAGGTAAATGTTCTGGTATGAAAAATATTTACTTAATGTTATATGCGAAGCATTTATATAATGCCTAGCATGTAAGTGTTCAGAAATTGTTGTTTAAGTTAATTAACCTGAAGATGAGATTTTGAGATGAGGACTATTAAATTACCTTAGAAGAAAGCCATCATGGCTTTCAGGTTACTACGTAGCCATTTTAATAACTGATTTTTGCCTTCTGACAGAACACTAGAATAGTAAAGTAAATTATCCCAATGAAGGAGATTAAAAAAAACAAACATAGAATTAGTAAAATGAAAATTTAATCTCTCTATCCTAATGAAATTTTTCCCCCATCACCCTAGTGGAGTAATTATTGTTACCTGAATTGTAGTTCATACTTGTGTCTTGCTTTAGACATTAAGCTGAAATATCACACATTGAAAGTTTGTTAGAGTATGTATAATTATACCTTTCAGCTGTGTTTACCCAAAAGAAACCTTCATGTGATGTTTGGACTGAATCCTACTTGGTTTTAAGTAGCTTGTATGTATTTTAGGAAAATGAGCACTATTTCTCATTTCTAAATGCACACTGTTTATGTTTATAATACAGTTTCAAAAATTTTTCCTCTCATATGTTTTCTCTTTTAACAATTTTTTTCCCCCCTTAGAGTTATAGAAAATGGAGAAAAAAACCGAATGACCTATCAGAGTATAGCAATTGTGTTTGGTCCCACTCTGTTGAAGCCAGAGAAGGAGACTGGTAATATAGCAGTTCATACTGTCTACCAAAATCAGATTGTAGAATTAATTCTACTGGAAATAAATTCCATCTTCGGGCGTTGATTCTTATTGAAGACAGCCTGTGGACTATTGAAGCCGGATTCCATCAGATTTCAAATCCTTATACATGATGTATTTTATTTTTGGACCAAGCAGTGACTCTTTGATTTTGCACTTTTTTGAGGGATCAGAAGGGAATGGGGGAGTCAAGATGTGTGTTAGGCCCTCATATTTGCTGCTTTGTTGCAAGTTGATATAGCTGTGTGTAATTTTGAATTAATTTTATCCTGAATGTTTGCATTTCATACTCTGAATTTCAGTAAAAATCAAAACTTGTAACCAGTCATATACACTGGATAATTTGGTAAGAAAACTACATTTTTTTTTCTCAAACTGGATAATGTAGAATTTCTTCTCATGATTCATTAGATTCATCACTTGATAGAACAGTACTCACTATCAGTTATTTTGAAGACGCTCTTGGGCATTCTAAACAAAATGAAGTATATCCTTTTTGAAACCTGTGTATTTATTTTTCAGGGTTTCTGCATGCAGTGGCAGTCTTAAGTTCTACAGTTCATTCTAACCCAGAGGTAATCCCTCGGCGAAGGCTTGCCACCTTCCCTGTGTTGCACACCATCCTTATTGGATGGATGTCTTAGTCGCTTGTTGGGCAGCACACTAATATTACTTAACACACTGTGATATACTGGAGTTTAATTTAGCATAAGCCAGTTCAGGGTATTTTGGGGCTGTCTGTGCTACGCTGATTTGTAGCTAAGAATCCTGATTATATCTAGTGCCATACTGAGTTCTTGGTATGACACTGTGGAAACAGACATTATTTGATGTAAATATAAGCTAAAGACTTAATGTCCTTTAGCTTATGTATATAATTTTGTTGTATAGTCTCAGAGTACATTCTAACCTGACATTTCTAATCATGATATTGGTAATCTTTTCCGTGAATATTAGGTTTCCTCCAGAAATGGGCTGTTATTTGAGAAACTTAACTGTGTGCACTTTTAGATTTTAATTACATTTACAGGCAAATCACTGTAATGCAAATGGTACTGGAAAAATACTGAATAGACTTGCTAAATGGTAAATGCACTACAAGAGGAATCTTTTAGATAATTTAATATGTACAGAATACATTAGAAAAAAATTTATTACAGAATTCTAACTGCAGTATGAATAGTGGAAACCCATATGTAAATTAGATGGATGTCAAATGGAAAATGACATTGCTAAATTTGAGAATTTCTTTTTACATTACTAATGTAGATTGATTTGTATAATAAAACAGGGTTTGGAAGGTTTTGTTACAGAGAGCATGGTCTGTTGAAGATATTTTAAGATGTATTTTTCTAGATTAACTGATGTATATGAAATGTCTAATCCAAATAAAGAAAACTATAAGAGGTTTAGAGATTTCCCATTGGAAATGTGCATTTTGGTTTTTAATTTTTTTCTTGTTTTTGCATTTACTGGCATACTCTTATACCTCATTTTTAAAAAATCAACTGAATCCAATATTTCCTGCGGTAAATATATTTTCCTCATTTTTTCTGCACCTTTTCTACTCCCTGCCATGCCAACACCTCCTCCACTCTCCCCTCTCCAATTTTCACTTCTTCATCAATATTTGAAAGTGAATGATTTGTGACCAAGACTCCTTTTCTTAGAATTGCATTTGTAATTTACAGATTGCCTTCCTTGGGAACAAATAGTTTTTGTACAATTCAGAAATCTCTCACCTGAGTTTTGTGGTAAAAATATTGTTTGTTGTTGTGGTCTTGTTAAATTGGTAACAAACCAAGCTACTTGATAGCTATGGAAAGCAGATTGTTTTGGGCAGGGATAAAAAGCCCCAAAATGAGAATGTTTGTATTTGTCTAACAATGTCCTGAACAATACAGTATGCTTTAGAACTGGCCTATATAGTGATTGTATGCCAGCAAAACCATTAGACTCAAACCAGTGACGCTCTTTCTCTTCGTAGCTGTGGACATAACAAAGATTAAAATTGTCCTGTGTTTCTTGTTTCAAAGTACATGTGTATGTATGTGGAGTCTTAAATGTTTTATTAGTCTATAGCTAATTAGTTTATTGTAATATTGTATGTACAGTGAGATCAATGTCTTGTGTTTTCATCTTTTGTGAATTAAAAATTCTCACTTGTTTTTTTTTTGTAATAACAAAACCAGTAATATTTTCCTGTCTTGACAACTTGGTTTTTAGTAGAAAATATATTAAAGGCTGAAATAAATTGTCAGTGGAATTTCATTTGCTAATAGGCCCTCCTTCAGAATGTCATTGTAGAAAAGTAGTTGGAAATTGAAAGAAATAGTATATTCACATGTGTTATTACATTTAATTAGAGAAGAAAAATACTTATTTAAATTTTACAACTGTAAGGAATTTTACCCTTTACTCTGGAAAAATGATGTTACCTTTTAGTTAGAGGCAAATCTGCAGAATTTTTTTTTCTTATGGGAAAAGCACAAATGGCATAATTCAGCCAAACTGGGCTCAGGCAGATGTGTTATGTACACATACACGTGGATGTGTATGGAAATGTGTGTGTGTGTCACTGCTTACCTACAGATGAAAACTCAGTAATAGTAATAATGGCAGATACCTGGAGACCTTTGTGCTATTTTAGTTTCATGCCAGGCTTTTTTGTAAGCCTGTAATACTAGATGTTAAGATAGCAGGGAGGGGAAAAAGAGTTATTCCATAATTTTGCTAAGAGATTCTTTTCCAGCTCGTGGGAGACCCTCTAATTAAATATTTAAAGTAAACACGTAGTTTCCCATGACACTAATTTCTCCAACATCTTTAGGCATTTAAAAAACACAGAGGAGGGGCATCTGGGTGGCTCAGTTGTTAAGCGTCTGCCTTTGGCTCAGGTCATGATCCCAGGGTCCTGGGATCAAGCCCCACATCGGGCTCCCTGCTCCACGGGAAGCCTCCTTCTCCCTCTCCCACTCCCCCTGCTTGTGTTCCTGCTCTCACTCTCTCTCTCTCTGTCAAATAAATAAAATCTTTAAAAAATAAAAAAAACACAGGAGTCTACAACATGTCATTTTAGTAAAGAAGAAAAAAAGTCAAATGGGCATCATGCTCTTGCTGGCCTAATAAAAGTCAAATGCTCAAAGATCGCATCTGTATAGAGAATTGAAAATGGGTAGAAAATAAGATTTTATGGAGTTTGCTAGTCTCTCTGAACTCTAGCCATCAGCTCTAATGATCCTCTTTTATAGGAAGCACGGTTCTAATACAAGACTAGAGATGGTGTTTAATAGGGACTGTAGCCTGAATGTAACTGTATATTACATTCCCGGATGTGGGGCACAGTTTTGTTTTTGTTTGTTTTTTAAACAGTATTTCAATATAACTAATACAGTTCTGTTAAATGAAACTTTAGTTTTAAACCAAAAAAAAAAAAAACAAAAAACACACACACACACAAAACCTCCCCACAAAAAACAAAAAGCAGAGGGGGCTGCAAAACAAAATCAACAGCCTTACAATAATGGTGTATTAGAATCTGTTGGAAATTCACAAGCTGCAGACCCAGGCCAAGCAGAGTCAGACTTAGTATTCTAGAGAAGGGGGAGGTACAGAATGCCTAATGAGACATTCTGTAACTACTAAAGACAAGGGACTTCTCCTGAAGAATCTCAATTAGTCTTCTCAACTGAAGTTTTGTGGGCCAGTGGTGGCTGTAAATATATTCAGCTGGATTGAGCTTTTACAAATTAGCCTTATGTGAATATGGCACTTAAATGAACTCTTTCATTTCCTTCATTGCTTCCCTTCTCCCACAGGAAAAAAAGGAAAGAAAAAAAAAAGCACTTTCATGGTACTCTTATAAACAGCACTTGTAGAACAAGGTAACTGTTTACCACTACAAAATGTATTTAGAATCTAGTCTGATTTTTTATTTTTTCTCATCAATCCCCCTCCTATTTTACTTCCTCTCCGTGTTTTCAGAAAAACCGGTTCTGGTAAAGATTTTAAAATTATTAATGTCGATAGCTAAATCAGGTAGTTCTTATAGTTGTGGCTCACACTGTAAGTTGAAACTTGTCATGAATCTTGTTGATAAAATTCATGGTGACATCAGAGCAAAAATGAGGATGTGGAAGCTCTTATCAACAGGGCCTTTGCAGAGGTAGACCTCAAACTCTGTAAGCTCATGGTGGAGTGACTGGTGAAGATTTAGCATAACATTCAAGGGCTCCTTTCTCCTCCTGGGCATTTTGAGAGTTGGTTTATATTTAGGCAAGAGAAATGGGGCTCTTAGACACTCAAGTAAAACTGAGTTTCATTGATTGACAGAACCAATAGGGACCCTCACATTCATAGTCTTACTTTATGGAAGCACAAAATGATAAGCCTAAAACTGAAGGGAAGAGATATCTTGACATTATGTCTCTTTAAAGTTCGTGATCAATTTAAGTAAAGCATATTCTGGTATGTTCAAGTAATATCCTTTGAGGAAGAAACTAGTAACTTCTCTACATATTGGGAGCATCTGTTTTCAAGCTAAGTTAATTTTTATTTGTATGGCATATTGAAACATATATCATGTACATCTATTAGGAATATAGAGGTGGTGGGGGGTTGTGGGTAGGTAGTGCTTTCTTCTGGTCTCTCCTAGTTCTAGTTATATGAATAGTAAACCAGTATCCCTTTCCCTCCCCTGGCAAATCATCAGACGTCAGTGGTTCTCTTTCTACCTGCTGACACTCTGGACTGGCCATTGTGTTCATTAATCTCTGTTTAATATGGATATCTGCTTTCACTTGAGTTCTGGAACTGCGCTGTCCCAATATTGTAGCCACTGGCCACGTGTGGCAACTTAAATTTCATTAAAATAAAGTTAAACATGAAAATCCAGTCAGAGCAGCCACTCTTTGAATGTTCAGTAGTGACGGAGTTGATGGCCGCTGTACTGGACAGTGCTGTTATGGAAGGTCGGTTGTGAGGAATAAGCAATTACAAAAGACAAAATTCTTTCAAAAAATATATGCTCTAAAGCAGTATATAATCCTCCCTCATGCTTGTCTCAAGTACATGACACTAGAGTTTAAAATCAAGGGGAGAGAACATTTTTATAAAGGTCTGCCAAACTTTGAATATTTGTCCCATTATATGCTCTCATTAGGGGTGGCTGGAAGGGTGGTAAATGTGATTTGACTTCTATTACAGCTCCATTACAATTTGGTGAAAATCCATTTTAAACTACAGCCTAAGAAAAGCCTCAGGTGACACTGTTCTCTGGGAAATGTAGGAATGCTGTACTGAGATATTTCTGAGACTATGTCACAGTATTCTTACATTTAGATTTTAGGAAAGATTTTCTGAAATCATATTTTAGAAACTGAATAATTAAAGAAATGGTTCTAATTAGAGCATTCCCTTGAGATCCAAGTTCCCTCACCTTGTATTTACTTTTTATTTTTTTATTTTTAAAGATTTTATTTATCTGACAGAGAGAGACGCAGCAGGAGAGAGAACACAAGCAGGGGGAGTGGGAGAGGGAGAAGCAGGCTTCCCGCGGAGCAGGGAGCCCGAAGTGGGGCTCGATCCCAGAACCCTGGGATCATGACCCGAGCCGAAGGCAGATGCCCAGTGACTGAGCCACCCAGGAGCCCCTGATTTTTTTTTTTTTAATTTTTATTTATTTGTGGGAGAGAGAGCACAAGTAGGGGGAGCAAGCAGCAGGCAGAGAAGCAGGCTCCCTGCTGAGCAAGGAGCTGGATGTGGGACTCGATCCCAGAATCCTGGGATCATGACCTGAGCCAAAGGCAGGCGCTTAACCAACTGAGCCACTCAGTACTTTTGATTTCTAGCAATGCCCTTTAAGAGGTAGTGGAGATCTTGAAGAGCCTACGTACAAAATTTCTCTTTAAATGAGAGTGACATCTAGCCATGGATACAGGGAAATTTTTGGTAGTCAAAGTTAGTCGATCTGCACATGATTTCACCAGATGCTTACTCAAGTGTGGACAGTGACATAATACACAGAGGCCATAGACTAGATGGTAATTAGCATTTTTCATTTTCGTCTTTATCAAAATGTTTAAGGGTCCCAGGCCAGAGGTACTTCTGTGCATAGTTGACATATATAATGCTCTGGTTGAAGAAGATGCTACTGTTGTATGTTCAACCTTGTTATAAAGGCTGTTAATAAGCATCTTATTTCTGGGTAGTGAGTTTAATAGTTCATTACTTATTTCCATTAACCCAACCTGTTGACAGAATGCTTTAGGTCAGACTTAAGCAAATCATAGGGTGAAGAAGCTTTGCCATCTAGTAAAATTAACTCAGAAAACCCTCCTCCCATCTGCTCATTAAGAAGTCCATTGGAATGTGAAATACTTCTTTCTGTGTCTTTTCTTCTGCCTTCCTTATATCTCCCCTCCCCTCCTCTGTCTCAGTAGTTGCTGTTTGCTTTAGACGATCAGATGAGTGGCTACTCACAGAGGCTGTTTTGAGACTTATTTGAGGCCGTTGTGTCCCAAGTGTCCAGGTTTCCTGGAGGGGAGTTAGACTTAAAGAGGAATCAAAGGCTTCTAGGGAACACAGCTGTGTCAAGGAGGAAACTAAACCTTTTATAAGGAGCAATCCCAGTGTCTTTGGATGACCTAGTTCTGACTGTGAGTTTCCCGGAATTCAACCCATTATGTTAGATGACCAGATATGATGTAACATTTCTGACATCTGACTGCATCTTATGGTCATGTCCTTGTCTCCTGACTTGTTATATTAGCCAAATAGAGCATTGCCAAAACAGTGACAACCTTCTTTACCCATCTTCTCACTCTGAACAACTGTAGCGTATCCAGTTGGCATGAATGGTTCTACAAAGCCAGCATCAGACAATATGCAATTGCTGTGTTTTTTTTGTTTTGTTTTGTTTTGTTTTTTTAGATTTTATTTATTTGAGAGAGAAAGAGAAAGAACACATGAGAGGGGGTAGGGTCAGAGGGCGAAGCAGACTCCCTGCTGAGCAGGGAGCCCGATGTGGGACTTGATCCAGGGACTCCAGGATCATGACCTGAGCTGAAGGCAGTCGCCCAACCAACTGAGCCACCCAGGTGCCCTGCAATTGCTGTTTTAAATGATGGGTAGTACTGAAACATCTCCCACTGAATAGGAGGTTGGGAAGAGAGTTAATACAACAATCTGCTAAGAGCCCATTTATTCATTCAACAAATTCAGTATATTTGTTTTAGGTGTTTAAGCATAGTGTTAACCTCTGAGGATAAAGTGGTAAACAAAACTGATGGAATCCCTGCTTTTATGTTTATAGTTTTGAGATTGGTAATATGACAACTCGTATATATTTAATTCTGACATATATGTGTTTTGAGTAGGTGCGTTCAGAATGACCAATCTCAAGTAGTTTTATTAGGGTGCCTTCCAAGTTAGCTACTTGTGTTGTGGTCATGCCAGTCTACTGAGATTGAACTAAGATTTATTGCTACATAATTGGGTAACATGTTAAGAATGACATAATTCTTGAGTACTTGTTGAGGTGATGTAAGGTGAGTTTGTCAAATACAAGAAATGTTGAAGGCTTTGATGAAGCATAGTTTCAATTGATGAGGCCTGGTTTTAAACAAATGGATCATCCTGGCATGAAACAATAAGATGTGAAGTGGAACATTCTCAACAAAAGTGTTAGGAAAAGCATGGATTTAATAACAATAGTGGTTCCACAAGAAATCCACATCATACTTATGTATAAAATTAAATACATGGAGAGGATCCTAGGAAGATGGTGGTGGGGACAGCATAGTTTTCAATTTGCACATTAAAACAACAACATAATCACATTGATGGTAAAACTAGGTAATGAGGTAGCCTCACAACCCTCCAGATACCAGTAGGTGGGATTAAAGCACCAACACCTCCAAGATCTGCAGTGATATTGGTGTCTCAGAGAGGAACAAGAAAGAAGCAACAGGGTAGCATCTGTTAGGTCTGAGAACAGGAAAACCACAATATAACCATCAGGATTTAAGGGGCTAAAACACTCTAGCCTCTGGGAATTCTCAAAACCAGCTTGCCCGAGCTTTCTTCCAAGACAAGTCATATTGACAAAAAGTTGCTGCGAGTGGAATCAAAATTGAACAGGATAGGGACAACAGACCAAAAAGATTGCTAGTTCAAATTGTAGAAAGGAAGTAGAGCCAGGAAATCCCAGGAACCAAGCTGTCATGTTTTTTTAACACAATGCAAAAACAACACAAGAATGAATCTGTTAACAAAGCTTTTCTGAATCCTATTTCAATAGTTCAAGAAAATTAATTTTATACAAAAATGAGCAAAATAATAGTATCAAGGCCAAATACCAAATAAAATTATAAGAAAAAGAATAAGGAGAAAACATCTGTGTGAAAAATGGAAGCATGCCAGAAAACACATGCCCACAAAAGAAAACTGTAACCTATTATTGCAAAAGGAACTCAAAATCTTTAAGAAATGACATAAGACATGAAAGAACAACAAAGAACAGAATTATAAGAAATAGCTTGACAACTCAGGAAAGAATTAGAAATAGAAGGAAATATTTCAGAATTGTAAATAGAAACATAAGAGCATATAAATAAAACAATACCCTAAAAGGAACAGGAGCTATAAAAAAGAAAAATTATTTTTAAAAAAATTTTTAAGAAAAATTTTTTAAATCAAAGATTTAAGGAAAGTTTTTTAAAGATTAAAAAGTGTTATTGAAGGGGGCAGAGCAAGATGGAGGAGTAGGAGACCTGGATTTAGTCTGGTCCCAGGAATTCAGCTGGATAGGGATCAAACCATTCTGAACACCTACAAACTCAACAGGAGATTGAAGAAAAGAATAGCAACAACTCTCTGAACAGAAAAACGACCACTTTCTGGAAGGTAGGACGTGTGGAGAAGTGAATCCGAGGCGATATTTGGGAGGCTAGATGGCGGGGGAGGGGGCCTCCATCCGCCACTTCTGGCAAGTGATAGAGCCTCGGAGCACAAAATCGGAACTTTTAGAAGGCTCCGCTGAGGGATGTCGCTCCAGTGGCTAAGAGGGGGGTGGAACTCTCGCGGAGACAGTGTGGTCTCAGGACCGTCAGGGTCACAGAAAGACCAGGGGTGCCTGAGTGCGGCAGAGCTCCCAGGTATCGGGGCAGGGAAGCTGGCTGCAGAGACGGAGCCGAGGAGTGGGCTCTCAGCTCGGGGTGGCCATAAAC
>NC_138373.1:61261715-61289866 GCF_054177405.1 Leptonychotes weddellii | reverse complement strand
GCGGGGAGCGGATAAAAATCCTTATTCCTGTTTTACAGAGAAAGAGGGAGCCAAAGAGCCCAGGGCCATTCTGCTGGGAGGTCAGAGTTGAATTCGACCTACCTGGGACAGGACCTGCAAACTTTGGGAAGTGGAGAGGAGTCAGAAAAGTTGTGAACTGTTAGGATCTGTCAGGAGGGCAGCAGTGTGTGGGGATGTGGGGGCTTATGTGTGCCTTTAAGTGTGTGTGGTGGCCCGCCATGCGGTGGGGAAGGCAATGAAACAAGTCTCCTTCCATTTGCTCAGGCCCCAGGTGGTCGACAGTTGATATCGATACTATCTTCAAACTACTTTTTATCACCTCACTACTGTAGTCAAGCCACTATGAAACCTCCCTAGGACTACTGAGGCCCCCGAGTGGTCTCCCTGCTCCCATCCTTACCCTCCTTTAGTCTGTGTTCAACAGGCAGCCACAGACATCCAGTTAGAACTCAGATTGGGGGCGCCTGGGTGGCTCAGTTGGTTAAGCGACTGCCTTCGGCTCAGGTCATGATCCTGGAGTCCCGGGATCGAGTCCCGCATCGGGCTCCCTGCTCGGCAGGGAGTCTGCTTCTCCCTCTGACCCTCCTCCCTCTCATGTGCTCTCTCTCTCCTCTCATCCTCTCTCTCAAATAAATAAATAAAATCTTAAAAAAAAAAAAAAAAAAAGAACTCAGATTGGGTCATTCCTCTGCCAAACCCCCCAGGATTTCCTCTACATGATTGTCTCCTGCTCCCTCCCCACCTGACTGACCTCATCTTCTACCACTGTCCTTGTCGCTCCCTCTGCTCCTGCCTCAAAGCCTTGGCACTTGCTCTTCTCTCCAACTAGAATCCTCCCCCCACCCCCCATATCCACATGGTTGTTTCCTCACCTCTTCATGTTTTTACTAAAAAATAACTTGAGGAAGGCTTCCCTGGCCTCCTTCTCTGAAATTTAAACCACCCCTCACACTTCATATCTTCCTTTTGTCTTCTTTTTCTCCTTATCCTTTACTTACTTGACACTTTCTTATTTTTCTTATTCACCTTCTGTCTCCCCAGCTAGAGTGGAAGCTCCGTGAGGGCAGGGGGTTTTGTCTGTGTTGTTTGGTTGGTTTCTTTCACTCACTGCTGTATTCCCTGTGCCTGGGACAGGGGCTGGCACACGTTATGAACTTAACAAATATTTGCTGAACAAACAGGTGAATGAATGAGTCCCGTAATTTACGCCATGTCATGGGAAGGAGCTAGAACCTTCTGATAGGACAGGAGGGTGGGGAAGTGTGGGGAGAGGAGGGTGGTTGAAGGAGACATGAAGGAGGTCATGTGGAAGGATAAGGAGAGCAAAGACCTAGGAGCTAAAAATGGAGGTCATGAAAGGCAGTGGGTGTGGGCGAACCCCCTCTGTGTCACCCACTCCCTCTTTTCCATTATCTACTGGATCATTGTGATGGGGCCCTAGCACCTGCTATCAGCTGGGGGAGTCCCACAGGAAGCCCTCCTGGAGGTTCAGGAATAGAATGAGATACGTCAAAGACATCAGTGTGTGGAATGTAACCTCCACTGTCGAGCTGGTATGAAGGGGCCCCGTCTTAAGGAACAGGAGGCCAAGAGAAAGCCAAGGAGTCTTGTGGAAACCAGATGCCACTGGCATCAGGGCAGGAAGTGTCTCTGCTCCGGTGGGGCTGCCCCGGCTCCTTGCAGCGGTGCTGCTACCCTGCCCACCTCATCAGGGGTGTCACCTGTCACCTGAGACCTGCCAGGTGAGACCTCGGGGCCCAGCAGGAGAGTCCTAGTATGCTTCTAGCTCTTGGCAGCATTTAAAAAAGTACAAGCTTAAGATACTGAAACAAGCCAAATGCTCATCAATGAATGAATGGATAGAAAGACACAGTACATACACATAATGGAATGTTATTCAGCTTCGAGAAAGGAGGACAGCCTGCCATTTGAGACGAAAAGGATGGATCTTTAGCACATTATGCCAAGTCAGACAGAGAAAGACAAGTACGAAATGGTCTCACTAATGTTTTGAATCTAAAAAGTTAAGCCTGTAAAAAAACAGAGAGTAAAATGGTTACCCAGGGATGGGGGGTGGTGGTAAAGAGTGATGGTATTTAAGGTACATATTTGTAGTGTGTAGTAAATAAGCCATAGTAATCTAGTGTACAGTATGATAAATATAGATAATAATATTGTACTATAATTATATAATGTAATAAATATTGCCACATTGGCAATCCTATTACAATATATAAAATGTATCAAAGTAACAGGTTGTGTACCTTAACCTTATGCAATTTTATATGTCAAATTTATTTTGAAAAAAGGACAGGCTTCTTGTCCCCAGATTATGGGCTATCTGGGACTTGGAGTTACACAGGCCTGGGATGAGTCCTGTCTCCAACTTTATTGCACGTGTGATGTTGAGCAGGTCTCTTTAATAAAAGCGTAGAAAATGAGGTCTAATGAGAGTGGGCTATTGGGAGAAGTAATGCCATAATGCATACGAAGTGCCCAGCATCCAGGTGCTCAAGAAGCCCCATCAGAGCCCTATTTTCTTTTCTGTCGGAGTCACATTCAGAAGCTGGGATGGTGTTTAACAGTGCACTCGAGAAAGCAAGAACGCAACAGGAATCTGAGAGGCTGCTCTGGGCTCGGGCTTCTGCTCGTTCTGTGTCCTGGGCAGGCTACCCCACTCCCGACAGCAGTCTCTGTAGGAAAATGGAGGGGCTTGAACTCCGTGACCCATTGTGGTGCCTGCCAGCTCCAGGATTCTGCGATGTGTGGCTCTGAGCCAAGATCAGTTTTCACTGGGCTCCCCTGAAGGGAGGAAATAGGAGGCAAGGGCCCATCGGACGTCACCAAGGGCCTTCTCGGAGGCCTTCTCCGGAGTCCGTGGGCATTTGCGTGTTAACGCACGTGAACTTCGAGGACTCTGCTGATATCCTAACTGCCACGGTCCCTCACGTGGAGGACCCAGCCTCAATCTGGCCGAGGAAACAGGGGCATCGCTCATGCAGTGGCAGCCGGGTCAGTGAGTCTTGTAACTGGTTGTGCCTCAGGTTCACCTAGGAGTAGATTCTCAGGCCCCACCTCATGCTTACTGGTTTAACTCGCTGTGGGCAAGCTCAGGAGTCTCTATTTTTATCAGTCTCCCCAGGGGATACCGACAGCCATATAAGGGCGTGCATTTGGGGCCCACTGGAGTAGGTGATCGCCTGTCGGGTACGCTGTGAGGTGGACAGGACACGTGCTCTCCTAAATGTCTTGGCTGTGTGATGGCAGAAGGGGACATCTTGACTGAAAGTGTACCCCAGTTGATGGGTCCCGCCCCCACAGTTGCGAAAGCATGGTGACAGGGGTTGTGACTTGCTTCTCTGGTGCTTTGCTACGCTCACTGGGGGACCGGCTCTTTGTGGGACGACATCACCCAGTAGGGCAAGAGGATGAGTAGAAAGGCAGGAAGGGGCTGTGTGAGTTCACTCAGGCTGCTATCACCAAGGACTACATGCTGAGGGGCTTAACACCACAGAAATCTATTTCCTCAGAGTTCTGGAGGCGGGAGTCGGCAGGGTTGGTTTCTGCTGAGGCCTCTCTCTAAGCTTGTCGATGTCTGCCTTCTTCCAGTGTTTTAGAGTGGTCTTCCCTTCCTATAGTCTGTGCCCCAATCTTCTCTTCTTCTAAGGGCACCAGTCATATTGGATTGGGGCCCACCCAGATGACCACGTTTTAACTTGATTACCTCTCCAGATATGGCCACATTCTGAGGTACTGGGGGTTAGGGTTTCAACAAATGAATTCTCGGGGACATGACTGATTCCATAGCAGAAACACACAGGGGCAGCGTGGAGAAGTGGAGGGGAGTGAGGGGCAGGGTCTTCCTGTCTCCAGGCTTGTCCCAGGGCCCAGCTGGCCTTCCTCTGCACCGACCTCTGGGGGCTCACCACCTCCACACTTTCCTTGGAAGGGAGCGCTGGGCTCATTTATTCCTCACAACCTCCTATGAGGCAGGCAGGACACGTTTATCATTATTTTGCAGGAGAACCCAAGTTCAGAGAAGTTAAATGGTGTATCCCAGGATGTCATGATTGGAACCCAGATTTTCCAGCACCCAGAATAGTATTCTTTCCACAGGTGCACTGAGCACCTGCTGTGCACACTGTGTCTGTGTTCTTGGCTTCCAGGGACTTGGGTGCAATGTCTGAGCAGGGCTGAGAGCTGGCAAGGGAGGGTACAAAGAAAGATTCCATGTCTCCCTCCATCCCTCTGTTCCTCCCCCTTTCCCCCTTTCTTCCTTCCTTCCCTCCTTCCTTCTTTTCTTCCTTCCTTCCTTCTTTCCTTCCTTCCTTCCTTCCTTCCTTCTTCCCTCCCTTCCTCCTTCCCTTTCTTTTTCTTTTCTTTCTTTCTTCCTTTTACTTTCTTTCCTTTTTCTTTTTCTCCTTTCTTTCCTTTCCTTTCCTTTTTCCTTTTCTTGTTTTCAGCCTTGTTGTTGTTGTTTGATCACCTCTTACATTCTCTTCTCTAATGAGATTCCTGGGAGAATAAAGCCCATTCTGTGTATATAGTTAAGTGTTTTTCCCTTTTTGGCCCCATTACAAGAATGGGACTTGCCTAATTGATTATAAATCCATGTTCCATTTGCTTGGGTGTGGATGGTGAGAAGGCTGAGGAGCCAAGGAGACCAAGCTCTTGTCAGGCCAGGCCTGGGGGAGCAGAGCTTGAGGGGGTGGATGGCTGAGCTGGGAATTAGAGAACCCTTTGGAGGAGTGGATTCGCTCCACAAACACTGAAGTGCTTGCTGTCCTAGGCCACAAACAAGCCAAAGCCTCTGCTGTCGCTTCACGGAGCTAGAGAGGGAAACAGTCAAATGAATGGATAATCCCGTGACAGTGCCGAGCAGGGTGATGGAGGTGTGCGCCTCAGGGCCGGGCTAAGGGCTGGAGAAATGGGGCCACTGACAGGGAGTGAGGAGCAAGCTGGGGGCTAAGGAAGGAGTTGGGCTGGGAGCACTGATTATCTCTGGCCCTGTGTGTGAGTGTGCACGTTGGTGTGTATATGTGTGTGTGTGCACACTCACGCACATGCACACACTGGCTTTTGTGATGCACAGTGCATGTTCTGGTCTGCATTCTCCATGGAAGTTCTGTGGGAGCCCCAGAATTCCCAGGCCGCCTGCCAGCCCTCGGCCAGCCCGGAGGTGCTCAGACACCAGTATGCTGCAGGCAGCTGATGACCAGTGGGGAGAAATGACATGGGGCTGAAGTGTCACAGGGCTCCCCAGCCTGTGGGCACCTGGAAGACAAGCTCAACTGCCTACAAGTTTTCTGATGCATCTCTGAGTCACCAGGAGGATGGGAAGGAAAGTTAACACCCAATCTGCAAAAACCAGAAACCAGGGCACCTGGGTGGCTCGGTCGGTTGAGCGTCTGCCTTAGGCTTGGGTCATGATCCCAGGGTCCCAGGATCGAGTCCCGCATCAGGCTCCCTGCTCAGCGGGGAGTCTGCTTCTCCCTCTGCCCTTCACCCCACTTGTGCTCTCTCTCTCAAATAAAATAAATTAAAAAGTCTTAAAAAAACCCAGAAACCAGAAGCAAGTGGGCAATGATCACAAACCACCACAGGGTGGCCTGTGTGGGGTTTGCGTGTGACCGTCTTGTCACTCTGCTGTTGTATTCTGACTTGGGGACTTCCAAAAAGGAGCATCCTTGGATTGCTTGGGCCAGCAGGAGAGTCCCTTCTTGTAGACGTAGTTCCGCTAGTCGCTGGGGAGAAGTTTCCCACAGTGACTGGGCCTGGAGGTCCCATTCCTGTCACCTCTTCCATGATCTATGCTTCGTATTCTGCACACAATCAGCAGTATGCCTGGGGAAAAGGAAACCCCAGGTTGTCTGAGAGTCTTGGGCAACATAAATGTCTGGGCCCCTTAGTCAGTTTGTAAACTGCTCTCTCTGGCTGGGCCGAGGGCAGAACTGCTTGTTTGTTGGTTTTTAAATCCTTATGCTAATCAAGGTGTAATGACAGACTCTTTCTTTGCTTCCAACTATGCTGGTAGAATTGGCGTTGGGTCCGTGATCTAGCTTTTGCCCAAAAGCCAAGTCCGCCAGCTCACTGGCTTGAAGCCCCCGCCCACCCCCATCCAGTCTAGGAGCTTTGGCCAAGCGAGATAGAAAAGCTGACGGGGGTGGAGGGGCTGCTTCTTCAAGCTCCGCCAGGGAGGCTCCAGACTGGTGATTTAGTGAGAAGAAGTCCCCTTGTTCATCTGTCACTTCTGTCCCCGAGGGCCCCGTGCCCTGCGTCCTGCAGCCCAGCACTCCTCCTGGCATCTGACAGGGGCGTCAGACCAGACCGGGGAGCCAGGAGGGGTCCTGCACTCCCTGGCCAGGGCCCAGAGCCGCTGGGGCTGGGGGAACGGCGCGTCAGGAAGGGGCCAGGATGGGGGTGGGCCGGGGAGCCCGGGGCAGGCTGGGACGGCCGCCAGCAGACAGCTTTGTTTTTCCGAGGCAGTTTGCTTGTGATACTTGTCTTTCCCGAGACGCCAGCTGAGGGGGGGAGGGGAGAAGAGCCAGGCTTGAAAGGGACATACTGTGGCCACGGAGAGTGGGAGCCGGTGCTTGGCACAGCTGCGGGGTGGGGGCCGCCTTAACACCCCGCCCCCTCGGATCTCTTGCATCCGCCCTTCAGATCTCGTGGCCAGGGGAGCAGATGTCTTGCTGGAGCGACTCCCCATCAAGAGCCCCCCCCCCCCGCCCCCGGGCCTCCCCTCGTCCCCGAAGCACAGCAGGGCAGGCGCCCGGCAGAGAGACGGCCTTCCAGCTGTTGGCTCCGCCGGGCGCTGGCCCTGGCCCTGCTTTGTGTGCGGCAGGTGCCATGCAGGGGGCTGCCCCCTGCAGCTTGTGTCTAGGGGCCGGAGTGTGCAGGGAGGGGGTGGGGGGTTGGCGATAGGGGCTGCTGGAGGGGCAGCAGGTTGCTGAGAGGAAGGGCAGCTGCCTCTTTGGGATTCAGGCCTAGAGGCTGTCCCGAAGTTCCGCCGCCAGCCACAGTCACAACATGGACAAAATACTGGGGGGACAAGAGGATAAAGTCTTGGCCTAAACCAAAGATTCCACATAATTCTGTTTTCCCTTGGAAAAAAAAATGGCCTCCAGCCGTGGTCCCTCTTTTCCCAGGCCTTAGACTTCCCCAGGGCAGCAAGTCGTGGAGGAAGGAGCACGGTCGTGCCAGGAGATGTTTCTCAGGCTGTTCTGGCAAAGCCTGCTCTGAAGCTGACCCCGAATTCGACTGGGAGCTCCAGAAGAGGCGGTTGGCCCAGTGAGCAAGTGGCCAGGACTTCCCCAGGCTCCGGCCACTTCTGGGACCGCCCACCGCCTGGACCTGCCTCCAAAACCCTGCAGATGTCTTCAGATGGTGGGGACAGCAGCTGCCACTGCGAGGTCACCATGGTGACTGGCGACAGCCGGCAGCCAGCCCCCCAGCCCCCCCAGCCTCCAGCCCCCAGGGAGCAGCGGGACCGTGGGGCTTGACCACCGGCTGCCCCGGGGGGCCTCCATTCAGCCACACATTTCTCTCTGGCAGCCTCAATTCAAAAGCAGGGGTTCTAAGTTGAGGCAAATGGGCTGAAAGTGTCCCTGGAGAGCTCTAAGGCATTACAAATGTAAGGTATTGTTGTTACAAATAAAATCAAACTCATCATTCAGGAGATAATCAAAATTATGATGTTAGAAAGAACCTGGTCTAGTCAGAGTATCCTAATTCTGCGCTTGAGTGTCCCCCGGGCTCGCGATTCATTCATTTAATGAGTTTTTCTGGTCTGCTGAAATCTTTGCTTTATTTTAAGATCATTTGCTTTCAGTGTGTCGGAGGTGAAGAATGACAGACAGACTCCCTCCTCAGAAACCTCCAGCTATTTTAAGGCCCATCAAGGCTTCTCTTTCTTAAGCAGAGCAACCCCAATTACTCCAAAGGCGGCTTTTTAGTGACCGAACATCTTTTTTTTCTTTTAGAATGACATTGACATATCTGCTCAAGAAAGTACCATCGGCTGACTTATTTGGCTCTTACAAGTCCATCGCCCGTAAGGAAGAGAGGAGCAAAGCATTAGAGGAGAGAGCTGATGAGTCAGTCTCAAGAGAAGAGAACCAGCACCCAACTTTAAAAAAAATGCACTACTTTTACCTTTTTTGAGTGTCTAGTTCCCATATTTTTAATCATCTCTATTGCTCTTCTCTGAATCCTTTCTAGTTTTCAATGTCTTTTTAAAGGGCTGTAAATCAAAACTACCCATTATTCTGATCAGGGCTCAAGTAGCTACACTGTATCGTAGAAGAATCACTTTGCAATCTTGGTAAGTCATGCAAATATCCTTTATTACAGCCCAAGTGATCAGGCTGTCACTCTTCCTTCAATTCTAATAACCCTAACTTATTGGGATGCCTGGGTAGCTCAGTGGGTTATCATCCAACTGATGATTTTGGCTCAGGTCATGATCTCATGGGTTATGATCTCATGGGTCATGAGATCGAGTTCTGAGTTGGGCTCCACGTTCAGCAGGGAGTCTGAGATTCGCTCTCTCTCTCCCTCTGCCCCTCCCCCGACTCGTGTGTGTGCTCTCTCTCTCAAATAAATAAATAAATATTTAATAACCCTAACTTGTTATTTCATGTTCAGCTTGTGGTCAGCTAGGGCCTCTGGATTTTCGTTTTTGTTTTCTGTTTTCTACGCCTGTGCTGAACTACCAAGTACTTTTGTGTTAGTAGGTGCTCTCCGCCATTCATTTACCATGTTTTCTCTGAAGCATAATAAACACACACAAAACTGCCCACGTAAGTATACAACTTGATACATTTCTCAGTGGCAGCCCATGTAACCAACATTCAGATGAAGCAACAGATGAAGCCTCTCTCATGCCCCTTTACCACCTTTGCCCCCACTCCACCTCCATTAACCACTATCTTGATTGCTAATACTGTAGATTAATTTAGCCTGTTTTTACTCCTTATAAAACACAATCCCAGAGTGTGCACTATTTTGTGTCTGGTTCATTCATGTTGCCACTCACTTCCACTCTCCTTTATCAAACTCACCCTTTTCATCAGTAAGCCTACAAGGATCTTGGGGTCTGAGAACCAGGGCATTTCAAGCTCAGGCCTGTCATTGTTGACCACAGCTAGGTAACACTCCCTGTGACATGCCAGGCTTCTGAGTTAGAATTTTACTTGAACCATTTACTGGTTATTTTGTCCCTTTTACTCCTCAGAATCTACCCTCTTCCTCCTCGGGTCAATTCATACTCTTGTATCAGGGTTATTTCTGAGGACACAGCGTGTGTGTGTGTTTCTGCATTAGCCCTATGGGGAATGACTTCTGTGTTTCTGAGGGAAAGGATTATGGAGAGTTGTATCTATGTTTAGGGAAGCCTTTAATTCAAATGTTCAAGTCAGCATTTAATCCCTAGTTGTGGTTTGTGCTAATATGCTGTGGGCGTGACAGCCATGGGAGGTGGGGAAATCACACGGGCTGATACCTGAGAGCTAGTGCTCCCCAGGCTTTGTCACAACACAGACTACATTTATATGGCCAACTGGGGTCAATGGAGAACATATTTTTGTATAATGGCTGACAAAACATAAGACCACGTTTTACACCATTCAAATACAACAGTTCCTTTTTTGTATATATTTATATTTATACAATATACAATATAGATTATACAATAATCTATAATGTATTTAAATATACTGAGTAAATATATAATATATAATACATGTAAATATATAATACATGTATTTATTGTATATGTTTATATTGAAGGCATCTAATAGCTCTTCCTTTTCTTTGTGTCATATGTAATGTTGATTTGTGTATGTTTGATGATATAAATAGAATTTCAAATCCAAACTCATTTATTTCATATCATCTATTTCAGAACAAAGACATTCTAATTTACAGAATAAACATGCATCGTTAGAGTGATGCTTCGTCAGCTGGCTTGGGCACCACTAAAAGGCATATCAACCAAAATCTCAACTAAAGTATCCAATATACAGAAAACTGGAGCGGGGCACCTGGGTGGCTCAGTCGTTAAGCGTCTGCCTTCGGCTCAGGTCGTGATCCCAGGGTCCTGGGATCGGGCCCCACATCGGGATCCCTGCTCGGCGGGAAGCCTGCGTCTCCCTCTCCCACTCCCCCTGCTTGTGTTCCCTCTCTCACTGTGTCTCTCTCGGTCAAATAAATAAATAAAAAATCTTTAAAAAAAGAAAAGAAAAGAAAGAAAACTGGAGATTGAGCTGTGCCTGGGGGAGTCGCTGTCACCCGCATGTGGGCCATGCCCCCTGGGTACATGGAACCCCAAAGTCCTGTGGCAGCTCAGGGACTCCTTGCCCACGAACACAGCTGCAGACCGTGGCGGGCTGCGGAGTCCATGGCCAGGTGGTGGAGGTAAAGCCGCAGGTGTGAGGTGTTTCTCATTGTGCGTGCAGCCTGTGGGACCACGTGCGTGCCATCAGACCCCACTTCCCCTGGCTGCCCTCCAAGGAGCCGGAGGTACGGCCCTCCAACTGCTCAGGCCCTGCTCAGCTGCACTGCAGGATGAGGGGATCGTCTCCCATGGCATTCTTGGAACTCGTCTGCAGCACTCCAGTTGGCTCACCATTTGGAACATTCTTCCTAAGACGTGTTAGTGAAGGAGCCCAATGCTCTAGAACCGTAGCCTTTAGGCTATTTGGGCTGCTAGCACAAAGTTCAGTAGGCTGGGTGCCTTATAAACAGCAGAAAGGCATTTCTCCCAGGTTTGGAGTCTGGAAGTCTGAGATCAGGGTGCCAGCATGGTCAGGTTCCGGTAAGGACCTCTTCCAGATTGTAGACTGAAGACTTCTCACTGCATCCTCACATGGCAGAGAGAAGAGAGTCTCTGTGGTCCTGTTTTTTTTAAGGCCACTAATCCCATTCATGAGGGTTCCACCCTTGTGACCTACGTACCTCCCAAAGTCCCACCTCCTTATACCGTCACGATGGAGGTTAGGATTTCAACATACAAATTTTGGGGAGACACAAATATTCTGTTCACTGCCACCCTCCCCCAAGCAAGCTGGTTGCTCCAGTTGAGACCAGGAGGGCCCTGTTGGACAACTTCCTGATTATCTATTCAGAAGGCTGGTAAAATGTGTCTGCATATGTGTGGCGCTGAAGACTTTTACACCAGGATCCAGGCAGGTGAATCACAGATTCGAGAGCTATGAGTCAGGCCCACTCAGAACAGGTGAGGATCGGCACTAGTCTGAGGGAAAATATCCATTCTAAACGCAGCCTGACTAAACTGGGCTGTATCACAGAGGATTGTGATAGATTATTCAAAGATTTTTTTATACGAGAGGGAGAGAAAGCACAAGCGTGTGGTGAATGCGAGTGGGGACAAGGGGTGGTAAGGAGCAGAGGTAGAGGGAGAGAGGATCTCAAGCAGACTCCCGCTGAGTGCAGAGCCCGCCCTGATGTGGGGCTCGATCCCAGGACGCTGAGATCATGACCTGAGCCGAAATCAAGAGTCAGATGCCCAACCGACTGAGCCACCCAGGCGCCCCCGATTATTGAAATGGAATAATTGAGAAGAGTTTAATAAAGGGACTATTGACAAGTGTATTGGCAGGGTTAAGAGAAATAAGCAGCAGTTAGTGAATCATCTTGGAAGTAGGTGCCATTACCACTCTTTGGCTTGAAGAGAAGAGGAGGAGGGGTGGGTACAAGAACCTGGAGCACAAAGAGCTGTGCAGTGGAGTCTGTAACCTTTGGTAAAGGAATGTGGCCCCTGACAACCTGTGATGTGAGGGGAAGGAGCTGATGGAAACGTGTTATGACCTCATTGTCCTCCTGCCTCCAGTCTCCCGCCAGAGCCCGCCATGGCCAAACCCAAGTGGATGCTGAAGACAAAGGAGCCCATAGGTGTGCTGTGAAGAGGCCAACTTCCCGGAACAGAGCACAGAGAATATCCAGCACTTTTCCCACCTTTTGCCCTTCACCATCCACCTTGTCCGGATGAAGACGTCATGTCCCCAACACCAGGACGTACAAAATCCCATTAGATACCAAATGACATCATACTCCCACCTGAAACCTAAAATGTTAGCCATAATGCTCTTCATGTAAGGTTTTGGGGTAAAAGTGAGGAAAGAGAATCAAGTAATTAACATAAAAGCTGCTATAATCCCCACTTCTATATCTGGTCATGAGACCCAAGTTGATAATTATGGCTTCCTTCTTTTACCACCTATTACACATTCCTTAACTCTTTGCTAGCACCTCAACTTATCAGGGTTCCTTTCCCTCATTTCTTCATGATCTGTGTCCTCGGTGGTCCTATCTTTTTTGGGTTGCCTCTGTTTTCCACTGGCCAGTAATCTAGGTAAGAGAATACTCAGTGGTGGCCTGTGAATTCTGGATTCTGCATCTAGTCCTTCTCAGCCTCATTATGTAGAGGCAACCCCATTTCGCCTTGGTAATCAGATCAAACGCCTTGGTGAGTAGCATGACCCTCTTTTCTGACTGTTGGATTAGTAGCATGAGAAGCTGAAAATGGTTAGAAGATGGTATCAGCTTCTGTCCTAACAGAACCTCAGCCATGTTTTCTGGTTCTTCCCTTGCGCACAAGGACCTCCACGGAGGCCACTGAGCTCAAGGTTGCAGGGATCAGAAGCAAACATCCCATAAGAGGGTACAATAGTGAGGGGCCACTCCCACGTCTGCCCTTGATTCCCAGACTTGGGCATTCTGGTTATGAGACAGCACTACATATTGGCTGCTGATTTAAGGAATGTACCACATCCAAGAGACTAGCACCTTAATTTTGCAGACTGTTGTCTTCCAGTAGGTACAATAACTGAGCCTTCGTTGGGCCATTCCACTGGAATCTGAATCCATCTGTTTCTGGGTGACAGGGCCTGTGGAAAGACCACGTGAATTTAATTGGAATAAACCCTCTACTGTGCTTTCTTTGCACTTTTACAAAATGGGTTTCTTGGTCATAGGCATTGTGACTTATAGTGATGAATAAGGCATTCTGCAGGGAATGATGGTGCTGGTAGAGTGTTATGAGCAGGCAAAGTGAAAACAAATGTGGAGTATTTATCTATTCATAGAAAGACAAATCACTGCCCCCCTCCCCAACCCCCAACCCCCCCCCAATTCTGTAAGGGATTCAGTGTCATCAACCCGTCACTAGGTGGCTGCCTATTCAGCCCGGGGAATAATACCACCCTGGGAACTCAGCACTGACCTCTGCTGATGGCAGCAAGGGCATTCAGCAGTGGCACTGCTTAGGTGAACCTTGGTGAGGTAGAGTCCGTGTTGTTGAGACTAGCATAGCTTTCATCCCAGAAAGGGGTGGGGTAAGCTACTCTGTACGTGGTCTCAGTGATTTAGTCCCAGTCCGCCCTTAGGTAAGCACTCTCAGAGAACATGAATATTTTCACAGTCATGGCCCATTCAGTGAAGTCTATCCATACGCCCCTCCCCGTTCCTCCTTGTCACCAATTTACTGAATATCAGGGTACAACAGCCCAGCTAAGTTGATACATAAATTAACCATCACACTGCTCATGCAATTTACTTGTGCCTGAATTGGTAGATAAGATAATGCTCAGCTCACAATGGCGGTGCTGGTCACATAGTCACTTGGTATCGAATGACCAGGGATTCAGTATCTATCAGAACCTAGTGGCAAGCAGGGAACTGCTTTGCCAATGGAGAACAGTTGTCAGCAAAAAAGGCCGTACACGCCCACCTTAGAGATCTCTAGGTAGTTCTCCTATTAGAGTTCTCCCAATCCTACAGACGGCATTTTATATAGTCTATGTACAAACACTTTCTCTAGCACTGGGTCTGCTTACTCATGTAGCCCCAGACACAGAGTGGCTTACACCGTGACCAGAGTATTTCTTGAACTGGCATCCCTCAAAACTGGCAGCTGGAATGGGTCAGAGCAGCATACACAAGGGTGATATATGTTATTCCCCAAAACCCACTGGTCTACCAAATACTGTGGTAGGAAGTGCAAGATGTAACAGTTTGTCACTCATTCCTGACATCTTTCATACCCCTGGGTTCCTAGAAACTTCACAATATGGAATACTTCTAAACTTTCATGGGGTTTATCTCTCATCCCCCGAAATGCATGTTTCTTATTGAGGCACCTAAAATATTTGCCAGAGGCTGCTCACCAGGTCCAATTAGCACAATGTCACCAGTGAAATACAGTGATTTTTTTTTTTAAAGATATCAAAATGATAAAGTTCTGTGGACTGCAGTACAATAGAGAGCAAGACAGCCGACAAAGCCTTGACATAAAGTTTCCGGTGAAAGTACTGTGGTCCCTGCCATGTGAAGGCAACCAGCTTTGCTGCTGCGAATTGGAAAAAAAAAAAAAAAAAAAAAAGCTTTTCTAGGCGTATAGCTGCCTAGCAGGTGTCAAGGGTGTTTTTACTTGTTCTGGTTAAGATACCCATCTGGAATTACATTTGCAACTGACATCACCATGTGACTGAATTCTCTGTAGTCCATAGTCATTCTTTACCATCCATCTGGTTTCTGCACCAGCCAAACATGACTTAAATGTTAATGTGGTAGGAATCACCACTCCTGCATCTTTTAAGTATTTGATGGTTACACACTAATCTGTGCAATTCCCCCAGGGTTATGCTATTTCTTTGGGTTCACTGTCTTGGCAGTGGGAGAGAAGGAAGTTCCATTTGGAACTGCCATAATGGCTTTCATTCCATGGGTCAGGGGGCCAGTGTGAGATTCTGTGAGTTAGTAATATTCACTATTATACATTCTGGGCCTGGGAAAGTCACAAGAGCATGGCTCCTTGGTCCTCTTGGACCTGCTGTAAGACAGACTTGGACCACTATTCCATTTATCACCTGATCTCCATTAGCTCAACCTCTGACTCGTGGACCGCTCTGCCAATTTGAGTTTCCCGTGGTTAGCCTGAGTTCAGGAACAGAATTTAACAGTCCCTGGAAGTTCTGGATAGTTCCCTTTCCGCATTCTGTTTAGTGGTCTCTGGTCTTTCTGGGGAAAGACTGGGGAAGAATCACAGCATAGATTTATGGCCACATTTCAGGTGCTTGCTCAAAGAGACCTCCCTCCACTCCCACCCCCAAGTCAAGGGATTCTGGGCCTCTGGGCCCAAACACTGGGTAAATTCTGATTCTCCACCACGATTTTTCCCACTAGAGCCAGAGTTTCCTGCTTGTCTATGTCAAGCAGCACCTTAAGAGTTTGTACATCTACTGCAGATTAGTTAGCCAGTGTGAGAGTTAGCCAGGCCCAAGCATTCCAATTAGCACTCCAGTTTCATAGCTCATTATGGGAATTGTGTCCACTGTGGCTTTGAGACCCCTGGCCCCTGCAATACTGGGATCCCGTTTTTTTTTTTTTTTTCCATTAAAATCAGGGAGTCTAATTTCATTGCAACCTCTCCCACTGTCATTTCCTGCTTACAGAAAACAGCCAAAAGCTTTTCAAGGAGGTCTGTGAACTCTTCACAATGGAATGCTTCTGGCCTAGTGAAGAGAGTATCCTCTGGCCTCTTGGGGAATGTGGTTAAGGTGTGGCCGTGCATGTTGTGCCGAATAGATCCCCTCCAACATTCCTAACCTCCTGAATCTTCAGTTTCCCTCTCCTCAGAATGCTAGAAAAGTCCTCATTAATGGCCAGCCACTGTTGAGTCCAGGCTTCTGTTGGCCAGTCCAGCTGAGACTGCCGCTCCCGGATGCTCCAGCCAGCACACGAAGTCCTGAATCTAGAGTGAGCATGCCTGTATCATTAAATTCTCCCATTCAATGTCCTTACACCCCCCCCCCCCATATATGCTGCACAGACTCCTGCTGGGTGTCCTACCACCCTTTTGAGGTATAGGCTCTCCCTCCCCGTATCAGACTTTGTCCAAATCTGGGCTAGATTAGAACATAACTCTCACTGTTGGCCTGGAGACAAGGAGGGCTGTAGAACAAGGTCCTGAGGTGACTTTGCCACATCTGTGTCTGCTCAAACGTCCCAACCTATGAATCAGGGTTCCACTTTTGCAACCAGTAGAAAGCGTAATTGCAGGATTGAACATTTAATTGACTCTGCCTTTGTCTCACCTTTATAATCAGTCCCTGGGCATAGCTGCCTACCAGGAGATCTGCGACTGTCTCAAAGCTACCATCAAGGCTTTCTGCATTTCCATCCATGTTCCAAGTATTCAGGACCCTCAATTTGTCCCTCCTCTGTATGACAGCCACCCCACACCGCAGTAATCACCATTGTCAGCATGGCCAAGCCACTGGATCTGCCAACATCATATCTTTCATCTGCATTCTTTTAATGTCACTAATGGTGACCATTTGAACAACTATGATGCCGCTGCGTTTTACAGATTCCCTGCGTTCTATTTCCCTGGCCATACACCGCAAATATGTGAGCAATCCAATCCTAGAATCTCATCTGAGGGTTACTTTCCTGTAGGGCGGTCCCTGGTACCATTACTTTATCAGTCAAGGTCCCAATGGGAAAGGGATGGCACATTGAAGTGGGGTAATTGCAGAAAGTTTAACGAAGATATTTACAAAGTTGTGAGTGGCATTAAGGGAGATCAACAGGGTTATGGTATAGCACTCTTGGGCTGGAAAGAGCTGAGATCCCTAGTCTTATCTAGGTCTGAGAGGTTGCCAGAACCTGGAGAGGGAGCCGTAGTTGTAGGAAGGGGCCACAGAAGAGGCTATGTGGCCTTGGGAAGAAGAATGTTTTACTGTCAATCCTCAGCCCAAAAGGACAAGAGCTGGAAGGGGGAGGCTGCAGGATTGTCAGGCCTGGACTCCAGGGGAAAACCAGCCTCTCATCCATGTGTTTGTCTGGGTACAGAAAACCTAGGGGACTCCCATCAGCACATCACCCTGGAAATCCTCAAGCTCTGTGTAGACCAGTCACATGAAAATTGATAGAGCACACTTCCTGATTTGGAAAAAAACAAAAAGTCACCTATTAAAGATGTTGGGGGGAATATTGGGGAAATTTGAAAGATAAGAAATGATATTCAGTGATGTCCAAATATTATTAAGTGGGATCATTTCTTGTGGACAATAGGAAAATGTCCTTATTTTTATTTTTATTTTTAAAAGATTTTATTTATTTATTTGACAGAGAGAGACACAGCGAGAGAGGGAACACAAGCAGGGGGAGTGGGAGAGGGAGAAGCAGGCTTCCCGCCGAGCAGAGAGCCCAATTCGGGGCTTGATCCCAGGACCCCGGGATCATGACCTGAGCCAAAAACGGACCTTTAACCGACTGTGCCACCCAGGCGCCCAAAAATGTCCTTATTTTTAAAATCCAGTTTAAAAAATGGCACGGTGTCTGTAATATACTTTAAGATGCTTCGGCCAACAAGGAAAATATGTGGATACATAGAGATGCAGGAAATAGGGCAAAATGCTAGCAGTTCTTTAATCTAGGTGGTGGATATATGAGCGGTCATTGATTTCCTCTTTTTTCTGTATGTTCAAAATTTTTCAAAATATAAAGTCAACAACATGACAGGGCATCTGTGGCCTCCCATTTCCTCAAAGAAGTGGAGGCAGATGGAAGCATTCAGCAGTTGGACAGCTGTTCGGCAACACAAGGTGGGTCAACATTGCTCTGCATGGGTCACTGGACCAGCCTGTATCAAAGTAACAATGGAACTTGGTAAAATGCAGATTCCTGGGCCAGATGTTCTTGTGGGCACCTGCACATTTAGCAGAGTTCCTCGGTGAGAAGCACAAGAGTAATCAATTACCCACCAAACTAAAAGTCAAGAGTGAAACATTTGGATTCTGTTTGCTACCTAATAGCTGTGTGATCTCCAACAATTTGCTTAACTTTCCTGAGTCCGGACGGGGTCATATGTGAAGTGGTGACAATCCATGCCCGCTGCCTTCCCTACGGTTAGTTTATTCCATATTGTATGTTTCTTAAATGCTCTCTAAAGTGCTCTTCAGGTGTCAGGCTAAGAGGTGAGAAAGAGTAACTATGGCTTGGGCGCCTGGGTGGCTCAGTTGGTTAAGCAACTGCCTTCGGCTCAGGCCATGATCCTGGAGTCCCAGGATCGAGTCCCGCATCGGGCTCCCTACTCGGCAGGGAGTCTGCTTCTCCCTCTGACCCTCCCCCCTCTCATGCTCTCTCTATCTCATTCTCTCTCTCAAATAAATAAATAAAATCTTAAAAAAAAAAAAAAGAGTAACTATGGCTTACTGAATGCTCATTACGCCAATTAGTAAGTGTGGCATGTACGGTATTTGGTTTGATGCTCATAAAGACACAGGGAGATACACATGACACGCTTCTCCTTACAGATCAGGAAATACGCTTGTCCTGTTGTATCCATTTCCTATTGGTGCGCTAACAAACTAGCACAAACTTAGCAGCTCAGATTACTCATGCATTCATTCATTCAATCATTCATTCATTCATTCATTTATATTTGTTCTGGCGGTCAAAAGTCCTAAATTCAAGGTGTCGACAAGGCTGTGTTCCTTCTGGAAGCTCGGGGGCGGGGGGGCGGACGGCGGATAATCTGCTTTCTTGCCTTTTCCAGCTTCTGAAGACTGCCAGTGTGCTTGGTGAGGGCCTCTTCTTCTTTAAACCCACAGTGTAGCATCTTCAAATCTCCCTCTCCCCACACCCCGCCACTCTCTCACTCTCTGACCTTTGGTTCGCTTCTCTTGTCACATCTTCTCCTCTGCCTCCAACTTTTCTCCTTCCCTCTTAGAAGGGCCCTTGTGGTTACATTGGGCCCTCCTGAATAATCCAGGATACGGTCCCGACCTCAGAATCCTTAACCTAATCACTGCTGCAAAGCCCCTTTGGTCCTGTAAGGTAATGCATTTACAGATTCTGGGGATTAGGACGTGAACATCTTTGGGGGGCCATTATTCCCCCGATGGCTACTGTATACCTAGGGAGTGCCCATCGGATTCCAGAGCCCATGCCCCTGGGCTGCTCTCGCAAGGATAACTTGAGCCAGTGGCATGCCAGACACCCTCCAAGCCTCCTTACAATCTTCTATGCTGTCTAGTTTATCAAGAGAGGGGCTGGTCTGAATTTCACCCACGTTGTCGAATGTTGTTGAATGGTAGACAACTGCAGCACCGAGCAAGGAGTCAGGACAGTTCCAGCAGTTCACAAAGGTACAGCAGAGACTTCGGATGGGAACAGAGCCCTGAGGCAGGGCTCTGCAGGTGCGGTCACATGGTCTGGGACACTGGGACCTGAGGCTTCCCATGGCCCTCCACAACGCCCCCGACGGCACACACCTGCTTTTCCCTCCTTGATTGTGGAAGCAATATTTACTCATTTTGGAATAAAGGAGGAAACATCACAAAATTCCCATAGTTCAGGCAGATTTTTAAATGGTATCTTTTTCTCCAGCTTTTTTCCTACACATTTTTATATGATTTAGATCATACTACATATGCAATTTTGCATCTTGCCTTTTTCCCCCTCAACATTATATGGTGAGCATTGTTCCAAATCATTAAAAACCCTTTGTAAATATCATTTTTAATGGCTGCATATTTCCTTAATTAGTACCTGCTTTTTGGACAATTAGGTTAGATTTTTTTCTAATTTTTTTTGTGCCATTATATACCCTGCTTCAGTTAATATTTTTGTGCATCGATCTATGTATGAAGAAGCTGCATCTGAAGCTGGGGTTAAGCTTTAAAATCAAAGTGTAAGGCCAAAATTGAGTATAGGTAAAATTAATCTTGAAAAAAATCCCTTAAGTCAGCCTTAATCCATTAAGGCCACCAGAAGCTCAGAAACTGAGAATTAACTATTTTTATTCCTCTTTGCAATTCAGCTGTGACTACTTTCCCTAGGGTAGAGGAGAAAATATGGTTGAATAGGAAAGGTTAAGGGGGTAAATAAAGACATTTTTCCTCCCTCTATCCATCCTTCCCCCTTCCCTCCAGCTCTTCCTTTCAGATATAGTCAAGTGCACACACCATTCCCTATTTTGATTATAGCTGACCCTTGAGCAACTTGGGGATTAGGCGTGCTGACCCCTCCACGCATTTGAAAAGCTGTGTATAACTTCTGACCTCCCAAACACCTAACTACTCATAGCCTATTATTGACTGGAAGCCTCACTGATGACATAAATAGTCGATCAACACATATTTTGCATGTTATACGTCTTATATGCTGTATTCTTACAGTAAAGCTAGAGAAAAGAGAATGTTATTGAGAGGATCATAAGGAAGAGAAAATACATTGACAGTACTGTCCTGTGTGTATGGACACCGTAAGTTTCCCCCATCTGTGAATCTTCTATCAGGACCTACAACAATGATCAGCTTTTAGGACTCAAAACATGGCAGGTGTCATACCCATATACCCAACGCCAGACATCACAAATGAAACGATAATGTACAGTCTGTGTTTGTTTGTATAAACTTTGATAAATTTTAACTTTTTGTCATAGATTTGTGTATACTTTATGGTAGGAAATGATAAAAAGATGAGTACCTATATTGTATGCATTCATGCCTGACATACCTCACTTTTCCTTATTTCGTTTTTTGGACTGTTCTAGGCTGCATGGTCCCTTTGTGAGTTTTTCAAACTGTCACAAGTCTCCCTCAAATTTCCCACTATGTTTTTTGAAAAAAAAATTCGCGTATGCGTGGACCCCCGCAGCTCTAACCTGTGTGGTGCACGGCTCAGCTGCATTTCCCTAGATGGATGCTCCGAAGGGTAATTCCTGAGACAAAGGGGATGCTGTGTCCTCAGGGGGCATCTCGAGCGCCGCTTTAGTTCGCTTGACTCTGCCTCTTGTTCCCTCATTATTTTGACCAGCTTTGTGCAGGTGCAACCTGACAGCCTCCCTGTGGCTGTCCTAGGCCTTTCCTGAAGCCTTGGCACTCCCAAGTGTGCAATCTGGAAACGTGAGTGCCCATGAGCCCACTTTGAACTTCGGTGATGGCCTCCCCTTCATGCCCGGGGTGGGAACTTTTACAGTCACTTCATGGAGCTCCTCAGAAGGTCCTGCAAGTTTGAGCTCCAGCCACCCACTGCGGAGCGACCTGATGCCACATCCTCGTGCTGGCTCCTCTCCTTCGGCTTCCCCGTGCGGGTTCTGCACTACTTCCTGAGATCAGCTTCGAGCCAACCCTCCCAGGCTTTGCTTCAGAGACACCCAAGGCAAGACAGCAGGTGTGTGCCCCACTGGCAGATGACAACGGTCCAGCTATCCTCACTCTTAGAATCTCGAGGATCACCCCTCTCTAATGGTTGACAACTGTTAATGCTGAACACGGGTACCGCATGGTTGTTCTAATTTAAGTTTCTTTCTTTCTTTTTCTTTCTTCCTTCTTTCTTTCTTTCTTTCTTTCTTTCTTTCTTCTTTCTTTCTTCTTTTTAATTAAATGTCTTTGACTAATAGTGAGGTTGAGCATTCTTTTTCCATGGAAAGTCCCCCCCCCACCCCGCCAGCGTGTTTTGTAATTCTTTCTTTGATGCTTTAATTATTTAAAGTATTTTTATAATTCTGGGGTTCTTATCTTTCTGTTTATTGAGAACTGTTTTTTCACGTATATTGTAATTCGGGATCAGATGTCTGGTCATCTGGCCTGCTGGGGCCTCCCAGAGCAGTTGTGCATTTGCTTCTGGGGGAGGGATACCACTTTTTATAATGTTCTCGGCTTGGAGTTCCTAGATCACTATGAGATGATACTCTTCAATATGAAATGTCTCTGTGGGGTTTCTTTCCCCACCAAAAGGCTAAGACCAGCTTCCTTGTGGTCCCAGTTTGCCAGTGGAATGATTTTTTTTTTTTTTGGTTCACCTTTCACTTCAAAGACCCCTTTGTGGGGCTCTTAGTTCCAGCTGGCTCCCTTTCTCAGACCCAAGACTGCAGTTCCTGCTCCTGGGTGGCCAGTAACACTCAAGTCTTTGGGTTTCCAAGGCCAGCCAATGCCCAGAGGTGACATAAGGTGTGAGCTCTAGCTGGCCCAAGTGGTTTTGTTTTCCCTTCAGTTTTTGGCCTTTGGGGATTTTCCTTCTTCCCCCCTCCCCCCCACCTCTGCTGTGCATTTAAAAAGGGGTTTGTCAAGTTTTACCCAGAATTGTCTTTGTTTTCTAACAGGAAAGCATTCAGGCTATCTAGTCTTATGTTGATGGGAAGGTAAGTCTTGCTCAGCAAAGATTTGGGATTTGGAAAGGAGGGCTGTGCTGGTTCCTGATGAGGATGAATCTCAGTGGGATGGAGCTCAGGCTCCTGGCTCAGCCGACGTCCTCCACCTGCAGACTCTCCTTCCAGAACACCGCTCCTCTCGTCCTGGGGGGTTTCATAGTTTTGTTCCCAGGTCCTAGCACAGCGCCTGGCATCCTATTAGTGCTTTATAATTGTTTATAGGGAACGTTGTTCCATTATAAAACTTCTCAACGTTTAGTCTTTGGGGAATCTGTGTTCAGCTATTTTTCCTGGAAATATGCATGAGAGTCAAGCTTAGGACTAATGTCCTTGTGGGTTTTCCTCATTCAATTTATCAGCAAGGCCCTTTGTTTCTACTCCCAAGATATGTCTTGAATATCCCATTTCCCTGCATCTCCAGTGCCGCTCCTTCACAAAGGGCACCATCAATGGGCCAGGACAAACAGGCCAGTTGGCATTCTCCCTCCAGACTCACGCACTTCCCACCCATTCTCCCCCAGCAGAGCGGAATGACCAGGTTACCTGACTGCTTCAAACCCTTCCAATATCTTCCATTGCCTTTAGATTAAAATGAGGACTCCTTGCCATCAGTGACCTGGGGCCTGCTGCCTCTCTTCATTCACCATCCTCCCCGCCCTCTTGGCCGCTGTGCTGAGAATTTACTTTCAGTTCCTCGAACCCATGAGTTCTTTCCTGCTTCAGGGCCCAGAGCAACGTTCTGCTCAGTGTTGGAATCGGGAGCTTACTATTAGACTTTAGGAATACACTTAAATGTCAACAGTCTTTGCTTCCCTCAGAGGAATAATTATAATTTGCAACTATTTTGCCAGTTTAGTCGTTGTATGTTTTTTGTGGTTATCTGTCTACCCCTTTAGAATGTAAGCTCCACGTAGGGAGGGAAGTTCTCTCTTTTTGCCCTTGCGGGGTCCATAACACCCAGCCCAGCATATAGTATGTGCTCAGTAAATATATGTTGAATGACAGAGCGAATGAGTGAATGGTACATTCTGTTTAAGGGGTTCAGCCTCTGTAGCCAAGGACAGCCAGGGCCTCCCATGATTTGTCAGGGTAAGTTACTCTTAGAGATCCCTGAATGGGATCTGCCCTGAATTTATTTATCTTTTATTTATTTATTTTTTTAGGCAAAAATCTTATTCAGGACCAGAACCAGAATTCTTCCTAGAGAGGGAATTTTCTTTGTTGGGGGAAATATTTGACTAAGCTCTTTGGGATACAAGAAGAGACTATGGAAGGCATGGTTTTGGCAGGGACCCAAGCAAGGAGAAGAGCTATTTAAACTGCCTTTCAGCAGAAAATGAGGAAAAATTTTTATCTTCGCCTGAGATGAACAGAGAGAGGAGATGAAAGAGGACTGTCAGATGGTGACAGGCTGTTTGTGGTCAAACTTTTGACCAGAAGAAGCAGAAGCTCTCTCAGGAAGTGGCTGGACCGTGGGAGATTGTGAGGAGGGGTCCCCAGGGCTCCTCCTGCCTCTCTGCATTGCTGTTCTTGTTGTGACACATCTTTGTAACACTGGACACAGGTCCTCATACAGCTGAGCTCAAAGGCAGGGTGGGAAGGGAGTAAGAGAAAGGTTTTCCTTTCATATCTTTTTACTTTTACTAAGAAGGAAAATATTTTCCAGAAGCTTCCAGGACACTCCCTTCAGACCACAGGCCAGATCTGATATTTCTGCTTTCAGGTGCCCATACTTAAACCCACCCTGGCAAAGGGCAATGGGATTGTCATGATCCCACGGGCCCATCATGGTTCACCTTCCGGTCCTGTTGGAGAGCTCACCTTTGGAGAGCATGGACCCTATGGTTGAATAAAATGAGTTTTCATTAGCAAGGAGAAAGCAGAAGATGGCTGGTAGGTAGACAACAAACGGCGAAGAGAAGTGAGGAGGTGATGGGGGTGTAGCCAAATGAGGTGGGGTTTTTTTTGTTTGTTTTGTTTTTTGTTTGTTTTTGCTTTAGAGAGGGAGAGGAGAGAGGGAGTCATAAGCAGGCTCCATGCCCAGCCCAGAGCTGAGTCTGACACAAGGCCGGATCTCACAACCCTGAGATTATGACCTGAGCCGCAATCAAGAGTCCAACGCTTAACCGACCGACCCACCCAGGCGCCCCAATGGGTAAGTGTTTCTAATATCGCCCTGGGTGTCTGCAAATCAAGGAGGTGTGACTTTCACATGTTGGTCAGTGTAACATGAATCTAGGCCGTCAGGCAGAGGCAGATATGACCATCTAACTTAAGTCCCCAAATGAATATGTGAAATTTCTAGGGATGCTTTGGACACCCATGAGTCATGGGAAAGAAGTGTGAGCCAACCTCAGTAGATTTTAAGTGGCCAGAAGATGTAGCTGACATGTAGGGTATAGCCGTGCTGTATTGCTCACTTACGGCGGAGTGGGACATACAGGCTCTGGGAAATTCTCAGAGAAGACTCACAAGAGTCTCCCTGGGGTGTTGTTAAGTTGGCTTGGTTCCTCCTCATCTCTCTGCACTTGCCTGGGTTCTTCTTGCTCCTCCTTCCAGGAGTCCATCAAGGTTTGGGGGGGATCTATGTAGCCATAACCCCTCAGGGCTTCCCCAGACCAGGCAGCCAGCTTGGGGAGAAGGTGTGGCATCCAGCTCTGGATGGAAGGGAGAGCTCTCGCCCTTAGAGAGACGCCCTGAGAGAGGGTGGAGAGCAGGAGTTAGGTGTCCACAGCTGGGAGGATGTGCTCCTCAGGGTGTGAGATGGGGGTCCCTACACCAGTATATATCTCAGAACTGGGCCCTTCGTTTAAAAGGAATTCTAGGGCGCATCAGTCCTTCATTGATAATTCCTGTTGGGGCTTCTGAGGCTTAGTTGTATTTGATTCTCTCGAGTGTAAAACCAAAGGAGCTATTAGGTAGCAATTGTGAGGAGCTCTGAATAAGACCTACAAAGACAGTTATTAAACTAATCTGGGATAAAGGCAAGAAGGGGCGCTAATTCTGCCTGGCTTAACACCAGCATCATTTCTCTGGCGTCTTTCTACAAGTTGACAGTGGGTAGGAGCTCCAGCCCATACAAAGCAGAATGGCAGCTGGTGATGCAGAGCAGGTGACTGCTGATGGTGCTACCTTAGGAGGGTCGGTGTCCCATCCCAGCCTTTGCTGGGACGGGCGGTCTTTCCTCCTTAGCAAAAGGGGACCCAATCCTGCTGGGCTCCCAAGCTCTCCCAAGCTCTCCCAGCAGGTAGGAGGAGGCCAGTGCTGGGACAATCTCTTCTCTTCGGTGCCTGAGATTCACGCTGCCTTTGGGCTGCTCCATCCACTCCTTACATCTTATTGCTCCACCATGTTGGGCTCAGTTCCTCCAGTTTACCTCATGGTCCAAATGGCTGCCTCACCTTTATCCTCATGGCTGCATTCCAGCCGGCAGGAAGGAGAAAAACGGAAGATAAGGGCCTGCCTCTTCTGTTACTGACATCTAGAAATTGAACACACTATTTCTGTTAATATCAGATTGGCCAGAAGCTGTCAAGGAAGCCAGGTGGCCAGTTTGCCAAGTGAAACCAAAGAGACACCTGGGAATAAAAATTATAGTAAATGACAAATGAGCCAGGAACAGGGGGATAGAATAAGCACAGGGCCTGGGGAAAGAAGGCAGCAGGGCTCTGGGCTGCACACCGGCTCTATTTGGTCCATCCAACCTCGCCCTAGGCCTCTCCAGGCCTGGGAAGGAGAAACTGGGAAGTGGCAGGTAATCCCTGGCAGAGGCGGGTGCCCGACATCAAGGTAGGTTAGTTAGCAACATCTCTTTCTGCAGATTTCATGATTGGAACTTTGGAGGTAATGGCACCTAATAGAAACACTGTTTTGTTCTGGTACTCTCTCATCCTAAATGGTAATGCTGTTGGCAGCCAAGATATACCCTGCATGGCACCTCACTCATACTCAGGAGGCAGAAACATGAAAAGAGTTGTTTCCGGGAACGTTTACAGTTTCTGCTCTCCTGTCCGCTTGCAGACTCCGCTCTCGGCCTCAGTGGAATCTACACAAGCTATGTGTGGGGCTGTTGCCGAAAAGATCTCCCTTCTTTCTTTTCTTTTTTTTAAAGATTTTATTTATTTATAAATGTGAGGTAGAGAGAGCACAAGCTAGGGGAGGGGCAGAAGGAGAAGCAGACCCCTGAGCAGGGAGCCCAATGCAGGGCTCGATCCCAGGACCCTGGGATCATGACCTGAGCCGAAGGCAGACGCTTAACGACTGAGCCACCCGGGCACCCAGGATTACCCTTCCTCATAGGCTTCACGTGCACGCATGGAACAATCTCCACATAATGCCCTAATGCAGTTGTATTTTTGTAAGTATTGAAAGTGTTTTTGTTAAATGTTTTTATATTTGAAAAACAGTTTTGTCATTTCTTTTTCTTTCTTTCTTTCATATACATACATACATACATATATATATATATATATAGGTTCAAAAATGGAAATGACTCATGTCTGCCTGTGTCCACCTTCCTGGTTTTATCTCGGCATTTCCGGTCTCTCGGCCCAGCACCAAAAGCAGGGATCTGGATGGTTCCCCTGGCTCTCTCCGACCCGGCATGGCCTGCGCCAATGATTCTCTGCCCTTTTACCTTCCTTCTTCATTGGATTTTGGTGTCAGGGTTATGTGATTTGTTAAATAAATTAGGTAACTTTCCTTCCTTTTTTGGTACTTTCTGAAAAGGTGTATGTACCATAGGAGTTAATCTCACCTTGACAATTTAAAAGAAATCCACAGGGAAATGTCAGGCGCTGAGTCTACTTTGGAGGTGGTTCCTGCCTCACTTCCGTAGGTCCTGTTGGTTTCAAACTTTCCACATCTGGTTGCATTGATTTGGCTATCTATATTTACCAGAAAAAGCATTTTTTTAAGATCTTCAGATTTATGAACACAAAATCATGTATAGTTTTAATCTTTTTATCTCTGATGTTTATCATTTTCTCATTTCTAACCTTTTTTTTTTTGTTAAGACAGTTTTCTTTATTATATTTGCTAAATTTTTTTGGTCAAAGGAAATAATATTTATTTATTTATTTATTTTTAAATTTTATTTTATTATGTTATGTGAGTCACCATATGATACATCATTAGTTTTTGATGTAGAGCTCCATGATTCATTGTTTGTGTATAACACCCAGTGCTCCATGCAGAATGTGCCCTCTTTAATACCCATCACCAGGCTAACCCATCCCCCTACCCCCCTCCCCTCTGAACCCTCAGTTTGTATCTCAGAGTCCATAGTCTCTCATGGTTAGTCTCCCTCTCCGATTTCCCCCCTTCATTTTTCCTTCCTACTATCTTCTTTTTTTTTGACATATAATGTATTATTTGTTTCAGAGGTACAGGTCTGTGACTCATCAGTCTTACACAATTCACAGCACTCACCATAGCACATACCCCCCCCAGTATCCATCACCCAGCCACCCATCCTTCCCACCCCCCACCACTCCAGCAACCCTCAGTTTGTTTCCTGAGATTAAGAGTCTCTTAATGGTTTGTTTCCCTCTCTGGTGTCATCTTGTTTCATTTTTTCCTCCCTTCCCCTATGGTCCTCTGTCTTGTTTCTCAAATTCCTCATATCAGTGAGATCATATGATACTTCTCTTTCTCTGATTGACTTATTTGGCTTAGCATAATACCCTCTAGTTCTATCCATGTTGTTGCAAATGGCAAGATTCCGTTTTTTTGATGGCTGCATAATATTCCATTGTGTATATATACCACATCTTCTTTATCCATTCATCTGTTGATGGACATCTTGACTCTTTCCATAGTTTGGCTATTGTGGACATTGCTGCTATAAACATTGGGGTGCACGTACCCCTTCGGATCACTACATTTTTATCTTTGGGGTAAATACCCAGTAGTGCAATTGCTGGGTCATAGGGTAGCTCTATTTTCA
>NC_138373.1:61089094-61261215 GCF_054177405.1 Leptonychotes weddellii | reverse complement strand
TTTTTTTTTTTTTTTAGAAGTAGAATCCATATCCAGAGCAGAGCCCAATGCGGGGTTTGAGCCCATGACCCAGAGATCAAGACCGAGCTGAAATCAAGAGTTGGACACTCAACTGACTGAGACACCCAAGTGTCCCTGATTTTCAGTTTTTATCATTTGAGATCAGAGAACATGGGCTGAGAAATTTCTGACCAAAATTTAATTGGGAGAAAATTTGATTTTGTTAACTAGCATTTCATCAATTTTTATAACTGTTTCATATAAACTCAAAAAGAATGTGCATTTTTTTCTTTAGGAGCCATGAAATAATTCAACCTTGTGGTCAGGAAACATACTGTGTATTGTTTTCAATCCTTTGATATTCACGGAGATTTATTTTAATGCCCAGCCTGTGGTCTATTATGGTGAATGTTCATGTGCATTTAGAAAGAATATACACTCTGAAGTTGGGAGCTGTTCTATAAATGTTAAGTAGGTAAAGTTAGTTGATTATTTGTTCACATCTATATTTTCACTAGTATTTTTTCCATCAATTATTGAAAGATGGATATTAAGAAATCTTCCTCTATATTTGTGACTTTGTCTATTTCTCCCAAGTTCTTTTTATTTAAAATTTTAAGTAGGCTCCACACCCAACTTGGGGCTTGAACTCCCCACCCTGAGATCAAGAGTCGTATGCTCTACTGACTGAGCCAGCCAGGCACCGCAATTTCTTCCTTTAGCTCTTTTAATTTTCTAAGTGTATTTTGAAGATCTGCTATGAGTTGCATATGCATGTCCTCTTGATGAATTGATTCTTTTATAGTTAGGAAGTGACCCTCTATCTCTAGTAGTACTCTTTGACTTAAAGTCTACTTTGTTTGATACTGATTAGAGCTATGCCAACTCTCTCATGCTTATAATTTGCATAGTATTTTCCCCCCTACCCTTTGCTTTAAACCTGCATCTTTCTACACAACAGCATATATTTTATCTTGCTTTTGTATCCTGTTCATCAAATTCTGACCCTTAATTGGAATGTTTGTCCCATTTACATTCAATGTAATTATTATGTGATTAGATTTATACCTTCTAATTTATGTCTCCCAGGTGAACTGGTTATTATCTCATTAGTTCTGTTTCCCTTTGTTTTTTCTCTCCTGACATTAAAAACCCACTCCTTTGAAGTATTATTGACATACAAAAAGCTGTACATATTTAATGTATATAACACTTGATGAGTTTGGAGAAAGTATACATTTGTGAAACCATCACCACAATCTATGCCACAAAGCTATCCATTACCACCAGAAGTTTCCTCCCACCCTCTTTTTTTCTTCTTCTTCCTTTTTTTTTTTTTTTTTTTTATGGTAGGAACACTCAACTTAAGATCTACCCTCTTAGAAAATTTTGGAGTATACGATACAATCAACTATGGGCTCTGTGCTATACAGTAGATCTGTAGGCCTTAACTCATCTTGTACTCTTGGTTGAATATCTTCCTGGTTGCCCCTCCTCCTATTTCTTGCCTTTTTTAGGGGTCGGTAGATTAGCTGTGTATTTTTTAGTATTCTATTTTTCCCCTTGTATTGACTTTTTAACTATATCTCTTTGTGATATTTCTTTTAATGGCTGCTCAAAATCTCCCTTCTAATAATATACTACTTCTTGAGCTGTATAAGAATTCCATTTGCTCCATTCTGTATTTTGTGTTATTGTCTTACACTATGAAACCTACAGTACATGCTATTATTTTTGGTTTAAATACTCAATAATGTTTTTAAATTATTTTTAAAAATTACATACATGCTTGAACACACACACACTCATACAACTAGAAAGATGAAATCTTTTATATTAACTGCACTGATGTTTACCCTTCCTGTTGCTCTTCATCCCTTCCTGCAGATTGGGGGTTCTATGTATTCCATCTGCTGTATTGTTTCTCTTCAGAAAGATATAATTCTTTCAGTCTGAAAAAATCCTTTAACATTTTTTGTATGTCTTCTTTTAGCAACCCAGTGTCCTGGAAATGATTTAAGTTTTTGTATGTCTGAAAATATCTTCATGTGGCCTTCATTTTTGAAGCAGCTTTGTATTGCATACAATACAACGTTTACGTAACGTAATTTTACGTTAATTTTTTTTCTTTCAGCACTTTAAAAAAGATATCATTCTATTGCCCTTTGCTCTCCACTGTTTCTGGTGAGAAATAACATATCCTTTTTGAATGGATAAAGAAGATGTGGCATATATATATACAATGGAATACTACTCAGCCATCAAAAAACCGAAATCTTGCTATTTGCAATGACTTGGATAGAATTAGAGGGTATTATGCTAAGTGGAATAAGTCAATCAGAGAAAGACAATGATCATATTATCTCACTCATATGTGGAATTTAAGAAATAAACCAGAGGATCAAAGGGGAAGTGAGGAAAAAATAAACAAGACGAATCAGAGGAGGGAGACAAACCATAGAGACTCTTAATCATAGGAAAGAAACTGAGGGTTGCTTGAGAGGGGAGGGGTGGGGGGAGAGGATAACTGGGTGATGGACATCAAGGAGGGCATGTGATGTAATGAGCACTGGGTATTATATAAGACTGATGAATCACTGACCTCTATCTCTGAAACCAATAATACATTATATGTTAATTGAATTTAAATGAAAAAATAAAATAAATAAGGAAATAATAATTTTAAAAAATTAAAAATAAAAAGAAATAACATATCCTTCTTCCCTGGTTGCTCTCAAGATTTGATGTTTGTATTTGATTTCCAGTAGTTTGATCATGTTGTGCCTAGGTATGGTTTTCTTTTAATTTCCTGTACTTGAGATTTGCTGAGCTTTTTGGATTTTGGATTTGAAAATTTATTGGCCATTATCTGCTTAAATGTTCTTTTGTCCATTTCTTTCTGTTCTCTCCCCTGGGACTCCAATTACACATACAGTGAAATGTTTGATATTTGATATATCTCATAGATCTCAAATTCTTTGTTTTGTTCTTTCCATTCATTCATCTTTATCTTTGTTTCAGTTTGGAAATTTTCTATTGCTCTATCTGTAAGTTTACTGATTCTTTCCTTTGCTGAGTCCAGTCTGCCATAAGGCCATCAATTGAGTCCTTTATTTGTAATATTGTGTTTTTTATTTCCAACATTTTCATTTGATTCTGTTATAGCTTCCATGTCTCTAGAAATTCCCTGCATGTTTTCCACCTCCATACTAGATGCTTTAGCATTTCTATCATAGTTATTTTAAAATTCCTTGTTTAATAGTTCCAAAGATGATCTGTTTGCTTGTGTTATTTCTTCTCTTGATCATAAATCATATTTTCTTGGTTTTTAATGTGTCTTCTAATTTTTTATTGATGCCAGCCATTTTATATAAAAGAACAATAAAGAGTGAAGTAAACAGTATTTACTTCCAGGAAGGGGTACTAGAATTGAGAGGCTGAGTTAAAATTTGTATAGTTGGGTCTGTATTTTATTGCAGCTTTATTTCTATTTGGCTAACTGGTAGATACGCATGTTTTGAGAGTATAATCAGAACTTTCTTTTCTCTGGGTCTTGGTGTCTGAGTAAGTAAGATTCTGGAAAACTTGTTTTTATGGCTAAGCTGACAACTTTTTGAGACAGAAGAGATCTCTCATTTGGTTTAGGAGCCTGCCAGCATTTTGAGTTGTGGTGAGTTCTCTTTGCTCTTGCCCCAGATTTTCTGTACCAGTCTGCCTAGAATTCCTGGAGCAATTTCCTTCAGCTATCCTTCCCTACTTCATCTCATGGCAGTCAAAAGTCCAGAGCGTTTCATATTGATTTTTCTCAGCTTTCCTATTTTGCTCTGCTACCTTCATAGATTGGCTGCCTTGAACTTGGTGGAAGACCCACATACTTCTGGCGGTATCTCTTCCAGCTCTTCTTTTCTGCCTCTCAGCCTTTGGCAGGCATAAAAGCAGTTGTAGTTATCTTATTTCCTACAGATAGCTTGGCACTGATGGTGGTTGAATCCACTCAGGTTACTTTGCATTCTCAGCTCTCTGATGGGTTCTAAAAAACTAGGATTTTGTAGCTTATCCAGTTTGTTTTGGTTGTAAAGGTGAGAGTGAGAATATCTTTTTATATCTTCATCAGAAGCAGAACTCAACATAACATAATTTATTTTAATTATTATTCATATCTTCCATCTTTATCTGTTACTGATACATCACAAATTCATTAGAACATCCCATGGCAATTTTGTTTCAATCCATATTTTATGTATTTCTAGATTTTTTACATTATATAATTTGTTGCCATACTTGGTAAAGAAAAAAAGCAATGTATTGAATAAAATAAATCCCAAAATAGCTCTTTGGCACACCCCTAAACAAACAAACAAATGAAAACCCACAAAATAAATAATTCTCTCAAATTCAGTTGATTTTACCTTTGACAATATGAAATTGTTATCTTGTTTTAATGTTTTGTCTTAAATTCCACTTCTGCTATATTAATTGATCTTTTCTTTGTGCTCATGTTTCTTCTTATTTTTGACTACCACAATCCTTTTATATTTAGCACTTTATATTATTTATTTTATGCTTTAGATATAACCTTATAAGCAGAAAAGTTTTAGATTTTGCTTTACAACTTAATCTGAGTCTTTGGAGAAATTTAAGCCATTTATATTTATTGTCATAATTTGATGCTTATTATGACTTTTTATTTACATATTTATCAAATATTTGTTGAACACCTTTCTGGGAAAAAAAAGTGAATGAAGCAAAATTTTTGCCTCTTGGGAGTCTTTACTAGACTGTGATCACTACTACCAATGATAATTTTATCCAGGGAATATGAAAGAGTGAAATGCAAGAACTGACCCCAAATGAAAATGGATTTTCATTTCTAATCTATTATTCAGTTGAATTTATATGGGGATGCAAAATATATGCTTGTTCCTTATTCCTTTTTATGGTTACAAAGAAGATTTTTTCCCCTTTCAAGTGATATGATATATAAAGGAGTTTTCTTAAGTCTTCTACTCAGTGTACCATGATTCTGGAAGGAAAATTTTATCTTTGTAGCAATTTTGGATCATCTCAATATTTCAATGTAATTTCAATATAATTTTTGCCTAGAGATTCAGGATAAGCGCTGTTGTATAATAGTATTTTGTAGGCCAGTTGAGTTTCTACTCTAGAAGAAGGGAATAACCTTTTCTAAGTGAATGAAGAAGTTTCCATCAAATAGTTAAGAACTCTTTGATTCTTTGGGGTCTGAGGACAGAACAGTTACAATATGATTATTTCAGATAATTTTGTCCTTGAAACTAGAGGAAGTTGTTTCTTACCAAACTGCTGGCTGGAGATAACATCTGACCCTCTAGCCTTGTTCGGGGGTCAGGGGGAAAGCATCTGGAGCAATGGGTCTGTCACGGTGCCTGTTTAGAATGGATAAAGGACAATGCCTTCTGCCTAGAAGCCATGGATGAATGAGTGTTGCAGACCTGAGTCTGTCTTCTGATAGACTTCACAGAGGCCTGAGGGAGGAGAGTGGGCTTGAAATTCTGAACTCAGGACTGTTCAGGACTCTGCTCTCTCTTGCACTTGGAGGGGAAGTTGGCAGAACTCAGTCACTTTGTTGAGAGTAGCGAGCTGCTTAGACAAGAAAAGGAGCCTGGCTTTCCTCAAGTCTGCAGCAGAGCCAGCTTTCTCTGGGATGAACTAATCCCCCTTCTCCCCACTCCCCATCCCTGTATAGCTTCAGATGGTCATGGTCATGGTTGCTGACAGTCACCTTCCTTCCCTTCCTCAATCCACTCTACCCTGTTGGGCCCAGGGTCACTGGGATCCAAATGAATGTCCAAAATTGGAGCTGACACCAGCTTAGCTGACACGGTTGATAGGATGACTCTACGTTCCAGTTTTCCTGGGACAGTCACCATCTACACTTGTTGTTTTGGCATAATTATTAATAGCTCTCTTTTTCACTCAACAGTGTCCAGATTTAGACAATAAATCATGTAGTTACTCTAACTTTTCATCTGTAATGAGACCCATTCTTTGGCTTATACTGACACCTGTAGGATACAAAATGGCTTTGAAGAAAATGAAAAGGTGGAAGGTTCTCTGCCCTCAATGTCCACGATTTTAGCCCACCTCCTGCATACACTGAGAACCTTGATTGTTTGACATGTTCTAGAAAAGGACAATGGCAGGGAAACATTTTCACTTGAAGATGCTACATACTCCGCTGCCTCGAGTGTCCAGGGTTATACTAAAAGTTGGAGTAATGTCAATGCTCTGAAGAGGACACTTTGACCACTTCTGTTGGTGACAATAGTTTCTGGTCAAATGGCTCTATGCACTATGAAAGACAATGACTGGGATGGGAGGTGTGATACTTGGACCCACCTCTGGGGGACAGGAAGTTGTCTGAAAAGGGCAGGGAAGGACTCAGTGAGGACAGTCACACGAGCCTTGGGGCTCTGAGTGTTCACAACTGGCTTAGAAGAAGGATTTAGGTGGGTCAGTGTCAAGGCCCCCTGGCTCATCTGTTGGAAAGTAGGGGATGTGGGTCCATACTGACAAAAAGGACCATTGGAGGGACGTGGGCTGCAGTGCAGGACGGCCTCCACTCTCCTCTCCCGCAGGTTCCATCGTGACACCTGGGGTCCAATCTGAATGTCAGAAACAACACAACACACTTAAAAAAAATTGAAGTTCAGAGGTCAGGACAGTTTCGGACAGGACTAATGGGTACGCTTGGCTGTCACAATGATGGATTTGCAGCACATTAACCCTTGGGTTCCTGTGCCCAAATGCCCTGGGGGGGGGCACATTTCCCTGCATAAGACTGACTTCGCATGGGGTTCCCTGTCCCCACAGAGGTCACCCCCTCCTGCTGCCTCACAGCCCAAAGCCCAGAAAAGTGAAAATAGACTGTTGCCAAGATCAGAAAGGAGGCTTGAAAAGCGTGTTTGCCCTATTCAGAGTAAATCAGGATAGGGAAGGGAAACACAGGATGTTGTCTGACTTCCAGGTATTCTTGTAGGATTTTACTGGAGCTTTTGTTTTTGTCTTTTTTTTTTTTTTTTTAAGACACTAGTTGTTGTAAAGTCCTCGTGGAAAGTGGAAAGTGTAACCAGACAGAAACCTCGGGCTTCACCAATTCCCTTGGAAAGGGCTCGCCCTGGCTTCTTCCAGACTCTCTGTGAGAAAATCCTGGCCGTGCCCCTTGACCTGCATCTTGGGAATGTGGGGACTGAGCGGGCCGCCTTCTGGCTGTCACTCGCTGAATGAACAGACCATAATGAGTCAATTCTCTGCTGCCTGCTATTTAAAACAACGGGTTCCTTCCTGTTTCCTACGCGCTGACTGAGGCTTCTTCTGTGTTAGGGGAAAAAAAAAGAAACTCAGGGATAAAGTGCGTCCTCGGAGACTGAATGAGCTACACATCTCAGCCCACTGTGGCACAAAAGCTCCTAACTGTTTTATCTGTACAGATGGCTCTAATTTGGAGTTGGTGCCATGACTCTGTGAGCTAATTTCCTAAATACTTGGTTCATTAAATTGGGAGAGAAAAAAAAAAGAACAAACCCTCTAAGCCAAGCTAGACTCATTCCAAGAAACAGAATTGCTCCTAGGGTTGCACTTTACATTTCCGCAGAAATCCCTCAGTATTTAACTGCGATGTTGCCTCCAAGAAGAAAAGAGGAGAGCGTGAAAACCCCCAGGCCAGAATTGAAATGCCCAACTGCTCTGATGCTTTGTCCCTCACCCTGGGGAAGCCCAGTTACCCACCGGGAGTGAGTCAGCCCCGGTGATCTGTCCCCGGTAAAGGTGGGCCAGGGAGGGACACATGTGGCCTCCAATGATGAGCGGGGCCTCGGTGATGCCCCTATAAGGAACTTCTCAGGTAGGTCCCTAACTTTGGCTTTTTCACCATTTCTCCAATCAAGTGTAAGGGATTTAGTAGGGAAGCCAGGCTCCCATGGGTAAGTGACCACTGAGTTGCCATGCAGCAATTGTAGGGGACAAAGCACCTCCTGCTCTCCTGGGGACACCCCCCGGCTGCTGCTGGGCCCGAAGGACATCAAGACTATACCACCTCTGGCTGTGCATGACTTGTGGCTTGGGAACCAGAGCTTTCGAGGGATGACAGAGCCTCGTGGAGAGAGCTCAGAACGCTGCTGGGACACGTGTTCTCTTGCTCATGCAGCAAGCATGCTGGACCCTCATGTCAGGCCCTGGGATGCATAAGATTAGTGACTCGGGTCCCCACCCACAGGGCTGTCATTTCTAACTGAGCCAGGGGGATAAGACACGCATCAGGGTATTCACTCCACCTGGGAAGCAAGCAAGATATCACATAAGAGGTGCCGCTGAGCCAAATCTCAAAGAAAAGGGACAGGGCCACATTAGGCTGAAAGGGAGGAAGACATTTCCCACAGAACGAATAATGTATGTGATATGTGTGAGAAATGGTACGAATGTCAGTGTAGTATCCCAAGCACATATAGTTGGTACTCTGTAAATAATTGCACACACAATTGAATAGTTGGGCATGACTTAGAGCATAGTGTGCATGAGTGTGTATGTGTGTACATGTGTGCACGAGTGTGCATGAGTGTGTATATATGTGTATGAGTATGCATGGGTGTGTATATGTGTATGAGGGTGCATGGGTGTGTATATGTGTATGAGTGTGTATGTGTGTATGAGTGCGCATGTGTGTGCATGTGTGCATGAGTGTGTATGAGTGTGCATGTGTGTGCATGTGGAGGCTGGTCTATGGAGGAGTAGAGGACTCAAGGCTTACAGAGTAGGTTGGAACCAGACTGTGAAAAGACTGTTGGCAAAGGGAAGCCTAGAAAATGTTTTGAAAGTCTCAGAATATGTAAGCATCATTTAGGATGTAATAATCAGGCATGTATTTCCAAAGGCTCCTCCTGGCTGCTGTAGAGGGACGGACGGGAGGGGCACTGCTTAGGAGGTGAGTGTGGAGTCAAGCAGCAAGGCGCTGCTGGGACTCAGGGAGGGGCAATGGAGGTGGAGAGACACCCAGAAGGCAGGGTTGGTGCTTGAGCAGCTGGGGGCAGGGTGGGGAGGGCAGGAGTCCACCATAACCCTCAGGCTCCCAGCTCCACGGCAGGGGGAGGAATCTGGACTCCTTACCAGGTGCTGAACCGGGAGCGCAGGTCCAGGGAAAGAAGAGAAGTTCAATGTCATTGAATCACAAGTTCTGAGGGGCAGCAGGATCAAGCAGAGCATGGGCAAGGAGGACCCTGGAGAGAAGGAGATGTCCCAGCAGCCAGCAACCAATGAGAGGAAGGCCAGGAAGGAAACAGAGAGGGAGGAGACAGATGCCCGTGGCGGAGCAGGAAGCCTCCACCTCGAGTCCAAGAGAAGGCGGCCAACCAGAGAGCTAGAATGGGGAGGAAAGTGGGGAGAGCCAGCGGTCTGCAGATGCGAGGGGCGAGGGCTGAGCCAGCCTAGGATGGCGGATGGTGCAGGACCCGAGGGAGACGGAACAGGCCTCACAACTGTGGTTGTGGGTCCCTCATGCTTCTGGGCTTGGGTTTGAGAGAGATACCTCAGGGTGCTGGTGGGGGATGCCAGGGGGTTGTGTGTGTGGAGGACAGAGGTTGGGGGCCAGACTGGGGTGAGGGGGAGATGCACATCCACCTGACATGCTCACCCATACGGGCACCCCAAACCCCAAGGTCAGCTCCACAGCCAAGGCCTGGGCTCTGGATCCCTATTCCAGGAGGGACCCAGTAGGAGGCGCCCTGCCCACTAGCGGCTGTGGTCCAGGGGCAACTGTGCTGGAGAGGGGCCGAGAGCCCACAGCGGGGTACGTGGGCTAGTCATGGCTCGTGTGCTCTCTGCAGGGCAGGGCTAAGAATTGTCTTGCTGCCAGTAAAGTAACATGACAACGTGGGGAACTTTCTACCATGACCCTCTCAGAGCACAAGGCTTTCCTTTTCTTACTGGGCCTGGATGTAAAACCAGGGGAGCCTTCATTGGAATGTTCCATCGGCCGCTTCCTCGCCACGGGACCTCGAGCAGGTGTCTCACCTTGTCAGTCCCCTGAACGCGCCGGCAGAACGCACCAGCCCTCAGCGCGCCCAGAACTCAGGAGGGACAAATTGTTTTTGGTTGTGTCTGGTCGCCTGGTCCACTTACAGCAGCGCCTGACACTAGGACAGTCTTCAGAAATATCTGATGGACGCATGAGTGAGTTGAAGGTCCCAGCGTGCTGGGGGCACCAGTAAAAATGGAATAAGTGTGAGTCCCCTTTCTCTCCCATGGTTTTTCCTGTCCCTGATTTCTTTCCCTTGGCCTGGCACCTTTCTGTCATCTGGCGGTCATTTCTTCTGCCTTCCTCCTCACTCATCTTCTCTCTGTCTCTGTGTCTCTTTTTGTCTTTTTACTCCCCTCCTTCCCTTCCTGCTTATATGGGGGTGAGTAATGTCCCTCCCCCTACTCTACCCCACAAATTCATATCCACCCAGAACCTGTGAATATGACCTTATTTGGCAATGGAATTTTCATGGATGTCATCAAGTTAAGATGAGGCCATTCTGCATTAGAAATGTCCTCAATCCATTACAACTGGTGTTCTTATAAGGAGAGGGAAGGTTGGTCACAGAGACCCAGGGAGAAGGGCGCCTGATGGCAGAGGCAGGGACAGAGGGATGCTGCTCTACCCCGAGAAATGCCAAGGATGGCCCACCACCACCAGAGAGGCTAGAAAGCATGGAACCCAGTCCTCCAAAATCACCCCAAAAAGGACTCCAACCTACCCACACTTTGATCTCGGACTTCTAGCCTCCCGAAAGGTGAGAATCTTGCTGTTGTTTTACGCCAGTTTGTGGTCTTTCAGGACGGCAGCAGTAGGAACCGGACCCGTTCACTTGTCCCTCTTCCCTGCGTGGTGAGCTGGGAGACCCGCAGTCGTTGGATTTCTCCCGCAGAGCGGTGCGCACCTGACCGCCGCCCCGGGGGAGCTGCAGGCCGCCTCTGTATTGCCGGCCCCGCCTCTGGTTTCGCGTCCCGGGATGAAGAGGCACCAAAAAGTGCAACAAAGTCACGGAAAACATCTGGGTGGGGAGGTCACTCAGAGCCCCGGGCGAGGAAAGGAGGGAAAGACGAGTGGCGGGAAAGCTGGAGTTTTCAAGCGTGCAGACAAATTCGTTGTCGGAGCGCGCCCCAGGTCCGGCGCCCGGGAGCGGGTGCAAAATGGGCTGGGGAGCCGCGTGCTGGCGCTCCGCTTCCGGAGCACGTTCATCTCCAGGTACCCGAGCAGCTGGGAGACAGGAAGGGATTTTCTGCTGGCTGTCGAGGCAAGAAGCTCTTGAGCAGCAGTTACCGCGATAGACCACCTGTCGCCCGCAGCACCGCGGGGGGATGGCACCAGACTGGGGGCAGAGGAGGCCCCATTAGTGAGGTCTCAGAGAAGCGGGTGCTCCGTGCACCCCTATTGGCAGGGCGGCCAATGGCCAGCTCACCTGCTCGGGCGTCGCATGCCAGCCAGTATCCATCTAAGAATCCTTCGTTCTTCCTTCACCTGGGTGAGGGTCACAGACAAGGGTTAGCGGCTGTCTCCATCAACTTCCGCACACTCCCCATGGAGCACTGGATGCAGCATCATCACAGGGAGAAGAAAGGGAGAAAGAGGTAGTTTGGGCAAAGCAGAATGGCTCACACCATTGTGATCCTGGAGCCAACAGTTGTGAGCAGGAATGCATCCTTTTCCGGCTTCCACTGAAGGACTTCAGGCCTCTACAAGAGAGACGAACCGAGAAGAAGACTTCAAAGAAGAGAACAGGATGCTTGCCTCAGGTGGGGTCTCTCCTCTCTCCCCTCCAACGGATGGGCAGCTATATCCAGATAAGCCAGGGCCACTTCCTCTAATGGAAGGGCATCTTGGGGTCAAAGGCGGAGGCATGAGCAGAATGCATGGTGGAGGGATGCCATATGGGTCGGATGGGAGAGAGAGTGAAGGGAGGGTATAGAGGAAGTAGGACTGGAAGGTAAGGTCACACTGAAGAGCTGTAGCACAGCAGGTCAACAACGGGCCAGCAGTGGGTGAGTCAAGAAAGCCAAAAGCATGGGAAACATCCCAAGGGTCGTACACCCAGAGAGAAGGGAGACGGCTGTGGGTGGGAAGCCTGGGTGTGTAAGAGTTCACATTGTCAGGGTATATCCCAACTGAATGTTCCAGAGAGACCCAGAGTAAAATTAGAGCAGCTGAGCAGCGACAAGCTGGAGACACTTGCTGCATGAGGATCCTGGCCAGGGAGGACACAGTGAAGAGTCCTAGTGTGGTCTGGGGGAATAAAGAAGGGTGGAAGTGGAATTAGCTTAGAAGAGTGATAAGCTGGTCAAGTGAGTGAACCACGTGCCCCCTGTGCTCACCTAGGGGTGCCCAGAAGAGTAGCTTTGTGGCCCACAGGACCCATGGGGTATGTGCTGGGTCAGTAATTCCCGGGAGAACTGAGAGGACCTCTGCCCCAAGGTTGTGGTGTGAAGGAGGGATTCCTTCAGAGAGGCTGGGGAAAGTGCTCTGCTCTGGGTGCCGGGGCCCAGGAAGGAAGCAGCACTGGGGAGCCCCCCGGGGTCATTTGGAGCTATGTGGAGTAGTTGCAGCGCAGGAGGGCCACCCAATCTGCTCCAAAATTTACAGGAACAGAAAGGAAACTTGTATTTCAGGGTATTAAAATTTGTTTTGGGGGCTCCTGGGTGGCTCAGTCGGTTAAGCATCTGCCTTCAGCTCAGGTCATGATCCCGGGGTCCTGGGGTCGAGCCCCGCATCAGGTTCCCTGCTCGGCGCGAAGTCTGCTTCTCCCTCTCCCACTCCCCCTGCTTGTGTTCCCTGTCTCGCTGTGTCTCTCGCTGTCAAACAAATAAAAATAAATAAAGATAAATCTTAAAAAAATAAAAATAAAACCTGTTTTGTGTGTGTATGTGTGTGAGCTATGGACCACTCTGTCAAATTGGTAAAGCCTATAAGATTCCTTAGGAATTTTTTTTCCCCAAGATTTTATTTATTTGAGAGAGAGAGTGAGTGAGAGAGAGAGTACACAAGCAGGGGCCGACTGAGCTACCCAGGTGCCCCTAGAAATGTTTTTAAGTGGATAAAATAGAAAACTAGATTGAAATTTGTACTGGAGTACGGTTATTAAAACATAAACATAATAATAATTTAGTACACATATCTCTTTATTAATCCACTACTAAATAATAAGATAATAATTAATAAGGGGAAGGTTTAATAACCTCCATACTTTTGAAGTAGTGATGAGTATAAGTGATAGTTTGATATGAAGACAACTGGAAGGTGATGTGAAAATATCTTCGATTTCTATTGGTGATGACATCATAGGTACAGTCAATACTAATGGGACTTAGTGACTGCATTTATTACTGAAGAAAGTGCTAAGTTTAGAGACTATAAAGATGTACTTCGTTTTTCCTATCCAAGTTCACAGAGCCCCTGAATTCTATCTAAGGATCCTTTGGAGATGCTGGACATAGGTTCTGAACCACTGTTTATTGTATAAAGCCATGGAGGTTTTGGAATTTGTGTGTTCCAACAGCAGCTAGCATTAATTATCCTATCACATCTGTTGACCTGGACAGAGGCACCCTGCCTGCAAAGGGAACTTGACCTTCATGCAATGTTATCATGATAGGCTCAAAAATGACCCCCCCAAAATGTCCATGTCCTAATGCCCAGAATTGTGAACGTTCCCTTATATGGCAAAAGAGGCTTTGCTGATGTGATTAAGTCAAGGATTTTGAGATGGAGAGTTTATTCTGGCGTCTCTCGATGGGCCCAAAGTTATCACAAGGGTCCTTACCAGAGGTAGGTCAGGGAGTAAAAGTCACAGCAGTAAGAAATGTGATGACAGAAGCAAGAGGTTGGAATGACATGAGAAGGTGGCTTCTAGAGGCTATAAGAGCTACAGGAAGCAGATTCTCCCCTGAAGCCTCCAGAAGGAGCTCAGCCCTGCTGACACTTTGGTGGTAAACTTCTGACCTCTGGCAAGATAACAGGTTTGTGTTGCTTTAAGCCACTAGGTTTGTGGTAACTTGTCAAGCAACAATAGGAAGCAAATACCCTTACATAGCGTTCTATCTTGAAAGCCTCTTTGTTGAGGTATGGTGACATGCAGTGAAGTGCCTGGGTCTGACTTACACAGCTTCATGACTTCTCACACATCATACTCTGTATAACCATCCCTCAGACCAAGTTATGGAATATTCTAGCACCCAGAAGCTTCTCTGGTGGTCCATCTCAGGCAGCACACCAGGAGTGACCACTCTTCTGACCTCCGTCCCCAGAGATTAGTTTTCCTTTTGCTTGCTTTTGAACTTCATGTAAATGGACGCAGGCCCCAGCTGCTCACTTGTGTCTTGCTTCTTTCCTTCAACATTATGTCTATGAGAGTCAACCATGTTGCTGCTTGTCATTGTTCCACCTGCAACTTAGTCCTTTTATCAATTTAGTGGGAAATTCTTACAATGGTGCCAAAAAAAAAAAGAAAAAAGAAAAAAGAAAAAAGAAAAAAGAAAAGAAAAAAAAGAGGTGGAAATAAAATAAAGGCACCATCTTGCATTTTTTTCAATCGCCTGGCTTCCCTGAAATGGCCTGAAGCACTCCAAACTTCTTCCTCATTTCTCCCCCCGGAGCCCAGGGCCCTGCTCAGCAGCCTGGAGGAGGGTATTTGGACTTGGGTTTTTCTCCCTCCAGGAATCTGTGCTCCAGTCTGGGCAGAGTGGAGGCCTGTCTGCCACACAGTTTTCTTAAGGGGAACCGTCCTCCCGACGCCATTTCCTGAGCGTTTTCTGGCAAAGATCCTCTTCAGGACCCTCTTGTTCATCTATGTCCTCCCTTGCCCCTCAGACCTTTCCCTCAGAGTAACTCTGTCCCTACTCTGAGAACCACGCTCCACTCCGTTCCCTCCTCTCCCCAAAACAATACCCAATACTCCTCTTTCGGTCCCCATTGCCATCATCTCAATCTCTGCGTCCCCCACTGACAACCCCCAGATCCCTCCCCACTTTGGCAACATTGCCTTAAGGTGGCAGGGACACCTAGAGAGTCTGTGTTCGCTGAAAGAGGAGATTTTCCTTCTGCTCAGCCAGGGAGGCCCAAGCCTCAAAGAGAGGAAATGCTCGCTGGCCTTCCTGCCTCCTTGTCCCTCAGGATGCTGTCTGGCCTCAGCACCCTCCCAGACCATTCCTTCCGCTCTGGCTAGAGAGCGCTCCGTCCTTGTGGGGCCACGGGAACCCCACAGCCTTGGGCTTCCCATTGCTGGGAGAGCAAGGGGGAGAGGCAGAGCCCCTGAGAGAGGCGGGGGGGAGGCAGGTCAGCACCCAGGCCTGCAGAGGAGGAAGGCGGTTTCAGAGCCATGGGGCCGGGGTTCTGAATCCAGGATTACAGGCTTCTTGCCAGGCTTCCAATCACTGTCCTCTTTGTTACACCCCTAGTCTGCCCTTGGCACACTCCTCCATGAGCGATTCACTCTGTGTGTGTGTGTGTGTGTGTGTTTAAAGATCAAAATATCCTATGTATTACTAATAAACGTCTGGGAGAATGAATCAGCAGCCAAGAGGGCCTTCCAATATTCCCACTCCCTCCTTTAATTGAACTCATTACCCCAAACTTCCAACCTCCTCCCTTGTTCTTAAATCATAGAGTGCAGTTCGTTTTCACACCAGCAACCGTGTGCGGGGAGGCAAGAAGTGAGAGGCAGGGGAGCATCCGGGAGGTTTATTTCGGGGATAAGTAGAGGGGGACAGAGGGAAGGAAGCAATTCTGCTTGTGGAAATCCTTTCCCTAGTCTAAAAAAATCACCCCCCACAAAAACTACCGACAAAACCCTGGTGAGCGCGTCTGAAGGATTTTGTTTTGAAAAGCTGCTCCCTGCCCCAGGTCACCGCGAAGGAAAGAAGGGTGCGCGGGGCCGCGGGAGGCGGGCACCCCGCACCTCTGGCCGCAGATTTTCCCTCCAGGAAGTTCAGGTGCCTCGGCCTCGCCCCGGGTTTTCAATAATAAACACGTGCTCTCCTTGTCCTCATTCGTGACAGTTTTTGAAAAGGAAAATAAGCCACACCAAGAGGAGACGTCTGTGCGTAAAAACCTGTCTACACCCGGGCTGGAGAGGCAACGGAAGGAAAGGCCACCTACCATTTATTTTTATAAACATCGTAATAAAAAACACGGATTGGAAGCGACGGCTATAAATAACATGTGCTGTTTTCACTCAGGGTTTACCCGGGCCCTGAAGGCCTTGCGCCGGGACCGGTGGCCGTCCCGGTCCTCCCCTGCTGGCTCACGGCCCGTCCCCGCGCCTCGCCGGCTTGGCAAGCGGAGACCCTGCACCTTGCGGCGTCTGGGCGCACCCCGGAGCCCGGCTTCTGCTCCCCCCAGTCAGGAACCCCCCCGGAACACCCCCCCCCCCGCCCGCCCCGGGCCACCTCCGGGACCTGGCCCTTGGCGGAGGACACCTGACGGAGAGGAGAGGCGGATGGGTTACGGGCTTCCTTCCTCAGCGACTCACGGGCCCGCGGCCTCACAGATGTTCTCCCCGGGTTTGTTTTGATAGCTTGTTTCAAAAACAGTTCATATCCACCAACTGTTGAGATAATACTATTCCAAGTGGCAAGCAACTGTGATTATTTTGGTTGCTGTTTATCCTGGCGAGCCCAGTCCAGCTGGAAAACATGGGGCCGGGCGGGGGGGGGTCCCCTTTCTTGCTCTTCTCATTGTTGCCCCTATTGGCCGGTGGGGAGTCATTTCAGCTTTCTTCACGTGGGAGCCCTGTGTTCCCAGGAGAAGAGGAGGGGGGAAGAGTCAGATGGTAGTATGTGGGTATTCCCGGGGCTGATAACCCTCCCGCAGCCGAGGCCTCTTTCACAATCCCACCCACAACTTTTCTGGACGCGCTTGTGCCTGGATTGAGGGGGGCCTGGCTTGGGGGTGGAGTTGATCATTTGAACGGACTCCCTCTCCAACGTCCCACACATTCCAGGCCTAAAATCAAACTTCCATGTGCCCGCCCAGCCCCAAGCTCTCCTGCCAGCTTCCCTAAATGGACAAAGGCACCCACCCGCTGCATCCTCAGGCACCGGGGTGGGCCTGCTGTCCCCGCTGACATTCCTCTCTCTCCCTAGACCTCCAAAGTCAGTGCTTTGCCAAGCCCCACGGATTTTCCTGGGCCGTTTTTATCTCTGGCATCCATCTGCTGTTCTGCATCCTCACTGCCTCCACGCACAGTTGGCCCCATCCCCTGTCCCTTTCACTGTGGCAGAAACTTGCCTCCACTGTCCCAGATTTTCCCCCTCGCCTTCCATTGCTCCCTCCCACCTGCTGCTAGGCTCAGCTTCACTATTGTCACTCTCCTGTTCAAAACCCCTCACTGACTGCCCACTGAGTGCAGAGTGGAGTCACAGAGCATCTTGCCTGCCAGGCCAGGCCCTCCATACTCTCATTCTAACCTGATTTTGCCCCGGATCCTTCTACTTTCCTATACAGATCTTTCCCATTGCCCAGGCAGGCTCACTAGTTCCTGACCACATCTGTGCTTTCTAGCTGGGCCACCATGTGGCCGAGTCCAGGGCTTGCCCCCTCACCTGATAAACTCCACCAAGGTACTTCCTGGCTTTGTGCAGCCCATGCGACCAGAGAGCCCCTGGGCCTTTGGACATGCTGCTTCTTCATTCTGGGGCACCCTCCTCTCCCAGCTCCACCCATCAGAACCACACTATTCTCAAGCTCCACTTCTTCCTTGAGCCTTTAATGGACACTCTTGCTAGAAAGGGTGGCTCTTATTCCTAAGTCTCTGAAAAAAATTGTATCTGAAGTGTTTAGTATTTCTTTGTGCTTATGTGTCAGATTTTATTAGAACACAAACCTCCTTAAGGATAAAGACCATGAATTACATTTCTGTGTATAATTTGCTGTGCCTAGCACTCCGGATGGCCCACAGTAAATGCTCAGTAAATTTCTGCTGGATGAATGAAAGAGTGGATGATTTATGCTGGGCTCGGGCCTACCGGATTTCACCATTAACCTCTGCTTGCGTTAAATTCAGGCACATCTATTAGGTCTTTTCTCATCCTTCTTTGCTACTAGACTGCAGGCAAGGATTGAATAGAACAGGAAGGATGTTCTATCATCCAGACTCACATAATGGTGAATCGGGAATTCTCAGGTATGTGAGTGTGCAACATCCAAGCCATCGCTCCAAGCCCTGAGTTCCAGGACAAGTCTCCAGGGCACAGGGATACAGGAGGCAGGGGCTATGGGTGAGGGAGCTTGGGGCCCCTGCCCCCCACTTCACCAGATCAACTCTGCTTAATATCTGTGTCACCTCTTGAGGTCTGATAGAAGCCAAATGCAATTAGAGGCCTTTTTTTTTTTTTAATGAAAAACCAAATCAAACCATAGATATGGTCCTAGGTAAAAATTCTAAACTCTTAAGAGAAATGTCTGTCTAAACCTATTTGTACGGGTCTTAAAGTACATGCCACGGCTTTCAATCCAGGGCAGTCCGGGCAACTATGACAGGACAGCCCACAGCAAAGCGCCAACACGTCCAAATGTCCGGGGTCCAGGGGAAGAGCAGGAGGGTGGGGGTGTGGGTGCCATGAACAAGTTGTGTAACTTAGTCCCAGTTCTCACCTCCCTAGACTCTGCACTCACTCCGAAGCGCAGAGTGCCCAAGTGGCCACCGCAGGGTGGCGCGGAGGTCGCAGAGGTCAGGAGCCTGCGCCCCAGGGAGCCCGTCCTGGGCAGACAGTCGTAGCCAGAGGTGACGCTCAGGCCGAGGGCGCCGGGTGCGGGCGTCCTAGCCTCTGCCTGGACCTGTTGATCTGGAAGGCCCTCTCTAGCTCTAACGTTTCAGACTCTGACTCAGCTGGCAGCCGCGTGGACCCGGTTGCTGGGGGAAATGCTGTGTGCACATTTATTCTGGGGTTGGATATTTAAAGAGCAGGAACTGTTGCGCTACATTTCGGAAGTGCTTCAAGAGGGAGGGGGCTGCAGACTGGGCTTTTCTTTAAACAGTTATAGATATCCTGTCCCGATCTCTCGGTCCACAAAGAGTAATTTTCTTCCCCTAAGAATCTGACGTGGGTCCTGCCCATTGTGTCTGCCTGGCTGGCTCCGGGCTGCTCGGTCCGGCAGGAAGCAGGTGGCCCGAGGTGGGACATGTGCCCAGCCCCCTCCCCGGCTGGCCGTGGGTCCCCTTCCAAGTGCCACCCCACTGCCATCTCGCTTCCAGAAAGCAAAGCGTGGCAGCGGCCCCTTAAGCTGCTGGGAGGGAAGCAGAGTGTTGGTCGGGTTCTCCTCGGTCACCCTCCCCTGGGGATGACAAGATGGAGATCCCTGGGCTCTCGGGGGTCTTGGCATAGGTGGGGACACTGGGGAGCCCAGGCTTCCTCTTCCACGCCCGCTGTTTTCATGGGCTCAGGAAACTGACCGAAAGCTGGGACTTTGTTTTCAAAGCCCTGCGTCATTTTTACTATTTAAACGGCCACTTTGGGCTGCTTTTAGGGAGGTGGTTCTTTTGTCGCTTTTCTCACTCAGGATGTTGTTTCCAGTAGATTTCCTCACAGACTCTGTCTGCTGCCTTTGTTTGCCTCTCCGAATGCACATGGAGAAGTCTTCGAGAATCCAGGCTGAATCAGTGAATTGGACCTGTGGTGCTGTGAGGAGCACAGTTAAATTTTTCTCTGATGACATTTATTGTTTTCCTTTCTGCTCACAGAGGTCATCTTGTCCACATGCTCATTATAGCACATTTGAGAAATAGAGGAAATAAACGTAGGTGATGGAAGAGGAAAGTTGGTATCACCCACAGTCTCGCGGCCAGAGACCCACCACTAGCGGCCTCCCCATGTGGTTTGTCTTTCTCTCTTTGTTTCTTTTTCCTGGCTGGGCTCATACTACACGTATTGTTAAGGAACCGGCTTTTTACACCCAACACTGACATTAACATGGTCCCAGGCCCTTGGAAGTTTTATAGGCACCACTTTTAAGCCTCTTTTGCTCTCCTTCGGCTCTGCCACCAGCAAAGCAGCATCAAAGACAGTAGCCAGTGTTCCCGAGGAAAGAAGGACGGGAAAACTGAACAGATACCATCATTTGGGTCTGTGTGGAAAGCCGAGATGGCTGGGCTGGTGGATGACTTTTATTTTTTCTTTCTGTTCTATGGTTTGCACGGTTTTCTGGAGCAAACCCCCGAGAAGAGGCGGAATGATGCAGTGATCAGCAGTGCGGGCTGTGGCATCCGGCGGCGTGGGTTCCTTGCTGCCGCTATCCAGGTGAGTGGCCCGCTGAACTGCGCTGTGACTCAGTTTCCTTGTCTCTACAGTGCGAACAGTGATGCTATTACTTTAGGTGGTAGGTAGGTTCTGAAGTTCAGATGCAGTGATGCATGAGAAGCCCGGTACTTATGGGGCAAACAGTGACCACGGTGGCTTTCCATTAGCCTTGTAATAGTAGAAATGCTAAGAGTTATGGGCTTATGCGCTGAATCGTGTCCCCTTCAAATTCATCTTTGATGTCCTAACCCCCACAGCTCAGAATGTGACTGTATTTAGAGATTGGGCTTACAAAGGAAATTGAGTCAAAGTGAGGTCATCAGAGTGGGCCCTAATCCTGTAGGACGGGTGTCCTTATAGGAAGAGATGGGGACCCAGACACCCCCAGAGGGGAGACCACGTGAGGGTACCTAGTAAAGGTGGCCAACTACAAGCCAAAGAGAGAGGCCTCTGAAGAAACCAACCCTGCCAACACTCTGATCTCGGGCTTCCAGCTTCCGAAATTGTGAGAAAATAAATTCCTGTTGGTTAAGCCCCCCAGCCTGTGGTACTTTGTGATGGCTGCCCTAGCAAATAATGTAGTTCCTTGGTAGGCGTATTGGCACTGCTGTTGTTTACGGCCTCTCTGCCCGGAGTTCCTTACAATCTAAGAGCAGTGCCAAGAGGTCTAAGAGACGGTGGAAAAGTCTCATACAAAGAGAAAAGAGCTCCTGTCACGGACCCAGCAGAACAGCACCGTTCCCTTTGCCCACTCCTGGAAGCTTCCTCCTCTTCCCAGCATGCTCAGTGTCCTCGGGATCTCCTCGGGGCCCCCACGCTCATGCCTCACCACGACTGTTTCTCCCCAGAGAGCAGCCAAGACTCTCAGCTCCATTTGGAGGGAATTCACTCCTTCCTCCTCCAGGAGCCGTGGCCAGCCCGTTTCCCAGAGAATGCCCTCTTTTCCTGAAGGTGTATCTGCATTTGAATGAAGGGGTTTTAAATCCTCCAGACACCAACGAGACGTGTTGACCCAGGCTCCCTTTGCATCAAACACGATGGTTTCTTAGGCTCGGATTTCTTTTGAATGCTTAAATATATTTATTTTTTATTATTGTTTTAAAATTTATTTTGTTGTGGTAAGAACACTTAATAAGAGATCTACTTTCTTAACAAATTTTTAAGTGTATAATACATTGTTGTTGAAGATAGGTACAATCTTGCGCAGTAGCTCTCTAGAGCTTATTCATCTTTTTTTCAACTGAAACTTCATGCCTATTGATGAGTAACTCCCCTTCCCGCCCCTGGCAACCACCATTCCACTCTCTGAGTCTGTGAATTTGACTTTTTTTATTTTAGATCCTTCATATAAGTGGGATCATGTCTTTGTGGGACTGGCTTATTTCACTTAGCACAATGTCCTCAAGGTTCATCCATCTTGTCCCATATTACAGAATTTCTTTCTGTTAAGTCGGAATAGTATTCCATGGTACGTATCCATCCAATTTTTGTTATCCAGTCATCTGTGGATGGACATTAGGCTGTTACCACATCTCGGCTATTGTGAATAGTGAATGCCAGAGTACTAACATCTTTGCGAGATCTTGATTTCAGTTCTTTAGGATAAACGCACAGCTGTGGGATGGGATCGCAGGGTGGGATTTTAAAGACGGGGAAAGGAGGTCCCCGGGAGATGCACGTGCAACCTCTCCTCAAGTTATCTGAGCACAGCTGCCCTCTACTGAGAGTGCACAAGTGGGGAAAAAGTGGCTGTTGGGTTGGAATACTTTTGTCTTTGCAAGCTGAGGGTCAGCTCCTTCTCCTCGGCTAGACAGGTAACCGCTACGCCTTGTTTGCTAAGCCCACCCCTCTCCAGGCACCCTATTTTCTCAAGAGACAGTCTTATAAATCTGGCTAATGACTCCCATTTCATTTCCCCAAACTCCATAGAGGGAAATTATAATGAAGCTCAAATACTTGCCAGGTTATTCATGGGAAAGACCTTTGGCTTTTAAAGAATGCATTTTAGATGGCTGGATTAATCGAGTGGCACATTACAATATGGCCCTGCTGAAGTTTGCAGGAGGTCCCTGGCACCTGGCATTGTGCATTACACAATGCTGCCAGGGAGCATGAATTATCTTTACAGGAAGAGGCAGGAATTAATATGTCAGAGGGAAAAGACCTACTGGCAGCACTTGGTGAAAGCCCCGGACCCTTGCTCCTTGTCAAGGTCTTGCAAGGTGGAGTCATGATCACACAGTTCAAGAGCGAGCGCCCTGAGCAGGATCCTCTCCGAGAAGGGTCCAGGGCAGAGCAGCAGAGAATTTATGCACTGCCCCTCTCCATCTGGCCCTGCTCACCTACAAGGGTGGGAGCCGGAGTCTTTGCAGCCTTGGAAAGAGACACTTACCTAGATGCTTAATTTATGACAGGCATGTTGAAAAAAAATGCTGATTTCATTCATTTTATTACCTCCCTGGCACAGCAAGTTAATTAAAAAAAAAGTATGATTACTGCCTTGTGCTCACTTAAGAGGTTGATTTGTAATGTAAATCTATGCATTTGTACGGTACATACATTGATAGAAAAGTAATAATAATGATGATAGCGTCTATCACTAAATTAGTTGCAGACCGGGGGTGGGGGAAGGAGTTATACACAGATTATTTATAACCCTGCCAGGCCAATGTTAGTCAATTCCTTTTATTGATGGAGAAACTGAGGCTCAGAGTGGTCAAGGCGTTTGCCCAAGGTCACACAGCTGAGATGCGATATATTGGAATTTGACCTCACTTACAGGATAGTATTTGTGGCAGGGTGAACTGGAAATTCTCTCTGTCCACCCTGCTCCATCCCACCATCTGCGTCCCCCTGATCATCACCATGGTCAAGGGAGGACCCTGGGCATTAGGGAGAAACAAGACTGACAGTGTGGTTCACCATTCTGTAATGTGAGGAAGCTGAGGACTATGACCTGAAGCAGACTATATGCTGCCTACAGAAGTGCAATTTTAATAAGAGACAAGTAGGTTAAACGTAAAAAGATGGAAAAGGATACACTATGTTAACCATTAATCAAAAGAAAACTGGAGGGAGGATATTAATATAAGACAAAGTAGATTACAGAGCAAACAACATTTCCAGGGAGCAAAAATGTCATTTCATAATGATAAAGGGATCAATTAATCAAGAGGACATAACAATTCTGAATGTTTATGTACTGAGTGACAGTCCTTCAAAACACACAAAGCAAAAATTGACAGAACTGCAAGAAGAAATAGACAAATCCACAGTTATAGTCCAAGATTTCAATACCACTCTCAATAATTACTAGAACAGGTGGGCAGAAGATTAGCAAGGACACAGAAGACTGGGACAACACTAGCCACCCACTTCTCTTGATTGACATTAATAGATCACTGCAATCAACAAGACTGGAACACGTGTTCTTTGCAAGTATACGCCCAGAAGATGTTGCCAACTATCTCATACTCTGGTCTATAAAACAAGTCTCAATATATTTAAGCATATTCAAGTCATATAAAGTAACATCCTCTGACCATGGTGGAAGTAAATTGCAAATCAATACCCAATATTTGGAAGATCTCCAAAAAATTGTAAATTAAACAACACCTTGGTAACTACCCAGTGAGTCAGAGAAAAAATTATATGATTATCTTAATAGCCATATAAAAAGCATTTACAAAATCCAACCTTTGTTCCTAAACACACACACACACACACACACACACACACACTGTAGAAGACTAGTAGTAACTAGCCTCTATTTCATAAGAGGCACCTACAAAAATATATAACTAACATCCTAATTGCTGGTGGGAGACTAAATCCTTTCCCTCCCCTAAGGTCTGGAATAAGAGATGTCTGCTTTACAACTTCTGTTTGACATTGTACTGGAGGCACTAACTGGGGAAATTAGGAAAGATAAAGACATAAGAGACATTGCTTGCAGACAATATGGTCATCTATGATTGAAGTGATCAACTAAGAAGTGAATTATTGCAAGCCTGCAGGGTACAATATCAATATACAAAAATCATTTTCTTGTTTCTTGTTTTGTTTTTAGAGAGGGAGAGAGAATGTGGGGGCAGAGGGAGAGGGAGAGAGGGAATCTTCAGCAGGCTCCACGCCCAGCTTGGAGCACGATTTGGGGCTCGATCTCACAACCCTGATATCATGACCTGAGCTGAAATCAAGAGGCAGATGCTTAACTGACTGAGCCATCCAGGTGCCCCCCCACCCAAATCACATTTATTTCTATATGCTGACAGTGACCAACCAGGAGTTGGAATTAAGAAAAAAAATAATATCATTTACAATAGCATCCAAAAAAATGAAATTGGAATAAATCTGACAAAAGACATGCAAGATCTGTACACTGCAAACTGTGAATCATTGCTGATGGAAGCTGAAGAATACCTAAATAAATTGAGAAAGGTACCTTGTTATGGGTGAGTAGACTCACTATGGCTAAGATGTCAGTTCTCCCCACATTGATCTATTTATAGATTTAACACAATTCCTACCAAAATCCCAGTTGTTTTTATGTAGAAACTATCAATTGACTAAAATTCATGTGGAAATGCAGAGAACCTAGAATAGCCAAATAACTTTGAAAAGGAGGAATGGCTACCTGATTTTAAGACCGTCAAAAAGTTAGGACTTTAAGCTCTTTCTTATATCTCTTTTTAAGCACAAAACCTTGCCTGCGACTCCCTAGAAGTCTTCTCATTGACCTGACGTTGAGGATGAGCTTTGTGGGAAGACCTGGGGGCTGTTCCAGAGAAGGGGAATGGATAGATGTGCGACACACAGAAATAAGAGTTATTCATCCTAGGAGGGCCACAAGAGGAATTCATGGTGAGCCACTCATTCTCTCTGGTAACTCCCAGTAAACCAAATGTGGTTGCAGGGGGCGTGATCATGCTGGACCAACGACACACCTCAGGGCCACAGAGCCCGGGAAACAGTGGGAGGGTGGTATTAAAGAGACCCTTGATGAAGACGTAAGAATGTGAAATGTCTTCCCTTGTGAGGCACAGGGAAAGTCTAAGGGAGCAAAACTTCCCACTTTGTCCCTTTTCCAACGGTATCACCTTTAGAACAGTCGGCATTGTTCAGTGGAGAATTTCTTACAGGGAATGCAGTCCTGGGCATTGGGCAGCCCTAGGTTGACAGGACCGTTAAATGGGAATAATAATTCCCTAGGAAACAGGAGGGGACCCTTCCTCCTTCTTTCCTGGTCCAAGCCCCTCAGATGGAGGACAGAGGAAAGGGTGGCCATTGAAGAAAGTCCAGGAGCTCTGGGGTGCCAAAGAAAGTCAATGAGGGGGAAAGGAGGGGGAGAGGGGGTTAACACCCAGTCCTCAGAATATCCTGTGGATGGAATAGCCAGCCTTCAGTTACAGAAAGGGTTGCTGCCCGAGTAATATTGGAATGACACATAACAAACAAAGTAACTTGCAACTTCTCTCAGAAGGAGCTGCTCTTAGAGTCCACAGACAGAGACCTCGCCCCGAGGCCCCTTTCCTGACCCCCCCTTACCCTAGCTCTCTGTGCCCTCACCATGGAAACTTCCAGATGGCAATCCCTCCATGCTATAGGTCTGGGGAAAGCAGACAGGAGGCCTCAAATAGAGGAAGACACGTCCCCTCTCAATTCAGTCTCATTTCTGGCCCCCAAACTGACATCTTCCCAGGTCACACACAAAGATGTGTTCTTGTCCTTTGGCCACCACTCCTAGTACACTAGAATGATAATAAAATTGCAAAACTTAATGTCTGCTATGTGCCAGGCACTGTTCAAAGTGCTGTACAAATGGCGACTCTTCGAATGCTCACAACTGCATGTGGGAGTTGCTATTATTATTATTCCCATTTAACGGTTGTGGAAACTGAGGCACAGACATGTTAGTAACTTAGCCATGACAGGTCTCTGTGTCTTCCCTGAACTCCTTTTCCATTCAGCTCCATCTTTTTTGGAAACAGTTGTGCCTTAAGAACCTGGTGCCTTAAGAACACCAGGTGATACAGAGAAAACAACCACTTTATAAATACATACACCCAATTCCCATTACTGAAGAGAAACCCTAACTTACTGGTCTTTTTCAAACTACTTTACTATGTTCAGGTTTCTCAACAGGTTCTTACTTTACTACCATTGGCCCATAATGATGATTTTCTTTTTCCCTCAGGAGAAAGGAACGTTTGTCCCAGGACGACTTGGTATCTCCTTGGAAGACCAAAACTGCTGACACTATAAAAATGGGACAGTTTTTAACTACCAAATCTGTGGTGGTCAAGACTGTGTGTGGGGTGTGGGACAGGAAGAGAGGCCAACCCCTGACTTTCACTACAGATCCCTACCACAGAGGATGTCAGACCGAATGTTAGAAACCAGGCTGCTGTATCCAGACTTCATCTCTTTCTTTTTAACTTTTTATTTTGAAGTAGTTACAGATTCCTAGGAAGATGTGAGGCTAGTAGAGAGTTGTCCTGTGGACAATTTCTCCAGCTTCCCTACAAAGGTGACATCTTAGACAGAAACAGAACAATGAGAAGGATAGACATTGGTACAGTGGTGTCACACATTGGGCCATTTTATCACATGCCCACATTTGTGTGACCAGCACCTTAGTCAAGATCCAGAACTCCTTCCTCATGATGAAGATCTCCCTCCTCCTCCTCCTCCTCGTTCCTATCCCTTGGCCACCATGAATCTGTTCTCTACCTCTTTAATTTTGTCATTTTGAAAATGTTATGTAAATAGAAGCATAGACTATTTACCTTTAATGTAATTATTCATATATTAGGGGCTAAGTTGGCCTTTTTATTTTTTGTTTTCTGTTTGTTCCCTTTGTTTTCTTCTGTTTTTGTTTTTCTGTACTTGAACATTTTTCAGAATTCCATTTTGATTTTTCTATAGTATTTCCAAGCGTATCTCTTTGTGTAGATGGTTTAGTGGTTGGTTTAGGTATTATGTTATACGTACATAATTTATAGCAGTCCACTGCTGTTGACATTTTACCAGTTTGAGTCAAGTGCTGAAACCCTCCCTCTTTTTCAGTTCCTATTACTCTCCCTTGTTTATGATATAATTTCCTTAAGTATTCCTCTTCATGCATTTAGAACCAATTGAACTCTGTTATAATTTTTGTTTCAACCAAACACAATTTAGAAAATTCAAGAAGTCTATTGTATTCATCTTTTTTATATTCTTCCCATTGTTCTTTTTCCCTCCCAGAAGCTTCTTTCTGTTCAAGAATTTTCTTTAGGTGTTTTAGACTATGTCTGCAGACCACAGATTCTCTTAGTTTTCCTCATCTTAAAATATATCTCTTTACTTATGAAGGATATTTTCACTGGATACAGGAGTCTGGGTCAACGGTTCTTTTCTTTCAGCACTTGGAAAATGTGGTGCCACTTCCTTTGGGCCTCTGTGGTTTTTGTTGAGAAATTCTCTGTCATTCAAATTGTTCCCCCCCCTTAAGGTAAGGTATTGTTTCTCTCTGCTTTCAAGAACTTCTTTGTGGGGGGCGCCTGGGTGGCTCAGTTGGTTAAGCATCCAACTCTTGATTCCAGCTCAGGTCATGATCTCAGAGTCTTGAGATTGAGCCCAGTGTCAGGCTGTGTGCTCAGTGGGGAGTCTGCTTGAGATTCTCTCTCTCCCTGTCCCTCTGCCCCTCCCCACCATGCATACACTCTCTTTCTCTCTAAAATAAATAAATAAATCTTTAGAAAAAAGAATTTTTTTTTGTCTTTAGTTTTTAGAAGTTTGACTATGATATGTCTTGGTATGGTTTTCTCTGGGTTTATCCTGTTTAGGCTCCATTCAGCTTCTCAGATCTGTAAATTTATGTCTTTTGCTGAAGTTTGGAAATTCCCAGCCATATTGCTTCTAATGCCTTTTCAGCCCTTTTCCTCTCCTTTGGGGACTCTGGTGACATGAATGTTAGATCTTACAGGATAGTCCCACAGGTCCCTGAGGCTCTGTTCATTTTTTTTTTTTTATTCTATTTTCTTTCTTGTTTAGACTGGGTACTTTCTATTGTTTTATGCTCAAGTTTATTTATCCTTTCCTTTGCCCTTTCCATTCTGTTGTCAAGCCCATCTGTTAAGTATTTAAAATTTTGGTAATCATCTATTTTTCAGTCCCCAAATTTCCATTTAGAGAATTTACATGCTTGCATCTTCTATTTCTTGGTTGAGACCTTTCTTTTTTGTAAGTGGGTTTGTAATTGCTCATTGGAGCATTTTTATGATGGTTGTTTTAAATTCCTTGTCACATAATTCTAACATTTGTATTGTCTTGGTGTTGGTGTGTATTGAATGTCTTTTTTCACTCATTGTGATTTTCCTGCTTCTTGGAGTGGTAAGTGCTTTTTGTTTGTGTCCTGAACCTGGATATTGTGTTACCAGACTCTGCCTTTTATTTAAATCTTCTTTTTTAGCAAGTTTCCACTGACACTGCATGGGTCAAGGTGAGGCAGAGTTCTGCCCCACTGGATGGTGGTGAAAATTGTGGTTTCCCATCCCCCTTCCTCTGACACTGGGGGAGGGGGAGGTGCCACCTCATCACTACTGGGTGAGTGTGGGAATTCAGGGTCCCTATGTGGTCTCCACTGGCCCTAGGGAGAGGGTTATAACTGGTGGGTGGGACTGAAGTTTCCAGATCCCTACTCAGTCTTCTCTAATGCCAGTGTAGTGGGCAGGAGAAGGAAGGGCACCTCATTACAGCAGGCGATGTGGATAGGGAGGCTCCCGGTTCTACCTGTGCCGATGGAGTGGCAGTATGACAACATTTTTTCCCTTGGTGCCTGGCTGGGGGTGGAGTGGTTATTGTCTAAAAGTTTTCCATCTTGTTAGGTTGCCCCCTTTCTTGGTCCTTTATCTAGGGAAATATACTTACTTGCCAATATTTACATTTATATTAAGTATTTGTATATAAATATATAAAATAAATATATTTATTACTAAAGATATAAATATATATTTATCCCAGGGTTTTTATTTGTTTTTAACAGGTGGAACAGAGAAAGTGTTTATACTCCGTCTTGGTCTGGAGATCTAATCTTAGAAGAAAAGAATCCTCCATCCCAAAGCACAAAGAGAAGGATTAGTCTTGACCACTGCCAATGCCCCAGCAGCAGCAGCAGCTCAGTGGACAGACCACCCAGATGGGAGCAGAGACTGTTTGCTAAGCAGAGAGCTCTCAGCTTTTGACTCATAACACAGACTTGATCCATTCAGTATGTTTTCAACTGTTCAGCCATTTTATTCACTAGATTTTGTTTTGCAGAAACAAGCCCCCTCCTTCTAAAAGTGAAGATTTGCCATTGTAAGATTTAAAAGAAAAAAAGTCCTACTGACCTTGAAAACTTTTCTAGAAGCAAAGTTATAGCACTGTAGTTAGAGTGCACACTGCCCTCCAAGAGAACTTATTTATTTGGGGTAGCACTGCTGAAGGTATTTTTTATCAAACAAAACAAAACAGAAACAAGTCACCTTCCTTCAGACATAATCTCTCCCCTCTACCTTCACTGGGTCTCAGGGACTCCTGGGGACTTCTGTGTTATTATAACTTCCTGGAGAAAGGCCAGGCTTTGGGCTCCAATAAATCAACAAAAATGTGTTGTATCAATGGACGCACAACATTGGCTTTAGCCCTGGAAGTTTTGTTAAGGAGTCAGTGACCAGTTTCACTTGCAAATAACAATTAGTTACCCAACACCTACAGGCTAAATTTAACAACAAGTACAACATTTCTGCCAATGTTTTCTTTTTTAAACCTTCATTCTTTTACTCATTCAACAAATATTTACTGAACACGTATTTTGTGCCAGGCACTGCTGTAGGTGCTGGAGATACAGCACCAAAGAAAACAAACAGAACTCTGCCTTCATGTTGGCTGACATTCTATTGGGAAGACATATGATAAACGTGGTAAGTAAATGAAATACATAGCACGTTGGAAGGTGATAAGTGCTCTGGAGGGAAATGAAGCAGGAAGGGAAGTGGGAGTGCCTGTAGATCGGGTTGCATTACAATAGTGTGGTTAGGGAAAGCCTCATTGAGGGAGTGACATTTGAACAAGAACTTGAAGGAGGGACAAGCCAGGTAGGGAGGGAGACATTCGAATTGCAGGGCCAAGACACTCCACACAGTAGTGACAGCCCTGAGATGAGAGTATGCCTGGTTCGAGGAACGCCAAGGAGGCAGAGAAGACTGCACTCGGTAGACTACCAGTCAGGTCAAGTAAAGACAAGTCTTGCAAGTGAAGTCTTCCCGGGAACCGGCCAGGTGTGGGAATGGGGGCCAGGCCGTTGCTTTTTGCTGAGATTGCAGGCTGCTGGTTTTCAAGGCTACTATGAAACTGGGGAGTGGGGGATGAGAATCAGTTAAGTTACAACACCATAAAGCTCAGTGTTCTTACTGAGATTCTGCCTTTTTTTTTTTTCTTCCAGTAAACTCTCCTCAATTGTGGCAAGTCCTTTGGTTAATTTTCTGAGTTCTGTAAAAGTTGATTCTGCTGATTTCGGCCACAGTTCTCATTGTTTTTGCAGAGGAGAGGATTTTCAGAGGTCTTCACTCCATCATTCCCGCTGCCATCACTCTTGAAAGGACACTTGAGGCTCGAAATCGACATAAACCAAGTTGACTCTGGGAACGTACCCAGAGTTTTCAGTGGACATGCAGTTTGGTCGGACCAGGGGCCCCATGCTGCAGGAGAGTGGGAAGAAGGCAGGACAGACAGCTTGAAGCTGTTTTCAAACTGGCATTCAAAGTTTTTGAGGAGAAAAGTGAACATGGTGAAAATAATGTTTTAAGATTAATCCGGCAGGGAGTCTAGGAGGTGAGCCAGAATAGAAGCAAGAAGACCAGTTCCTTTGGTCGGAAGGGAATAATTGTGTACCTGGGAGAAGTGATAAGAATAGGTTGGTGTGAGAGCTTTCTTTCTTTCTTTCTTTTTAAGATTTTATTTATTTATTTGAGAGAGAGAGAATGAGAGAGAGCACATGAGAGGGGGGAGGGTCAGAGGGAGAAGCAGACTCCCCGCAGAGCAGGGAGCCCGACGCGGGACTCGATCCAGGGACTCCAGGATCATGACCTGAGCCAAAGGCAGTCACTTAACCAACTGAGCCACCCAGGCGCCCGGTGTGAGAGCTTTCTGAAGGAAGCTTCTGTGGAATGGCCAACGACTGGTTATAGGGGAAGGTTTCAAAGTACATGTGTGCATATAATTGTTTTCTGGAGTTATTGATAGTGAGATGCCAACCCCTCAAGTTTTCTGCCTGCTAGCCCAGAAGTTATATAGCTCCCAAGGGGGTCCTTCTGGCTTCCCCCTCTTATTCCACTTGCCCCCCATGAATGACCCTCCCAGTGAAATGGTGGAGTATCTTGAAGTTCATGGCCAGTAATTTCCCCCAGTGGTCTGCTCCTGGGTGGGGAGGCACAGTTGGTGTTCACACAGCCAGGCTTGACTGTAAGCACATGAAATTCTTGAATCATAGGGGCCCCTAATTTAAAAAAAAAATCAATATGTTTGTCATCCGTTTGCTGGTGGGGGGCACTGTGCTAAGCAAAAGAGGAACCTGGCACTTTCCTTCTGGGTTATCACTGATAACCAGAACCTCTTTTCTAGGTACACTGGCCCAAAGGTAAGGGGGTGTGTGGGGGGCGGGATCTGAAATCAGACACAGCAGGTGCTGAGATTCCTCCCCGCCCCTCCCGTGCTGCTCTGTCTCCCAAATGTTGGATCCAAACCCTTCTTTAGGTATCTCCAGACATTTGGATCTTTCAGACTATCAGAGACACACCTCAAGTTCTGGGCCAGATCAGGCCAACATTAACCTTAAAAGCGGGGAGACTGATTAAGTCAGACACAAAGCATTTCCCAAAGTGTATTCCATGGAATTCTGGTCTCATGAGTGTCTCCTCAGAAAGAGGTCTAACAAGCTGAGGAAATGCTCCATTCTCTACTCCCTGTTATATGAGTTACAGTGTCACAGTGCATGTTAGTACTTGGAAAGCTCTGAGAAGTCCTATAATAAGAAACTTTCAATCTATTTAACTTAGCATTTCCTAGTCCTCACTGACCATAGAACTCGTTTTCCTTTGGACAATCCACTTTGGAGCCAGGCCTTTAGCAAGTGTCCCTTACTCTCTTCCCCTATCTTTCTCTGGTCAGACACAATATGGCAGCCGTTCACATCCTTGTTCTGGGGGCTTTAATCAGTGCTGACCCTTGAAAAAATGAGGACTTCAGTTCAGCACATGGCTGCCACTCAGACAGCCCAGATGGGACAAATCTGCTCTGCCAAATTGTCCCCGAAGGTCCTGAAAGCTTAGAGTTTCCTAGAGACTTAGAAGCTCCAACTGCTATCTTATCTCAGACCTTCCTCTAGGGTCCTCAGCGTAAAGCGGGGTAAATAGTAACTACTAAATTTGCGGGATTGTGGTGAAGTTATTTAATACATGATCATGTATGTCAAGGGCTCAGGACGGTTCCTGACACACAGTGAGCTCTATACGTGTTCGCAAGTCTTGGTCTGAGGACCTTTTCTTTTCTTTTCTTTTCTTTTCTTTTTTCCTTTTCTTTTCCTTTCCTTTCCTTTCTTTTTTCTTCTCTTGCCTGAGGACATTTGTTAATGAACTTTTTTTGTATTCATTATTGTTAAATTATGATTATTATATAATGTTAGCTGGATCTATTCTTCTTCTTCTTCTTCTTTTTTGTATAAATGGTCAAATAGTCCTAAGCAGTTGTCTGTCTTGCGTACAAGTGCACGCGAACACACACACACACACACACACACACTCCACTCTCTTCCTCTGAATTCACTGATTCCCACTGATCTATGTCTCAGGGCCTGGGGCCCATTACAGGCCCCCTGAGGTATTAACTCAAAAGATGAGAGAAAGAGAAAAGAGGCTTTCTTTGGGGAAGAGAGATGGGAGGAAAGGGGGGGGCGCTGCAGATATATAGGACCATAGTTCAGTGAAGGTCCCGGCAGTTTTATAGGGGAACAACACAGAGAGCCCTGGCCCAGCCGTTCCCACTGAGGCCAAGAAGAAGCCACTGGGCTCTGTAAATCTCTCCGAGGTAAGGTGTGTGTATCACGTGTTAGAAAACACTGTCGCACGTGCGGGAAGGAAAAAGGATGTAAGCGAATGGGAAGGACATTTCCCCCGGAGGTAAATGCTGGCTGGGAGGGCGGAGGCGCCCTTCTCCCGAAGAGAGGAAATGGCCGGGTTGGGTGTGCTCTCCGCTGCCCACCCTCCCCCGCCTCCCCCGCCTCCCCCTTGCAAGAAGCCCAGAGGACTGCTCCCCCCAGTACAAGCAGGCACTGGGAATGAGGTAACAGCAAAGGGGTGTTTGCCTGTCACCATGAGGGAGCATTTCCGAGAAAGTGGGCTGGCTCTGGAGAGCCCAGCCTTTCCTCCCAGGCCTCCTTTTCTGAAGGGATGGGGACAGAAAGGAAGCCAAGGAGACCGGGCCAACATTTCCAAACAGAAGAGGTGTGTCCCTGACCCTCAGAGGGCAAGAACTGGGCATGCCACGGTGCCACATTGGGAAGCGTGCCGCCCGGCACTCAGTGCTGTACCCATGTCACCTACCACGCTTGAATGACCAGTCAAAAGCTCTTCAAAAAATACATGCCTCTTTGTGCATCTTGGCCAGGTAATTAAAGGTGACGAGGTGACACAAACCTCCCTGGCCGGCCCTTCTCCTGGGCAAGAAGAAAGCTTCCGTCAGAACTGCTCTGCCCTGAAATTTCTTTCTTCTCTGTCACCCCTGCCCTGGGAGAGGGCAGCCAGCGCTGGAACCTCCAAAGCGAGGCCCCGTCCCGTCAATCCCTGGCCACTGGGCCTGCAAATCCGGCGGACCCTCCCTCCAAACAGAACGCAAGGTTGGGTCCCCTGTGAGCAGTCTGACATCTCACACACAGAAAAGGGACAGGTCCAATTTAAAATGTGTCACTGTCTGCAGGCCCAGACGGGGAGGGACGGTGCTAACTGGAGGGGTGGGAACGGCGCCAGGGAGGCTCGGGAAATGATATGCTGCCTGCCAGGTAGCGGGCCCTGCTGTTTTCCAGACGCTTGTGGTGCTGGCCTGATTCACAGCCCAAACATTGCGGGTGGTGCCGAGTTCCCTCTGGAGGTGACTGTGTCCCAGGTCTCTACCTGCAGAGTGGGGGTGCGGATGAGCTCTCAGCTAAGCTCTAGATTCCCTGCTGCACCAGAAGGGCTGGGACAGCCTTCAAGCCTGACTCCCGCCCGCCCACGTCAGCCAGGCCCCTCTGGAACCCAGCCCCCACACCACACTGCCACCCCTGCAAAGGAGTCAGCTCAGCCCTGATTTGTGTGTCATTTGAAGAAACTGTTGTCTGTTGCCTCTGCGGCCGGCCTTCTTGCCCCTGGCTGCCTCGGGGGCAGCTCCTAGCAGGTGGGATCCTGCAGGCCTCGCCCCTCCTCCAGCCGGCCTGTGGCCCTGCTGGGCCCTGGTCACAACGGCTGCCTCTCAAGGCAGGGTGTGTAGCTTCCATTTGTTCTGGAAAAAGTCCCCACAGGCAACCTGGGCCTGCCTGGGAAGCCAAAGCACAGGCTTCCAGGAATGCTGGGGCCGGTCTCCAAGCTCAGCTCCTTGATGCTGCAGTTCAGGGAGGCATATGGACTCCGGTCTTTGTGTCCAGTGGAAGATACCAAAGGCCTGTGTGAGGAGGGGGTCACCCGGCCGGGACAAACCATCGCATCTCATCTCTCCTCGAGGCTGAGGCCAGGCAGGACAAAGCCCACGGCTTTCCTTCCCGTGGTAGCCATGCAGAGGCATCGGCAAGGTGGGGGCTGGGGCTTGATTCCGTGAGCGCAAGCAGAGCTAGTATCCGGAGGCTGATGGCTTCTGCCTGCTCGCCACAGACCGGTTTTCTGAGGCAGGCCCTGGGCCCCCTACTACAGGGCCTGAACTGGGAGATCCGCAGGCTTCCCGGACCCCCACCTGTTCCAGGACCAAAGCTGCAGTCGGGATCATTCCTTATAAATAGCACTCACCTAATCCAAGTGCTAAATTAAAGAAGACTTAAAATAGTCACACAGTCAACACCTGGTTTACTGCTCCTGGTAGCCAACAGCTCCCACGTTACTAAATGCGCATTTTCTGTGACCAGTTCCCCACTTACCAAAGCTCCGTCGCTTGCCTTGAACCCGAAGCTGTTTTTCTGTTGTGCTGGGTGTGGTCAGTGTGTTAAGGCAAGTCTTTGGAGAACAGTTTGACGAACATGGGCCCCTGTGTGATCGCGGGCCCTGGCTCTCTCCACGGACCGGCTCTAGCAGCAGGAGAGCTTCCCAGCCCCGTCCGGTTTTCGTCTGTCTCTCGGTGCTCACAGTAGCGACCTGCACTAAGCCCCGGCCCCAGCCACCACAACCACAAGTCCCCACGCTCAGGTCTTGCTTTCAGCTCAGGCCGCTCCAGCCTCAGGCGACAGCTGCAAATCCTCTCCTCACCTGCTGGGGCCTCAGCACCAGGCCTCTGAGCCGGGGCTGCACAGCGGGGCCCCAGTGCGGAAGTATATATATTTGGGTTTTCAACAAACATTAAGTATCAGCTGAGTGTCATGCAGTACATTATGTGTCCGGGTTACAAGAGGAATAGCCATGGCTCTGCTCCTGCCTCATCAGGGTTTTGAACAACAGGGGTAGAGGTGGTCCTGTGCTGTGAGTTTATTCATTCATTTACTCAAGCTTTACGAGGGCCTTTTAGGTGCCAGATACAAGGACACTCCAGATCCCAAACTGAATGAAACCTAGTGCCCACCACACAGGAGCTTGCAGCCCAAGGGCAACATTAGATAAACCAATGTGTACAGGGCAGGAGGCCACAGATTATGGCAGAAATATGCAGAGCAAAAAGTGGGGGCGCCCAGGAAGGTTGTCTACAGCAGAAAGCTCCAGTCCAGCGTTCTGGTGATGACGCTGGAGCTGAGGTTTCAGGGGCGGTGTGGTAGATTAACGGTGGCCCCGGGTCTTTGCCACTCCTCCACTGAGAAGTAGACTCTGCCTCTTCTGCCCTTGAATCTGGGATGGGCTAACTTTCTTGACCAATAGGATGTACTAGAAGTGATGTTCTGGAATTTCCAAGTCTAGATAAGACTTGCTGCATTTATTTGCTGGCTCTTGAAACCTGTAAACAGTCTGACTGTCCTGGAGGGGTGACATGCAGGTGCTCTGACTGACGGTCCCAACTGGGTCCAGCCTTCAAGCCATCCCCACTAAGGCCAACAGCCACGGGAATGAAGTGCTCTTGGACTCTCCAGAGCAGCCCATCTGCTAGCTGAGTAACACTGAGTGACCTCTGTTGATGGTCAGGAACATGAGGAACAGAAGAATTGCTCAGCTGAGCCTTGCCCAAATTCCTAGTCTACGAAATATTAAGTAAGTGCTAGAAGGTAAGGCCTACATGGGGGTGGGCAGACAATCCCCGTTAATGGGGGCAGGGAGAGTGTGGGAGAGTGTGCAGGCTATCCCCCTGGTCGCAGCAAATAGCGTAGCTTGGTGCTGGGTATCTCAGTCATGTGTTCCTTTTTCTTCATCAAGATAAATTATCACCACCCCCCCCCGACAACCACTCCCTACTCCTCCACAATTAGGCATTCTGGCATTCACGGATTCATTTTTCAATTTGCTTGAAATACAATAATTTGATGTATATTCATCACACTAGCAACACTGATTCGCCACTTCTCTGGCACTGGATTCAGCACTTACATGAATTATCTCATTTCATCCTCACGATATCCCCTCATGAGGCACTTAGTACAGCCAGGTTTGCTATCATACTAGTTTTAAAAATAAAAATTCGTGGGCGCCTGGGTGGCTCAGTTGGTTAAGCGACTGCCTTCGGCTCAGGTCATGATCCTGGAGTCCCGGGATCGAGTCCCGCATCGGGCTCCCTGCTCGGCGGGGAGTCTGCTTCTCCCTCTGACCCTCCTCCCTCTCGTGCTCTCTGTCTCTCATTCTCTCTCTCTCAAATAAATAAATAAAATCTTTAAAAAAAAAATAAAAAAAAATAAAAATTCCTTTCACCGTAGTTGATGTATTAGGGAACCATGCGATCATACTGGGAATTTTGTTTGATTTTGTCCACACGCACAGACAAAACTGGGATGCAAAAGCCTGCACCTAGCTGCACCTGAAAGGCCTCCCGGTTACCTGGGTGCACCTGCACAAGAGCCACGCCCCCCACATCCGGTGTGGGCACTTCCCACCCAATGTCACATAGCCCTTCTCCCTCCACTGTGAGGGCAACTCACACACCAACTGCCACTTCTGCAAGCAAACTCCAGGTCTCGGGCAAGGGAGAGCGCCAGACTTATCTGTAGCAGTTATGTACATGCGTGAAACGGTGCTACGGTTATCATTAGGTTTCTGCCTTACTCTATGTGTCACTGGTTAAGTGTTTGGGGGCTGTGCCGCAACCCCATTTCCCCCATAAGCCTTGAGGTTTCTATCTTGCGCTTTTGCAGAGCAGTGACTTTTAGGAACACCTATGTCCCTATTGTGGCAGAACCGACTGCACCCTTATCTCCATCATAAAGACGAGGAAAGGGAGGTTTAGAAGCGGCTGGCCCAAGCTGCTTAAGCGTAGCACCCGAAAGTCAAAGGTCTGGTTGAGAAACCGGACTCTGCCTGGGTTCCCCCGTGTCCCGGCTCAGGGGCTTGAAACCTTGCACTGCGTTTCTGGGTAAATGAGAGAAAAGGCCACTGGAGGAGGGCCAAGGCTTTGAAACTCCCGACTGCCCTAACGTAGTTCCCTGGTGTCCCTTTTCTCTCCGGCCCCCGCCCCCCCCGCTCTCCGGGCGCACTGGCCCCGCGCCCACCTGCCCGGACCCTTCCTTGCCGCCAGCCTGTTCCCCGCAGGGCTCGCTCTACCTCTTCAGCGTGTGGTGCGGGCCCGGCACCCATCTGGGCCTCATCAATGCTTCTGGAGCCCACCACCCTGAACAGGAGGCTTGCTGTGGCGGGCAGGCAGAAGGAGCCAGCCTCCTGGGGCGGGCGTGGAGCAAAGCCCGAAGGGCCCGCGGCAGCTTGCACCAACACCGACCCACAGCAAAGCAAACTGCTGCCCGCGGAACCCCGGTGTGATGGGAACTCCGCCCCCTACACCTGATCCTCAACCAGAGGGACAGTGACCTGCAGCCTGAGGGGACTGCTGGGAGGCTCTAAAGGTGAAAGCAGGCTCCTTGCCCCTCCCATTTGTCCTGGAGCCTGCGCGGCTGCTTTTCTTTGCCCTCCTTTGCCGGGGTTGTCAGAAGTCCACCTAGGTTTCCTAGCTGATCCCACACTCCCTCGGTCTCCAGGAACCCCCCACCCCCAACCCACTGAAAACTGCAAGGTTCTCTCTGTGTGTCTTTAGAACTGCATGCCCTGTGGTTTCCCATGCTCCTTTGGTAATTAATTGTAATTAATCCACTCTGTGATGAGGCATTAAGTCGTCACCTGGTGCTATCTATTACTTAACTTCTCAGGTACAGGCAGGTCCCCGCTTAAGATGAATTGTGTTCTCAGGTCAATGGAAAGTGCTGTCAGAATCAGAACACATGTTTCCATAGAAGCTGTGTTGCAGTGGGGGGTGGGCCCCTAGGTCATCACATAAAAGCCTATTTAACCCATAACAGTGTCTGAACCAGGCCAGAGCAGAGTTTGGTGTGCTGGACCACTGGGGAGGTCCTTCAGGAGGAAAGGGAAAGCAGAAAAGAGTTGATTCTTCCTGAGTACAAGACCAGCTGTCAGGAAAAAACAAAACAAACCCCCCAAATATTGAAAGGATTGAATGCACATGCTTCCATCTCTCCTTCTGGAACCTTCTCCCATCTACTATTCTTTCCTCGCCTGTCACCCTCCCTGTGCTTCATGCCTGCCCTTGGAGCACCCAGCCAGATGTTCCTGTCCTCCAGAATTCCTAGAATTGTCTCCTCCAAACCTTCCCAACCCCACAAGAGTTCTCATTTTGTTTGTAGGGATGATCCAAGCAAGACATTAGGAGAAAGACTAATAAATGCACCACTACAAGGAGGATGGCAGAGAGGTCAATGGCAGAGGATTGGAGTCCCAGCTACTGTAGACTGGTGACCTTGGATGAGGAATGAACCTCCAGCCTTAGCTTCTTCCTCTGCTGATGACACAGTTATAAGGGTGCGGTGAGGAGGAGGAAGAGGACGTGGGTGGACCTAAATGCTTTCCTGGGTGGGCGTCTTAAGAGCCCAATGACCGTTTGCTATTAGGTAGTGTAGGACTCAGCAGCATCCAGGCCTGCAGGCATCCCTAATGGGAAATAACCCAAGCTTCTCAAATATGTCTGTTTGGACAATTTTTTTCCAGCTTCTATTTCTTCAAATATTACTTCTTCTCTATTTTCTCTTATGTGTCCATCTAGGACTCCAATTTCATTTATTTGAAACATTTTTACTGATTCTCACAGGTCTGTTAAGCTTGAAGAAGCATCTTTTCCCCTGACTGCTTTGTCCTAGATATTTTTACTCATCTCTCTTCCAAGTCATGAAAACTGTCTCCAGCTGTGTATTATCATTGTTTAATCTATTGGATCCTTATTTTCCATTATTGTGGTTTTCAGTTCTAGGAGTGCCATTTGGTTCTTTCTTCAAGATTCCAGTTCTCTGGTGAAATTCCCCATCTTCTCCATTTTTTTCTTGAACTGTTGATCATAGCTACTTAAAACCCATGTCTGTTAAGTTTAGCATCTAGATCATCTCCCTCTGGTTCTACTTTCTGTTTTATCTCTTTCTATTCCCTCCCTCCCCCATCCCTTAACCCACTCCATTTGCTGCTATCTCCTGGTTGTCAGGTAATTTTTTAATTGAGTGTTGGACATCATGTAGGAAAAATCATGAAGAGTTTGGCTGATGTTACCTTCTTTCAGAAAAGATTTACTTTTCTTCTGAGAGGCTGACAATTTGCTGATCTCCTTGAGATTATTTCAGGTTTTCTCTTACTCCTACGGGCTAGCTCTTCCAAGTCCTCAACTAAACACTTGGGTCTCTATCACTGACCTTCCTTCTTGCCACACCCTCAACTCGTTTCTGTGTCTCCAGCACTGTAAGACTCTGAAGTTGATATTTGACTTTTTGACCTCTTAGAGGCTGATTTTTGCTTAGTTTCTCAGTCTCTACATGTGATGGATGCTGTGATGCACTGGCCAGGTCACCATTCAGGAATGAAAGACTTATTTCCCCATCCAATTAAAATATCATCAGAGGGCAGCTTGGGGGCTCAGTTGTTTGAGTGTCTGACTCTTGGTTTTGGCTCAGGTCATGATCTGATGGGTTGTGGGATTGAGACCCTTCTCAGGGTCCGTACTCAGCTGGGTGTCTGCTTGAAGATTCCCTCCCTCTGCCCCTCTCCCTACTCGTGCAAATGTTCTCTCTCTCAAATTAATAAATAAATCTTAAAAGAAAAAAAAAGGAAGGCAGCCTCCAATCATCACCGTTCTTTGGGGATTGTCTCTTCTGAAGAAAACTGCTTCCCCCCAGGATCCACCTCATTCCAGGGGTAGCTGTACCCTGTTCAACAACTCAGGATAACTCAGAAGGCTTCTTCTTGCTTTAGAACTCCCTGTGGGGTCATCAGAGGCTGGACCTGCAACACAGTCCTGCCTTCTTCCTCTCCCTTTCACAAAGGTTGATCCTAAACACCCTCTAGTGAGCATCGTGCTTACTAATCTCTGTTTTAGGGAACCCAACCTGCCACGTTAGGCCTGTATAAGCACACTTAGAAGCCAGCAAATGCCTCCAGGGGAAATTGTGCACAGAATATTAGGTACATATCAATGCATTTCCAATGTCTTCAGGATCTTGGCCCCTTTGGGGCCCTGGTTGCCTTGGTTGCTCTCCAGTGCTTTCCAACAGTTGGCCTTTGTATTTTATCCAACTTTATAGTTGTTCTCAGTGGGGGATTAATCTGATATCATCCGTTCCATCATAGCTGGAAGCAGATCATGCTTACTGTTTTAATTCTCAGAAGCCAGAAAGAACGATGAGGGAAACTGTTGTAGTGGACCTAATTCTGTTCAACAAAGAACAGTTGGTTGGAGATGCAGAAATGATGAGAACATGAGGAGGAAATGACCTGGATGTCTTTGACTATGCAGGGATCCCAGGAAGGGGTGTACAGAATATAGCCAGATCTATGCTCTGGACTTTAGAAATACAGACTTCAATTTCCCAAGGAAAAGATATAGACTCCTAGGACCATTTAAGTAAAAGTGAAGAATTATCAAAAGACTCTCAGAGTAAAAGTGAAATTTTGCTATAAAAAGTGAATTTCCTTCTAATGACAAAATATCTTAAAGACGGAGAAACAAATCTAAAAAATAGACTGATATGCTGGCCTGCCTTTTGGTATTTCTTTTTGGAGTATAGATTACAAATAATGGTTATAGATAGACAAGTTAATCATTTGGACAACAGCAACAACAACAGAAGGACCTAAAGGAGAGGCTGAAGAGCTGGGAGAAACCTAACAAAGTAAGATTTAACAGGACAATAAATTTACTCAGGTCCCGAGAACCCAACTTCACAAGGGCAGGGTGATAAAAATCAGGTTTAGTAAGTGTTGATGTGAAAAACAACCAACCAGTAAAACACCTTAAGCACTTAAGTTTACTTGAAACACAGTATGAATTTGTCATCAAAAATAATCTTCAGTCATGTTGAGAGAAGTATAAAGTCTCAAATGCGTTCCGGGCTATAGTCTGACCTCCACAGTCTGAGGGGGACAATAACCAATGCGCTGTGTTCGGAGCAGTACCAACAGGGTGGTGGAGGGAGTGAATCGCATCAAGTACTTCTGAAGATATGAGAAGAAGTAGGTGTGTTGCAGGAGTTGTCTTCAAGGAAGTCTTTGGCTACCAGGTTGAAGAGGCTTTTGGGTTTTTTTTCCCCTTCACATGATAAAAGACAGATTGTGGGGAGACAGAATTAGATTCAAATATAACAAAGAATTTTAAATGAGCAGAACTGTTGGAAAGCAGAATGGGCTTCCTTTAAAGATGGTAGTGTCTCCTCAGAGGAGCTGGACAATGACGGTCAATCGTTGGTTGAAAGGTAGAGGAGATAAGGGAATGTTTTGGTTGGCCCATATTGTTTAAAACGTTTGAGTGAACATTAAAGTTTGGGAGATTTTAAATAAAGTGTCAAATGTCTGGGGTGCCTGGGTGGCTCAGTCAGTTAAGCGTCTGCCTTCGGCTCTGGTCATGGTCTCAGAGTCCCCGGATCACGCCCCTCATTGGCCTCCCAGCTCAGCAGGGAGTCTACTTCTCCCTCTGCCCCTCCCCCCTCTCGTGCTCTCTCTCTCTCTCAAGTAAATAAATAAAATCTTAAAAAAAAATGAAGTGCCAAATGTCTGGATTTTGTTGAAGAATCTGCCAACACTGGGCCCTCTTTTCTGCATGACAGCCAACCAAATGGAGCTAATTTTCTCCTCCCCTTTACACCAGCCTGTTTTCTCCAGCTCCCCAAAGTCTTTCCCACTCATGCAATGCATGCTCTCGTCCAGGTGACTTAACTCAGTTCCATCACCTGCACGCCACTGTCGGCACTGGAGTTTGAAACCCCCGTTGGGGAGGAAACTCAACTGATAGACAAGGGCAGGGTGACCCCACAGCCTTGCCATCCACCCCTTCCTAGTGGGAACGGCCCTCCCAGGGCCCCTGCTGCCAAGCTAGCTGTTCTGTACCGTGCTTCTCCATGTTGGACTGAGCAGTTTGGGTTGACACCTGATCTCAGGGCTGTCCGTTCACAGGGTGACAGTAACAAGTAACTGGGCCTGGCATGGAAAAAAATGTGCTGAACCAATCAAACGTTCTCTCTCAGCTTTTAAATCTAAGAAACATGGTGTGAACCAGCAAGTTTGCAATGGTTTTGATACTAAGGAGAGGCTAGAAAAGCCATAAAGGACCACAGGCAAGTTGAAAGTGTGAGGCAGTTAAAAAGAGTTCATTTTTCTAGGGATGAGAGGGAACATGTGAACAGAGAGGCAGAGATAGACCTTGAGACCTTTGGCATGAGAGAGACAAACCAAGTCGCTGGGCCCCAGAGCGGTCTTGGATCCTTATAGTTTTTCAGCTTCGTGCGTTTTCTTACAATTTCTCCAGCTAAGTGGAGTGTTCTCTTGTCCTGGCACTCAAGAAAAGCTAATCAGAGCCACTATTAAGGCCTCTGCTAACCTGAGAGTCTGTGATCCTACAAACTGAACTTAAACGTCTACCTCCCTGATATGACTCCCTTCTTAACTCCCCACTGTGGACAGGTAACAGGTGCTGTAGGACTCATCTTTAAGACTCCGTGCCCCACTTTTGCTTCTGCAACAAAGGTATACGTATAATTCGAAGGCAAAAACGTGCGAGCATGTGAAGATCTAATTTTATCACATTATCATATTCCCAACAAGGAAAAAAAAAGCGTGTAGGTAAACCTCCTTGCTTTCTTATATACATCTGTCAGCTCTAATCAGACAAACCCCACTTAAGTGATCGAAAACTATTCAGAGGCTGTCATCATTCTTGTGAACCTGAAGAATATTTAACTTGTTGATTAAGTACTTAACATTACAAATTAATGCAAAGCTGTCTATCAGTTCTGGGGTGATTATTTTGGAAATGGTGTGAGTTTTGAGGTTGCTGTAATAATGGATGACCTGTGTGACATTTAAGACTTGCATCAGCCCTTTTTGAGGAGTTGCTCTGAGGGCTCCAAGGAGAAAAAAAAAAGATGCAGATTATCACATCACAGAGTCGCTGATTTGTCTTTTCCAGGCAACTGTTGTTGAAATGGCATGACAAAGAACTTTGGGCTGTAGCTGAGGGAGTGGAGGGAGTTGAGGAAGTGCAAAGAAAATTTGTTATTGAAGAAAGCTGCCAACTCTGATGGGTCTCCCTGGCACCAGCCGAACAATCTGAACCCGGTCTCTGAGTAGTCACAGAGATTGGGGGACACACAGAGACAAAACAGCTGGGTAACTGACTGAACTTTCCACTTTGCAGCCAAGTCTTTTGGCGTCACAGAGATTAAGACTTGACTGATCTCACTGGAAAATTGTTCCAGCCTTTACTACACTCTGTTTTCATAGACACCGGTTGAGCATTCCCAGGGAAGAAATATCCACACCTGCTTAATCATTTCAAAAACAATAGATACAGGGACCTTATTACAAATCCGTGAAACAAACAATTGTGTCTCCTCTCCCCGTTTTTGCTAGTTTCAAAGATTTCCTCTTTTTCAAGGAAAAGGTATCTTTGCAATTTCTAGTAATAAAGACAAATTAACAAGAAACGGTCAGAGAGAGAGCGCACACATGTTTTAATGTATTTTTAAGTCATACACAGTAGAATACAGTAAAATTAGCTCCTTGTGGTGTGTGAGTTTTGATACATGCATAGCATTTTACATCCATCACCACAATCCTTTGGGGAACAGCGCTATCAGCCCCTGGATTCCCTGCACCCTCACCCTGGCAACCACTGAATTGTCCTCTGTCTCTCCAGTTTTGCCTTTTTCAAAATGTTATATGAATGGAATCATAGAATGTGTAGTCTTTTTGTTTATTAATTATTGATGTATTAACTTTGGCTAAAATTTTCACAGATACAGTGGTCTGTGTAGAGAGAAGAAAATCTGGAAAAATATTTTGGTTCTGCAGGATCTTAAAAGATAAGAAGAAGGGAGTGGGGAAGTTGCTGGGCTCATCTGCAGAATCACTTTCATCTGTGCAGAGAATCTATCTTAAAGGTGGTGAGAACTGATCCCAAAGATAGAGGTACCCAAACTTAGCCTCTGCAACACTCAGAGGAAGAACCCATGTGCTTAGCCCTTGGCCACCTTTAACCAGCCTCGGGATCTGACCCAGGGCTGGGTAATTAACACAAGTAATTAGCTCCTGTTTAGTTATGAGAGTAGTTGTGGTGTATGCAGCATCAGGCTTGTGGAGAAAAGTGCAAATTAACTCGGCGTCCTGCTCCATGGCGGCCACCTTTATTATGCTTTATCAACATAGCAGCTGGATTAGCCCTCCATTCAGTTTGCTTTCCCTCATTACGATAATTGCCTTCTGAACAATGGCATGTGTCAGCTTGATCCTCCTTACTAGGGGAACATGATTTGTTAGTACAAGCAAACCTGCTGGCAGGAGGGGCAGCTGGCTAGCCTAATATTTGGTTCTTGAGATTGATATTAAGTTTTTAAAATCAAGTTAGATTTGCTTTACTAGAGATTCTTGGAAGGCTCATTACACCTCAGGCCCTATGCCGGATGCATTCAGGCAAATTTTACTATCCCCATTTTTCAGATGAGGAAATCTATGTCCTAAGAACTCCCGCCCAGCTTCTCTGCCCCCCAGTGGACTCTCCCCCATGTTGTGGGCTCCGGTGGTTTTGTCCTTCAGGACCTTTGATAGATTCTACAAAATGGCCACCATGGAGGCCTGCTTCTAGAAAATGGCCGCCACCGTGTTGAACTTCTACCGAGAGGCAATGACACCTCCGCAGGGGTCACACATTATGGTTTGTCATCATACTTGGAAAGTTTCTGAGAGTTTCACAACCACTTTATGAAGTAGACTGATGGCACTGAAGTCAATTCACTTGAGTTCCTTAGAGGCTCTTTAAAATGGCGGCTCCTCCCGCCTCTCCATGGGCATCTCCAACTGTTGTTTGCAAGGAGATTTAGGAAAGACTTTTGAGCCGTTGACCATCCTAACAAAGAAGGGAGTGGCCTCAATTCAGACTCTCTAGGGTAGACTAACTCCTAACTCCTAGCAGTGAGTGGGCCCAATTCTGTGCAGCTGCTGGAAAGGAGGTCTCCTGCAGCCTGAGAGGGGTCTGAAACCCTCATTAGTCCCATTGCAAATGGTTACTTATGGAGGACTGTGTGTGTGTGTGTGTGTGTGTGTACCCCATGCAGGAAAGTCGAAGGGAGGGAAAATACAAGAAAAAGGGAAGAGACAGTCTGGTTTGTTCCTTCTTGGAGTTAGCTGGGGAGAAAAACCAGTTATCTCAAATGACTTGGTGACATAGGTCCTTAAGATGTACACATTTCCATAGTCATATCTTTGTAGGAGTGGCAGAAGTAATGGCAAGAGATGGAAAAATAAAAGGAAACAGGCTCTGGAGTCAGGTAAATGTTGGCTCAGTTTCCATCTTTTACTTACTCTCTGTGTGACTTTGATCAAGCTCCTCAAATTCTGTGAGCTTCGTTTCCCCATCTCTGAAACTGCCCTTGTAGGGTTATTGTAATAAATAAGATCATGCAGCTAAAGCTAATCAACTGAAGGCTATTTGACTTCAAAGTCCATGCTCTTAGGCATTAGGCAGATACATATACTTTTGTTTCTGTGTGAGAGATAGATGACTGTGTCTGTGCATATATTTCTATTACAGAGCTGGACTGAGAAAGAAATCTGTTTAAGGTTTTTTCAATTCTGAGGGTCTTAGGATAGAGCCAATAGGTTGAAGGTGGGCACGTAAGGCCCTTTAACAACTGCTAATACGTATTTGGAGTATGTGGTGGCATCTTGGCTTAACCGGGGATTCCACCTGCTAGGGCTGAAAGTTGGTCTGTTGCAGCATTGTGATTGAGTGCTTTCTCCCAAACCTCCTGCAGCAAGTGGTGAGCATATAGTTATCTGGACTGAGTATAAAAGACTATTATGGAGGGATTAGGTGCCCTAGTACCAGCCAGCTATTATCTAGTGGGGTTATTTCTGGTTAGTCAAGTAAAAATGACAACCCAGAGAACCATCCTTTATGTGGTTTCACAGGGGTAATATGGTGTTATCAGACACCGTTTGGGCACCTCATGTCCCACCGGGACATTGCAGTAAAGCAATATAGGAACAAACAACAACTAACCTCCCCTAACCTCCCCCCCAGTCACAGAAAGCAAAAACAAAAACAAAAAAACCGCAACCCTACAACTGTGAGCTTTCAATACTTGTTTATAAGAGACCTGCCAGATGCTCATTTAAAAAATAACATTAAAAATTATCCAAGGGATATGTGTTTATTGTAGAAAGATGGGAAAATGTGATTAAGGAAAGGAAAGGAAAGGAGTTACCTACAAGCCTCCTTTCTCTCTCCTTCAAGATAACCATTGTCAACATGTTGGTATGCATCACTTCAGGATCTTTCAGCTACACACACACACACACACACACACACACACACACACGTACAGACACATGCATATGTTTGTTTATAGAAATGGGATTGCTCTATACACAGTTTTATAAACTGAATTCTTCCCCTACTATCTCATAAACATTTTCCAAGTTACAAAATCTTTGAGGTACTGTATCTTTTTATAGGGGGAGCTGGCTCCACCATCAGACATTTGGGGTATCCCTCCAAAGTGCAGCCCTCTGAAGGGGCCTGGCCCCCGGGATTTCTCTTTGGGTATATTGTGAATTCAGGGAGCTGGAGTGGGCTCTGAGAGACCCATGTGCAAGAAATCAACTTTTGGAGGCCCTAAATCAGAACCAGGGTTATGGTGGCTTCTTCATAAAAGTGAATTGGAGTAGCAATCCCGCCTGACATCTCAGCCAGCAGGGACCCTTTGCTGCGTGTGTACATTTTCAATCCAAATAAGGCAGCAAAACCTCAGAAGAGAATGGGCGACAGAGCCTGTGAGGCTGAGAAATGCTCCCTTGTCACTTCCTTGGCAAGGGAACTGATCTTTCCACCACCTTCTTACCTCCATCATACCATAAACCTGCAGCATATTTCCCTCTATGGGCTGTTGGCAGCCAGACCTCCAGCCTGTGGATAAAAGACGTGAGCTCATTTTACCCACAACCTCTCTCTTTTAAGAGCTTTCATGCTAGCTCAGATCAGCCAGTCTTGGTGTCTTGATTCTGACATGAACTAACTCTTGAGGCTTCAGAGAAAAGGGTTTTGATGTCATTTCAAAACGATACTAATGGAATTCACTATAATTTGTTAATGCAGAAGCTAGAGATTTCAGAAGTTGTTACTAGCAAGCCTATTTCTGAGACGTGGGGTGTTTGCCTGCTTCCTGGTCCTCTAGGCTCCTAGGTGGCTGGGAGGGCTGCTACCTCTCAGCCTGCAGCTCAACCTCACAACGGGGATTCCTGATCTCCGGCACCATCCTGTTTGTGTGCTCGAGGCCCTCTTGGTGGCAAGTAGTACTCGTTAGAATCAGCTGGGGCCTGAGCGAGAAGAATGTGTTGGAACGCTTCCTGTTCTCAAATCACAGGAAGGACAGTGGTACAGGTGGGTCTCAGCGGGCCTTGGATGCCAGGGACTGCGTGCCCACTCTTGTCTCTGCTGCTTTCTGAAGGCCTATTTCCTTCTCTCCACAAGAACATTTCTGTAGCTTCCGCCAGCGAAGGCCTATTTCCTTCTCTCCACAAGAACATTTCTGTAGCTTCCGCCAGTGAGGGCCCGTGGTGCCGGGGTGGCGATGGGGGCACCTGGCTGGCCTGACCTGGCTAGCCCTTCCCCGGTAAGTGGGGGAGGGGGGCTGATGGCAGCCCCCTGCAACCTCATGGAGGTTTATCCAAAGGTGGGGAGTGTGTTTCTCCGAAGTGGGCAGATGACAAAAAAACCCAGATATATTCAGCTCTTCCCATCCAGCTTTGCTTTTCAGTTCCTTCAGACATACATCATCTTCACACTGGTCTCTCCTTGGTCCTCCTTGTCCTCTGCCCACCTCTGTCCATGTGTTTTTGTCTATCCAAGTCTTGCCCATTACCCAAAGGCTGAATCTCATCAGGAAGTACCCCCCCGCCAACCTGTTCCAGCCTGTTTGAATCTCCTTTCCCCAAACGTGGAATGATAAACGCCTCATGTACTCTGCCAGCTCCTATTTTCTGCGTTGTGTCTTATCTCTGCCGCCCTCCCCTTGCCCTTCCCTGGGAGAGCTGACGGCTCATTCTATCTCTGCCTTCTCGTTTCCCGGGGATAACTTTAAACCATTTCACTCTGGCTTCTTTCTCTTTCTCTTTCCCAAAACGCCTCTGCTAGACCCACCCATGGCATCTGCACTGCCCATTGGCCACTTTTTAGTTTTTATCTTACTTAACCTTTCAGAAGTATTGGACTCAGTTGGCCACTCTGTCACCCTTCAATCCTCTCTTCTCTTGGATTTCATAACACCACGCTCTACTTGTTTCTCCCCACTTGAATACTCCCACTCTTACCCAGAAGTCTTCTCTTGTCTTCTGGGGTGTCTGGGCGGCTCAGTTAAGCATCCGACTCTCGATATTGGCTCAGGTCATGACCTCGGGGTCGTGAAATGGAGTGCTGAGTCAGGCTCCATGCTCAGTGCAGAGTCTGCTTGAGATTCTCTCTCTCCCTCTGCCCCTCTCCCCACTCACCCTCTCTCTCAAATAAATTTAAAAATCTTAAAAAATGAATATATATATATTCTTTCTCTTTCATCTGGCCAAGGCTCCTGCCTTTTTTCGGTCTATAGCCTCTCCCCACATAATCTTAACCAGTTCTATGGTTTTAAATACCAGTTACCTGCCATTGGCTGCCCCATTTATATCTCCCCCAGCTCTTTTCTACTCCAGACATATACATCCTACTGTCCATTTCCATCTCGGCTCGTATGTCCCATAGACATCCCAAAGTTAAAATATCCCAAACTGAATTTCCCCCAGAAATGTGGTTTTTCTCTAGGGCTCCCCATCTGAGTAAATGGCACCTTCACACCCCCCAGTTGTTTTTACCAGGGTAAACCTTGACACCTTCCTCTCCCACACTACCCGTATCCATCACCAAAGGACAGTTCCCAAAACATTTAAGTTCTTCTATTTCTGTCCATGTCCACCATCGCTGCCTCATTGTACACTATCATGTCCTTTCATCTAGCATAGCCCCTGAACTCACCTGCTTCCTTTCAGGTCACCCTGCCCCACCATTTCCCACCCAACAGCCAGGCATCTTTCCACATCATTCCTCTGCTCCCATACTTCAAAGGTGAGTTATTGCTACTTAGAAGAAACCCAAAATCCAAACTCTGTCCTATTGAGACCTGATTAGATGGCTGCTTCCTCTCCAGCCTTAGCTTCCCATCAGCGTCCTGCTGACATTCCCACCTACACGGACAACCTTTGTGTCCTTAAGCTTCCAAGTTCCTGAAGTCCCAGGCCTTGGCCCTAACCTTCCCACAGTTCTTGTCTGGAACTTCCTGTTCCTCACTCTGTGTATCCTTTAGGTCACAGCTTAGGTCACTCCTAACAGAGGCCTTCCCTGACTTACCCAAACTGATTTGAGACCACGTACCATAGACTCTATCATAGTGCTCCTACTTCTCTACATAACATTTATTACAATTTTAATTATATGTTACTTGTGTGATTGTTTGTGTCCCACTAAATGGTCTGCTTCATGAGGGCAGGGCTCTCTTGTTTGTCACTGTTTCCCCAGGAACATGATGTGTGCTCAGTAAGGTTTTGAATGAAGGAATGAATAAATAAAAATAACTAGATTTTAATATCCCCAAAGGACAAAGTGGTTTTCATTCTTTTCACCCTCAGCCAAGAGTTAATAAATACTTATTGACCTCAATACTGTGTCGTGAAAAAAATAACAACAACAAGGAAGAGAATCACAGCATTATAAATCTATGTGACAGTATAAAAGTTATGTACTCTAATATAATTAGTCCCAGCAAATAAGAGACAGGATTCTACCCACAGGATTCCTGAATTTGTGAAATAACAATGTGCTTAATAATGTAAATTTATTATATTTTGAAATAGCAGATGAATTGGACACACATCTGGATATTTGGGATTGTATAGACAAAACATCTGGATTATTGGCAGAATACTTCAACTTAACTAATGTATTTTAGAGTTGTGTAAACAGTAACAGATTACTCTGAAATTATGCTTCTTGGGAGGTGGCCACATGAATAAATGACAGAGGAGATTTCTAGTTCCAGAAAAATGATGGACGAAGAAACTTGAAATCCCACAAACACACAGAAATTCTGGGTACATATACCCTTAAAATTTGCATAGCTGAGATCATGAATATCTGAAATGAGGAGGAAACTGAAAATCAGAGCAGTAAGTGCACGAATTGACCTGGGAGTTTGCTTTTGGTCCCAGTAAACCTAGGGGCTTGGATTTTAACACCTATTTGAGGACAGGGAGACAAGGACTTGGAATACTGAGAAGTATAAAGCAGGACTTTTGAAGAGCTGAACTCTCAGTGGAAAGGGAGATTAGGAAAAATCCGCCTCTTGGCACAAGGAGAAGACAAGGAAGCTGTCTCAGCTTGAGTCTAGGGAAACAGTCTCCCTAGAGAAAATTAAGCCTGGGCTAGCCCTTGGGTTTTGGGTCCAAAACATGTCTTGAATCCACTCAGAAAACATGCAAATATCTCTGCAAGTCTCAGGAAACTCCTAACAGAGAAATAAACATAATAATCTGTCCCAGAGTGGATACCCTTGGAATGCCTGCAATCCTGAATCACCCTGAAGTGACTCTCCAGCAACACAGGCCTCACTGTATTTTCTCAGAAAATAAGCTGCATTAGAGATGAGCTCATGAGTTTAAAAAGTTAAAAACATACAATGCAATAATTCACTGTGAGCAAGAGTCAGCAGACACAACAAACAGTAAGATTCAAGTCCCATGAACTTGAGATAACAAGAGAACAATTAGAGAGGGAAAAGTATGCTAAAAATGCTTTAAAACATAGTAGAAGGAATCAAACTTTGGAGGAAAGATCAAGATACTATAAATAAAGAAAAGAAGGTTGAAATATAACTAAACTTTCTAGAAATGAGAGATATAGTCATTGAATGAAAAACTCATTTTGATTGGTTACACAACACATGAGCACACTACAGGAGAGAATGATTGAACTAAAGGTTAGAGGATTTTACCTAAAATACAATGAAGAGAGATAAGACAGAAAATAAGAAAAATAGTTCAAGATAGTGATAATGAGAAAGTCCAACACAAAGGTTAATAAGAGTTCCAGAAAGAGATAATAGAAAAATTTAGAGGAAAATGGACGATAATTCTGAACTGATTAAAGTTATGAACCCTCAAATGGAAGAATCCTAAGGAATCCCAAGCTGGGTAAGTCTAAAAAAAAAAAAAAATCCACACCTAGATATTTTCTAGTGAACTTATTTAAACACCAAGTAAAAAGAGAAAATCTGCAAACCAAAGAGGGGTAAGAAATTACATATATAGTAACAAGTGTTAGAATGACAAGATTTCTCAATACCAACAATAGGGACCAGAAGGTAATATAATAACATCTTCTTAGAATTATAATATTAGTCAAGAGAGGGGAAAAAATAGAGGCAGTTTAGTTAACAAATAATGTAGAGAATTTGCCTCTCACAGAACTTCACTAAAGAATTACCAAAAAATGTTTCTAAGTAAGAAGGAAATAGATGCAAGAAAGGAGGCTACAAGAGGTAATATTAAGAAAATAAGTCAGAAAACATGTGGGCAAATCTGAACAAATATTGTCTGTATAAAAGAATACCAATAGTAATGATGTATTTGGGGACTATAACAACAAAAATGGAAAGAGTAGATCACAGTCATGAGTAAAACAGGACAGGGAGATTAAGAGATAAGGAATTTTAAGATTTTTGTGCTGTTTCTCTGGAAGTTAGCTATCAATCAACTTTAGATCTTGGTAAATCAATATGACTGTTAAAATTTTAAGAGTAAATACCAAAAACAGTAAAATTAGAATATGTTGAGAGGAAGGAGAATAATGAAAATCTCATTAATCCAAGAGGAGGAAGGCAAAGGGAAAAAGACACAAAAGACAAATCATGGTAAATAGAAATTATAAAATAACATAATGAAAATAAATCCAAATATATCACTAATCACAACACATTTAAATGGGTTAAATGTGAAAGCCCCCAGGCCTTCTTCATTTTTCATATATTTAAGCTCATCATGTTTATTTTTTAAATCGTATCTACTGACACATAAATTACATACAACAAATTAACCAATTTTAAAGTATACAATTTGAAGAATTTGAGATGTTGTGCAACCACCCAAATCACAAAATGAAACATGACCATTCCCTCTAAAATTTCCTTTATGCCTTTTCAGTCAATACACTTCTTCCACCCTGTCTACCCCTTGTAACTACTGATCTGCTTAAATAACTGTAGCTTGACTTTTCTAGAATTGGATATAAATGGAATCACAGCATACTCTTTTTTTTTTCTTTTTTGTCTGCCTTTTTTCACTTAGGATAATGCTCTTTGAGATTCATCCATGTCTTTGTATGTATTGGTAGTTCATTTATTTTTTTTTTCAAGATTTTATTTATTTATTTGAGAGAGAGAATGAGAGAGAGAGAGAGAGAGAGCAGGAGAGGGGGGAAGGTCAGAGGGAGAAGCAGACTCCCCGCTGAGCAGGGAGCCTGATGCGGGACTAGATCCTGGGACTCCAGGATCATGACCTGAGCCGAAGGCAGTCGCTTAACCAACTGAGCCACCCAGGCGCCCTGGTAGTTCATTTCTTTTTTACTGGTGAAGGTATTCCATTTTCTTTATCCATTTACCAGTTGAGGGACATTTGGATTTTTCTGGTTTTTAGCTATTATGAATAAAGCTGCACTGAGCATCACAAAAGGTCTTTGTATAAACATATGTTTTTATTTCTATTGGGCTAACATCTAAGGAATGATACTGCTGAGTTGCATGGTAAGTTTATGTTAATTTACAGTAAGCTGCCAAAAGATTTTCCAAGGTGGTTGTACCCTTCTGAATTTTCACCAGTAATTGTCTATGGCCATTCCACCCCAACGCGCCTGATCTCGTCTGAATTTTCACCAGTAATTGAGAGATCCAACTATTGCTCATTCTCACCAACACCTGTGTACTCCCATGTTAATTTTCTACAAGTTTAGTGGTTTAAACAATACAAATTTATTGGCTAAGAAGTCTTGCTAGACTAAAGATTAAGGTATTGGCAGGACTGGGTTCTTTTCATGAGGTTGTAGGGAAGGAGCCATTTCTTTGTTCACTGCTTGTTTTCTTGCTGGCTGTAACCTGATGGACATTCCAGCTTGGCTTCTGGCCCCCTTCCTCCAATTCAAAGCTATCAATGGTGGGTAGAGTCCTTGTCACATCGCATCTCTCTAACCCATTTTCCATCATTCATCTCTCTGACCACAACAGGGAAAGGTTCTCCCCTCCATGTGATTAGATTGGATCCACCCAGAAAGTCGTCATAATCTCCCCATCTTAACATCTGCACCCTTAATTGCACCTGCAAAGGCCCATTTGCCATGTATGGTAACATATTCACAGATTCCACGGATTAGAGCATGGACATCTTTGGGGGCCATTAGTTTGCCTCCTATAGTGAGCTTGGTACTTTCAATTTTAGCCATTCTAGTGGACATGTCATCAGTAGTATCTCGTTGGGGTCTTAATTGCTTTTCCCTAGTGACTAATGATGTTGAACATATTTTCATTTGTCATTTATGTATTCTCTTTTGTAAAGCAGCTACTCAATTGTTTCCCACCCCCCCTTTTTTTTACTGGCTTATCTTTTTGTTAGTGAGTTGTCAGTGTTCTTTACATATTCTGGATGTAAAATGTTTTATAAATATTTTTCCCAGTTTCTGGCTCGTCTTTTAATTTTTTTTAACACTGTCTTTTGAAAACTGAAAGTTGATGAAGTCCAATTTTTCAAGTACTTCCTTATAGTTCTGCTGATCATATGCTACCTAAGAAGTCTTAGCATAACCCAGGATCATAAACATTTGACCTATTTTTTCTTCTAGAAGTGTTATACCTTTGGGCCTACATTTGGGTCTGTGATTCATTTCAAATTAATTTTTGTATAAGGTGTAATATAAGGGTCAAATTTCATTTTCTTGCATATGGATGTCCAATGGTTCCAGCACAATTTGCTGAAAATTCTGTCTTTTCCCATTGGGTTAACTTTGGTACTTTTTCTTAAATTAATTGGCCATAGATGTGTAGGTTGATTTTGGGAGTCCCTATTCATTCACTGATACATATTGTCTATCCTTTGTCAATACCACACTGTCTTTTTAAATATGCTATATAGTAAGTCTTTAAGTCAGGTAGTATAACTCCTCCAACTGGTTCTTTTATTCCCCCCAGTATATTTGACACACAATGTTACATTAGTTTCAGGTGTACAACCTAGTGATTTGACAAGTTTATACATCACAAGTGTAGCTACCATCTATCACCATACAACACTATTACAATATCATTGACTATATCCCTTATGCTGTGCCTTTTTGTTCCTGAGACTTATTCATTCCATAATCGGAAGCCTAAATCTCTCTCTCCCCTTCACCCATTTTGCCCATTCCTCCACCCACCTCCCTTCTGGTAATATATTGCACAGCCATAAAAAAAGATGATATCGTGCCATTTGCAAAACATGGATAGACCTAGAATATATTATGCTAAGGGAAATAAGTCAGACTGCGAAAGATAAATACCATAATATTTCACTCATATGTAGAATCTTAAAAAAATGAATAAACAAACAAAAAACAGAATCAAACCTATAAATAGAGAACCAATCTGTTCTTTTCCAAAATTGTTATAGCTACTTTAGGTCCTTTGCATCCCCATATAAATATTCAAATCAGCTTATACATTTCTACCAAAAAAAAAAAAAACCTTCTGGGATTTTACCAGACTAGCTAAATTCAGAGAGAATTGATATCTTTTTTTTTTTTTAAGATTTTATTTATTTACTTGACAGAGAAAGAGAGAGTACAAGCAGGGGGAGCAGCAGAGGGAGAGAGGGAGAGGGAGAAGCAGGCTCCTCACTGAGCAGGAAGCCGGACGCGGGGCTCGATCCCAGGACTCTGGGATCATGACCTGAGCCAAAGGCAGACGCTTAACCCACTGAACCACCCAGGTGCCGCGAGAATTGAGATCTTAACAGTAAATCTTCTGGTCCATGAACATGATATATCTCACCATTTATTTGGGTCATCTTTAGTACCTCTTGGCCATGTTTTGTAGTTTTTGGTGCATTTGTTTTGAAAATATTTTGTTAAGTCTCTCCCCAACTACTTCCTACATTTTGATGCCACTATAAATGTTATTGTTTTTCAATTTCAATTTTCAAATATTAACGCCTATATTTTGTATGTTGACCTTTAATCTTGACACTTTGCTAGATTTTTTTTGGTAGATTCTATAGGTTTTTCTCTAAGATAATCATGCTGTCTCTATGCATTTTATTTCTTTTTGTTGGTTAATTTCCTTTGCTAGGCACTCCAATTTAAAATTGAGTAGATGTAGTAAGAGTGAACATTCTTGTTTTGTTGTCAGTATTAGGAGTAAAGTGTTGTCTTTCATCACTAAATGTGATAGTAGTTATAGGTTCTTATACACCTTTTATCAGATGAATGAAGTTTGTGTAGCATGAGTACTATTTCATCCTTAAAAATGTGAAACCAGTGAAACCATCTGAGCCTGGAGTTTTCTTTGTGAGAAGGGTTATAATTACAAATTCATTTAAAAATAAACCGGTGTTGGGCTGTTCTGGTTATATGTGTTTTTTAGTGAGCTTTGGCAATTTGTGACCTCCAAGAAATTTGTCTATTTGTCTAATATATTGGCATAAAATTGTTCATTATATTTTCTCACTATCCCAGTAATGCTACTGGATCTGTAGTGATGGTTCTTCTTTCATTCATAACATTTGGTAATTTGTCTTCTTTCTTTCCTGATCAGTTTGGCTAAATGCTTACTGGTTTATTGATCTTTTCAAATAACCAGCTTTTGGTTTCATTGATTTTCTTGATTCTTTTAAAATTACCTTTTCATTTCTATTTCATTGATATCTGCCCTTACTTTTATTATTTCTTTCCTTTTGCTTACTTTGGGTTTAATTTGCTCTTGTTTTTGCTTTCCTCAGGTGGACATTTAGTTAATTGATTTGAGATCTTTCTTTCTTAATGTAGACATTCAATGCTAGCAATTTCCTCTAAGCATTGGTTTGGCTGTTTCTCATAAATGTTGAACGAAATGAAATGTTTCATTTCATTCAATTCAAAATATTTTTTTCTTAACTTATGGGTAATTTAGAAGTGTGTTCTTAAAATTTTGAATATTTGATCATATTTCAGATATATATGTTATTGATTTGTAATTGTGTGAAATTACACTGTGTTCAGATAATGTACTTTGCATGATTCCATTTCTTCTAAATTTATTGAGACTTGTGTTATAGTCCAGGATTTGGTTTATCTTGGTGAACCACCTGTGTGCCTTTAAAAGAATGTGTAATTCTGTCATTGTTGGTGGAGTTTTCTCTAAATGATTGATTAGGTCAAATTGGTCAACAAAGTTATCAATATTCTAGATAATTACTGATTTTCTATTTGTTCTAACAGTTATGAGAAAGGAGTGTTGAAATCTTCAACTATAATTGTCTACTTGTCTATTTTTCCTTTCACTTCTACTAGTTTTTGCTTCAGGTATTTTGAAGCTCTGCAATGACTGCTTTCACATTTAGTTTTATTATATCCTCATGGTGAATTGACTTCTTTATCATTATGAAATGTCCCTCTTTACCTCATAGAGTTTCTAATAATATATTTTTCTCCAAAATTTACTCTGACAATGACATAGTCATTCCAGCTTACCTTTTTTTTTTTTTTAGATTTATTTATTTATTTGAGAGAGAGAGAAAGAGAGAACAAATGGGAAGGGCAAAGGGAGAGGAAGAGAATCTCCAGCAGACTCCGAACTGAGTGAATGTGGAGCCCAACATGGGGCTTGATCTCATGACCCTGACATCGCAACCTGAACCAAACCAAGAGTAGGGCGCTTAACCGACTCTGCCACCCAGACACCCCCAGCTTACTTCTGATTACTGTTTGCATTGAGTATCTTTTCCATTCTTTTAAAATCTGACTTCATACATCAAGTGGATTACTTCTAAAGGACATATGGTTGAGTCTTGCTTTTTCTTTTTTCCTCCAAGATGATAATCTCTGCCTTCTAACTGCATTGTTTAGAACACGTACACTCGGGGTACCTGGGTGGCTCAGTTGTTAAGCATTTGCCTTTGGCTTAGGTCATGATCCCAGGGTCTTGGGATCGAGCCCCGCATCAGGTTCCCTGCTCAGCGGGAAGCCTGCTTCTCCCTCTCCCACTCGCCCTGCTTGTGTTCCCTCTCTCGCTGTCTCTCTGTCAAATAAATAAAATTAAAAAAAAAAAAAAAAGAACATGTACACTCAACGTATTTCATCATGTCATTGGATTTAAATCTATCATCTCTTTTCCATTTGTTCCATCTTGTCTATGTCTATGTTTCTTTTTTCTCTTTATCTGCTTTCTCTTGGATTATTTTTAATGATTCCATCTTATCTTCCCTACTGGCTTATTATGTACAGCTCTTTTTGTGTGTGTGTGGTTGATATAGGGTTTATGATGGACATTGTTACGTTAAAAACTGTCTATCTTAAATAACATTAAATCACTTTAAGTACAGTGTAGGAACTTTACAACAGTACACTTAGGATTCCCTTTTCCATCCTTTATGCTCTTGTTCGATATTGTCCTACATATGTTATAAACTACACATATATTGTTATTACTTTTATTCTAATCAGTCAATTATCAATTAAAGAAATTTAAGCATGAGAAAAATACCATTTATATTTATTCATTTATTTACAATTATGGCCCACTTCATTTCTTTGTACATCTAAATTGCCATCTGGCATCATTTTCCTTTTGGGTGAAGAAGTTGCTTTAATACTTCTTGTAGTTCAGGTGTGCTGGCAATAAATTCTCTCCACTTTTGTTTGTCTCAATGAGGATGAATGTAATGAAAAATGAAAGCGATAAAAGTAAATCCAAATATTTTATTAATTGTGCTACATTTTAATGTATTTTACCACCAGGTACAATAGCATGACTTAGACTGGATTTTTAAAAATCCTGTTCTATGCTGTTTACAAGAAACACACCTAAAACATAATGACACAGAATTGTTCACAGTAAAGGCAAATACTAATTAAACTGAGAAGCTATAGCAATAACAGAAAAGATACACCTTAAGGCAAAAAAGCACTATTAAGAATAAAGAGGCTTGGGCACTTGGGTGGCTCAGCTGGTTAAGTGTTTGCCTTTGGCTCAGGTTATGATCCCAGGGTCCTGAGATCAAGCCCCCGCAGTGGGCTCCCTGTTAAGCAGGGAGTCTTCTTCTCCCTCTCCTTCTGCCCCTCTCCCTGCTCTTTCTCTCTCTAAAATAAATAAATAAAATATATAAAAAAAAAAGAATAAAGAGGCTTGTCACATAATGATCAAAAAAAATTCAACATAAGATGTGACAATTCTGAACTTTTTTTTTTAAAGATTTTATTTATTTATTTGACAGAGGGAGACACAGTGAGAGAGGGAACACAAGCAGGGGGAGTGGGAGAGGGAGAAGCAGGCTTCCCGCTGAGCAGGGAGCCCGATTTGGGGCTCGATCCCAGGACCCTGGGACCATGACCTGAGCCGAAGGCAGACGTTTAACGACTGAGCCACCCAGGTGCCCCAACAATTCTGAACTTTTAAGTACCTAATAATTTAGCCCCAAATTATATAAATACAAAATGGACAGAATTATAAAGAAGTTCAGAAATCCACAATCTTGGTAGGAGATTTTAACAACCTTTGCCTTGCCTTGATGGATGAAATAGGCAAAATATGAAAATGATACAGGGATTTGAATAGTATAATGACAAAGCTCTCTCTATATACCTATGTCTATATCTAAATCTGTCTTTATACAGAGAACCTCTCACTCAACAATTAAGAAATTCACATTCATTCATGAATGTAATTTGTAAAAACAAAAAACTTCAAAACTATTAAACATTTAATATACTATACCCCATATTCTCTGTAACAGAGGGAAAAAAAAGAAATTAAATACCATAAGAAAACACACGGAACTCCACTTTGTTAAATTTTAAAACCCACTTCTAAATAATTAATGGTCAAAGAAAGAATTATAATAAAATCTAAAAAATTAATCATACTTATGGGAGGTAGCTAAAAAAGAATTGTTAAAAGTAAATCTATACATTTAAATGTAATAAAATGAAGCAATATAGTTATTAGAAAAAATAGCAACAGATTAAATAGAAAGGATGTACAAGAGAAAAAATAATCAAGAACAGAAATTAATGAAATAGAAAAGAAAAATAAAATTGAAAAGATTACTAAATCCAACAGCTGGTTCTTTGAAAAGACTAATAGAATAAGGAAATCTCTAGCAAGGTTTAGCTAGGAAAAAAGGAGTCAAATACATATAGTTGACATTTTAGAAATCTTAAGCAAAATCTATCAACAAAAATATGACAATTGAGGTTAGATTTTCTTAGAAAAATCTAACTTCTAAAAACTTTGCTCAATAATAGATAGAAAACCTTACTAGGTCTATAACCCATGAAGAAAATGAATTAAAGTTAAGTATCTAGTTGTTTCCCATTCTTTAATACAAACAAAATCCTTGAATTCTGTCAACACTCTAAGAAACAAATACTTTTTATCTTATGGCATCTGTCCACAGAGTATAGGAAAAAAAGGGAAAGACCTTTCCCCAACTTCTTTTATGAGTTAGTATAACCCTGATGCCAAAACTCAAAGAAGAGTAAGATGAAGGAAAATTATTGAACAATATCACTTATGAATGTTGATACAAAATTCTAAATAAAATATTGGCAAAATAAATCCAGCAATACACAAAATACATTATCACCAAATTCTGGGGTTTTCCTGGAATACAAGAAGGGTAACTTACCAAACATTAACAAATCAAAGGACAAAATAATGTAATCATTTGAATAGATGCAGGAAATAAATTTTATATCATTCAAAACTCATTCCTAATGAAAATCCTTAGTAAACCATGACTAGCAGGGAAATTCCTTAACTTAATAACCTACAAAAACCCCACAATTAACATTATATTTACTGGTAAAATATCAAAAGCATTCCTTTTTAAATCAGTATCAAGCTAAGGATATCCACCATCACAACTTCTATTTAATATTTGTCCTGAAGTTCTAGTAATAAGAAAAAGAACTCTGATGATTAGAAAAGAGAAAATCCTAACTAGTAATATTTCAAGATAATATGTTTATCTGCAGATAAACAATTGGACAAGCTAAGCTGCATATAAACTTCTGGGAGAATTCAGCAAGGTTGCTAGATATAAGACCAATGTTCAAAACCTAATAGTTCCATTTATCAGCAATAAATTATTAGTAAATGCAATTACAGACAATATTCTCCGTCTAGTAACAACAAATATCAATAGGATGCAATGTGACAAAAAGGAGATGTCTTTATAAGAAATTACAAAATTTATTTTAAGACATCAAAAAACCTCTAAATAAGTGAAGAGATACCTTCATGATGGAAAGGCTCAATATTATAAAGTTAATAGTACTCCTAAATTAATTTATAAAAGCAATTCAATTCCATTCCTGACTGGAATTTTCCAAATTGATCCTGAAGTTATTATGGTATAGCAGAAAAGGCCAAGAGTAGCAAAGGTAGTTTTGTGGAAGACTAAGGGTGGGGAGGTGTGGGGGGTTGTTGTAGGTACTGAGACTTATAAACCATAATGAGAAAGACAGCAGAACTGGTAAGGGATAGAGAAACAGACCAGTGGGGCAGATTATTCAGAAACACATTCCCTGACATTCAACGGAAAGGTGTTGTTACCAATCGACGGAGAAGACTGTTAATAGACAGGGCTGGGCCAATTGGCTGTCTATGGAGAAAAAGAAAAATAAGTTTTTATCTTACTTCATTCACAGATTACAGACTTGTATGAAAAGCTGTAAAGCTTTTAGAAGAAACTATAGCTGGGGCGCCTGGGTGGCTCAGTTGGTTAAGCAACTGCTTTCGGCTCAGGCCATGATCCTGGAGTCCCGGGATCGAGTCCCACATCAGGCTCCCTGCTCAGCTGGGGGTCTGCTTCTCCCTCTGACCCTCTTCCCTTTCGTGCTCTCTGTCTCTCATTCTCTCTCTCTCAAATAAATAAATAAAATCTTTAAAAAAAAAAGAAGAAACTATAGCTGAATACTTTTATGATGTTGGGGGTAGGGAAGCTGTTCTCAAGAAACAAAAAGCACAAATAAAATAAATGACGGGCATGAACATTTTGATTAGATGGTTTTAATCCTGCATCACGAAAGATACCATAGACAAAGTAAAGAGACAAGCCACAGAGAGAGAGAGAATATATCTGTGATTCCTATAAAGTGACAGAGAATTAATCCACGTTATATAAAGAAATCCTGCAAATGAATACAATTAAGACAAACAAGCTTATAGAAAAATGAGGAAAGGCTGTGAACAGACAGTTCTGGAAAGGAGACCTAAGTGGTCAGTATGGAGATCTTGGCCCCAGTAATAACCTGGGAAGTAAAAATTAAGAGTTATCACTTATACTCTCCAGAAAGGCAAAATTTAGAAGTCTGGTAAGAACTGGCCATGGGTGTGGGGGACTGGAGATCCTACCGGCTTGTGGGAGTATACTTCGGCATGACCGACCCCTGAGGGAAATGGGGAGGATATGTGTTTGAAGACGTGCGTATGCTCTGATTTCTGATTTGGCAGTTCCCAAAGGAGCCATGAGCAGGATGTACATTGCAGCCAGGCCCCTGTGCAAGGGATCATCCCAGGCAGTGGTTAACCTGAAACACTGTGACCTATCTGAATTCCCAACCTCACTCCCCACCCCCAAATACACACTCCCTATCCCCTTTCCTTCCTTAAACGTTCTCCTTAGTACTTACCACCGCCATAGCCTATTTTTCATATACACCATATTTCATATATACCATAGCATATATTTGACAATTTAATTTTTTCTACTGTCTATCTCATGAAGCTAGGTTGTCTCTATCTTTTTTTTTTTCTCCCCTAAAACTACCCCCCAGCACCTAAAACAGTGCCTGGTATATTGTTGGAAACCTATAACTATTTGTGGCAAAAATGAATGGGCGAAATCTCAAAAACACAATACTGAGTGAAACAATGAAGATGCGAAAGGGTATGGATACCATTCATGTAAGTTTTAAGGCACATGATGGTACATAGGTTATGGCTACCTAAGGATGTGTAGTAAAAAAATAAATAAATAAAACACGCGTATTAACAAGTAGCTATCTCTGGGGAGAACCTGGGGTGGGGGAAGCTTTGGGGTTGGGTTTTAGTCACATCTATAACATTTTGTTTCTTAGTTTGGTCGACCTGACATATATTTGGCATGATGTTAACATCTGTTATCTGTGGTGTTTGAAATATTTTCTAATTTAAAAAATTTGCTGGTAAGTGAAGAAGAGAAAGGTTGTCAGGGTATCTCATTATATGAAGGCCGTTCCTCTATTTCTGATGCCAAGGCCACCTTGGACATGTGGAATTTTTCACATTAATCCCCTCTCCTTAGAGTTGCTGACATCACCCTAGGCAGTCATGCACAGGTGTTTCTGGTTCTGCTTATCTTGGAAGATCTAATTCTGCTGTGTTTTATTTAATCAGGACTCTCTATTTGCCTGCGGGGAGAGGGCATCAGCTACTGGACATGAACCGTTCCCCAGTCAGCCATAACGTCACTGTCCACCAACCAGGGCTGGGGAGTGGATGCAGGCTCTCGGTGATCAGTTGATGGGTGTATGCCAGGCGGAACAAACTGCAAGGCTGGGGCAGACGAAGACATTTATTAACACAGATAAGTTTTTATTGAATTAAGAAGGAGCACTTAGAAGGAAGACTCTAGGGAGGAAGAGGATTAAGTCATTTTGAAACATTTTTCTCCTGTCAAATGAGCAAATGAAACATCGGCGTGGCCATCTGACTCTGATTCTCTCTAGCCGTGTGGAATGGCAGCCTCCAAAGTGAAGGAGAGAGCACTCTTAGTTGCCAGGAAAAGTGTCCACGAATAGGAGTCAGGAACGACCTAGCTACAGGACACTTCCATGATCAGAATATCCAGAGAGTACACCACCCTGATAACAAAGGAAGGTGGCACGTAAGGTACCATGGTCTTTTTTATTATTAAAAAATACGATTTTTAATAAAAAGCGTTGATGTTCTTCCCTTCCTTGATAGGTTGCTCTTAGGTAGAACACATAAAATGTCTGCCATCTTTGTCACAACGCTGGAGTCTGTCCTCACTGTGTCGATTACTGTCCTCACCAATTAGGCTGTGAAGCTCCAGTGAGGTTACATGGTGCTGGTCACGGAGCAGGGGCGTGGCTCCGGGTGCCACCACCTTCAACAACTTCACCTCTTTCCACCGCCTCACCACCCCTGTCCCCTCAGTCCCACCCCTGCCAATACACACGCATTTGAGACTTTGGCGACCAAGTATCTTTGGTTCACATTCTGAACATGAAATTGTGTGTGAGGGATGGTTCTGTGTGTTCTGAGCTGAAAGTATCCTGTACAAACTGCTATCTCAATTGTTTTATTTTTCTTTTCCAAGACTTCTCATTGGTTCTTTCCCCAATCTTTTTCTTTTTCATTGTTTCTTAGTTTTGTTTCATAAAGTCTTGTTAATATCTTGGCTTGCCTTCCTTTATATATTCAAGAACTTAAACATGCTCTTTTTTTTTTTTTTAAGATTTTTTGTTTATTGAGAGAGAGAGAGAGTGTGCATGAGCAGGGGGAGGGGCAGAGGGAGAAGCAGACTCCCCGCTGAGCAGGGAGTCCAACTCCAGGCTCCATCCCAGGACCCCGGGATCATGACCTGAGCCTAAGGCAGACGCTTAACCGACTGAGCCACCCAGATGCCCCAAACATGCTCCTTTTAAATTTATTTTGAGATTGCTTCTATTACATGCATTCATAAAGAGTAGGTTTATCTGTTGATTAATTGAGTTTGTGGGAACATTGTCTTAGAGCTACATCTCCTGTGTCCCTTGGAATTTTGTTTGCAAGACCACCGGGACTGGGAGTTGTTTCTGATTTCTCTCTGTCCCTCTCATTTCACGCCTCCCTGGTTTTGTGGTTGCCCCCAGCCGCCCACCCGAGATGGCCTGTTTCTCTGACCGGGGGCTCCTCCATTCCTTGGTGATACCTTTAACCAGGGGAAGCCTTTCTCAGCTCCTGCCCAGCTGTGAGGATGAATTATGATACCAGCCGTGTTCTGCCCTTCATGCCCATTCCCTCTGAAGCTGGCCTCCAGGAAAGGGAAGCTTTCAGTCCCAGCTCCCCCCATGATTGAGCTCTGGCTTCCTCTGCTTGGAGCCCCACAAGTTTGTGACATCAGCACTTAGCACTGTGTTCAGTTTCGAGCCCTTGGATGTGTTTATTTTGGTTCTAATTGTGACCCTGTCTTTTTTTAGGTTAAAAAAATTCATCTGTTACTACTACGCTTGCAGAGCAGGGAGAGATTCGAAGGGTAAACTTACAATATGACTTTGACCCGAAGCCCAAAAGCTGCTATTAATTTTTTTTTTATTCTTTGAACAGGAATGAATGTTTTGTTTAACTATTTTTTCTGCCTCTTTTTATTTTTTTCATCTAAAAGTAGAATGCAGAACATTCTACACTCCCTGTGGAAAGTCTTGATTTCTGAGGGTATTGGCAAGGTGGTTTGGATTTTTTTTTCAGATTTTTATGGTAGCATATTCATCTATAATGGGTGGAGTCTGACCCATTCCTGTATTAGGAGTACTAAAAATTGGAGGAAGGGAGGGAGGGGATAAGAGCTGCATTCCACGCCTTATCTTTAGCATTTACAAGAACCATATAAATGTATTCAAAATCCCTAAAGCAGGAAGAGAATAGTAAAACCCATGTGTTCATAGGAAATTCCGCAGCTATTTGCTCTGCAGTGTGTTCTGGAAAGAGAAGAGGTAAATACTCAGAGGGAGGTGTCCTGGGTCCCAGAGAGAAAATGGCAGGGCCCACTGTAGCTCCCCACTGGGGCCACCATGCCCAGTCAGCCCTCCCATGCTTCTCCTGGGTCCTGTGGATTATGGATGCAGAGAGTGAGAAGCTTTGTGAGCCAGGATGGGATGGTGGTTGTTGCCAGACCTGAGCATCTGCATCATTGTGTCTCAGGGCTGAGAAGTCACAGGGACTGTCTTCCTACTTGGCTGCTCTCCACCTTCCACAATAAAATGGATGAAATATCAGAGTCTGCCCATTCAGTGTGGCAGGCAGCATGGTACTAAAGGCCAAAAGCACAGACCGAGGAATCAGAAGTATGGGGTTAGTGAGACAGCCCGGCCACTTGCTGGCCGTGCGACGGAGACAGGCTCCTCAGTCCCTCCAGATCGCAGGCTCTGGCTAGCAATGACATGGGACTAAGGAGATCTGGCTCATGTGAAGGCTCTTGTGAGAGGAAGGGAAAGAATGCACAGTAAGCACTTTGCACAGGTAAATACTCCATGCTGTGTTACTCTTCTTTTTTTTTTTTTTAAAGATTTTATTTATTTATTTATTTGAGAGAGAGAATGAGAGAGAGAGAGAGCATGAGATGGGGGAGGGTCAGAGGGAGAAGCAGGCTCCCCGCTGAGCCGGGAGCCCGATGTGGGACTCGATCCCGGGACCCCGGGATCATGACCTGAGCAGAAGGCAGTCGCTTAACCGACTGAGCCACCCAGGCGCCCGCTGTGTTACTCTTCTTTGCATCATTTCATCAACTGGGCTCATAGAGCAATCATAGGCAAACTAGAAAGCCAACATATTTTACTCCTGGGCCAAGTTCCAAGAACGAAGCTATCCTTCCCTGACCTCCACCCTGACCCCAAATGGGACACTCTTCTAAATAAATCTCATATTCTAATTGCGTATCTCTGCCTCTTAAGGTTTATTGGGTCTTGATTTCTACTCCCAGTCTATCTGAAATGTGGCTGTTTTCACCACAGTCAAAGAACGCATCTTTCCTGGGACTCCAAGTCCTCAAATTGGGAGCTCGCAGGGGGCGCGGGGCTCTGAGGCCTTGGCTGAACTGGAGTTTCACCCGACCCCCCACTGACACCCCACAGGACAAAGCTACCACCTGAAGGAACCACCAGTAACCGCTTGTATCTGTTGGAACTGTGCTACCAAGACCTCCCGACCCACTCCCTCCCTCCCGGAAGACTTATGTGGAAAACAGGAAATTGTTTTTCTCTTCACAAATCGCAAAGAGCTGTGTGCCACTCTTTTCAAAATGAACCATGTTTGTTGAGGAGAATCACAAATTTACGTCTGCTATGACCCCTGCTGTAGCATAAGCATGGGTACGAATATTTGTGCATGTTTTTCAAGTGAATCTCATCCATACTTTTTGTGCTTCAGGAATTTAAACACGATTAATCTTCAAAACAGGATTAATCTTATTTTAATCTGTTGCATTTTCCCCACTAATTAATTATTGTCTCTCAGCATTAATTGTCTACTTTTTTCCCCTCACTGAATCAACAAGCCACTTTCCCCAGTCAAACATAACATTTTAGAACTCATTTTTCTACAGCTTGCTTGAATTCTCTGACGGTATCATGAGGGGCCCTAGGGTTCCAAGGATGAGGGCAAGTCAGGGGAGGTAGGGGGGTGGGGAGTAGCCAGAGGGATGAGGCCACCCTACCTTGTTTTAATCCAGCCAGCCCATTTTATAGAGCATATTGTACTTCTGTGCAAGATTTCACCTGAAGAAAAAAATTCTACCATTCCAAAACTGCTATCCCAATGCATTTCATGTGTGCCCACCCCTCATGAATTGGTAATGTATGAGTGTGATTAAAATGGTGTAACTATTTTTGTCAACTAGAACTCATACCTGAGGAAAGTACTTCCCCTTTGAAGTTACCACATTAAGATACTACAGATATATCCCTATGATGTTGCCATTTCTCAAAAAAAATTTTTGGCATGTTTTAAGAATTGATTCCAGGGCTAATCATATATTACTTTGGTTATTTTGACTAGAGACAAAATCTCATACACAAAATGGTGATGAAAAGAATGCTTACTTCTATTATAAGTACTTCTATTATCCCAGAGAACAAAGAAAATGTAAAATTTACTTTGCAAAATGTGAGACACTAAACAAATGTTATGTTTTAAAAATAAAAGGGTGAAGGTGGGCTTACGTTTTGAAATTGTCCAAAATCATTCTGAATTAAAACTATTAAAGAAGATAGATAATCAAGCTAGGTTCTATATACTAAGTGGTCTAAAAGATAGGAGTGATTGTAATGCAATGGGCTTAACTTTCTTGGTGGTTTAACCTTGACTCTAAAGGCAATTCCAGGAGGGCAGCTTTCAAGATTAGAATATTTTAGGACAACACCTTTTGGAGGTACAATTGGTGGATATACTCTGCTCGTTATCATCGTCCTATGTCTGGATATGGGGGTTTTGAGAGTATGAGTCCCGTAAGGGAGTGAATGTCCCTAATCCTTATCGCCAGGACCTGGCGAGGTGGCTGGCTGAAGGCAGGTAAGGAATGGATGTTGGTTGAAAATAGAGCTTTCTCAAGGCTAAGTATGTACATGTTTCTAGGAATACCGATTCCTAAAAGATTGACTTTATAAATAGCAAACTAGATCTGAAACCTTGAATTTTCCTCACATCTTTGTTCTTTATCTTGGGTTGTTAGATGACCCAGAGAAGCAAGTGACTCACCCATAGTCACACAGCAAGCACATGGCATGGTGAGGACCAAGCCCAGGGCTACTGACTCTCAGCCCAGTGCTCTCTGCACCCTATCTTGTTGCCCAGGCTGGCTTCATGGGCATGCCGCCTGTGTATTCACATAGAGTCCCCGCTTGGTTTAATGATCTGCTATTGCCGTCTTGAAATTCTTCATCATTTTTAAAGAAGGGGACCCACGCTTTAATTTTCCACTGGACTCCACAAATTACTTGGGTCTTGCCAATACCTTTGTGCGTGTGATTCAAGGATTAGTCATGCTGGAGAATTGTGTTCCAGCACTCTCTCTTCAGATCAAAGACAGGAGCTGACAGGAGAGGAGGATCACCCAGGACTCTACCCTTGGTTTTGACTTCCGGTTGGTGCTTCATTCATGGCAACTGCTTACCCACTGGCTTGTTCCACACCAAAGCCAGTTCTTCCGCTGGTGTCTCCCTGTGCTGGGAGGGAGCTCAGAGCAACGCTAGCCAACGTCAAGACGGCTGGTTGAGAAGTGAAAAATCCTCTCCTTAAATATAATCACTGGCTGTTTGGTATATTGCCAAGAGAATTGAACTATTGTTTTTATTTATTAGTTTTCCCGCTGAACTAATTGATTTTTCATTGAATTGCCTCAAACGCACAGTTTTGATGTTGTGTGGGGACAACTACTGGCTCCTGTTGTATGGAAGTTGGTTTCTTCTCTAATGGGACCACATCAAGTCATGTGCTCAGCTGATGTGATTAAGTGTGGAGCCTGCTCATAAAAGCTAATTTATCAGCTTGACCATCTTCTTCCATTCGAGACTGGTCCTTGGCAACGCTAGGAGATGACTAATGCCTGTTTGGCACCTTCCCCCGTTCCTCTGGGTCTTCTCTGACTTTCTTCTTCAAACATAAAACAGTCAAATGCTCAGGACCACCGCTGTAGCCCCCTGAGGACTGGGACTTTGCTCTGCATTGTTAGCGTTGCTTCCCCATCCCAGCTCACCTGGGAGGGCCCTTGTTTCTGTGGAGATGATGCTCTGCTGCCCGACTGTGAGCAATCTTCCACTGATGCCTCCACCCCAGTGCCTGTCTTGCATTGGCTCGCTAGTGTGTCTCTGTGCAGACACTTATGCCTCAGCTCAGTTAAGACGTCTGCAGGCTGCAGCAGATGCTGCCACTGTCCTGAACCACCTCACAGCACGGCACCACTTCTCATCTGTGCGGACAGGTGACTGCGAACACCTGCCCCTCTCTGCCTGAGGGCTTTCTCTCAGTTGCCTGTGGGGCACACTGGGGTGACACCTCCAGGAGTGAGTGGGAGTGGAGGATGATGCCCCAGCCTTGACAGCAGGTGAAGATCCTGAAGCTCGAGTCACGCTGTCTCCCAGAGATCGCAGCAAGATGGAGCCCAAGTTGACTGCATTGATAAATTGCTACGAACACGCCTTTAGTGTCTTCCCTTCTTTTCCCGTCTCACGTCCCACTCCCATGTTGGTGTTTCCTTGACTACCTGCCAAACAAATCGCTTGCATCCAAACCTTTGTCTCCAGATCTGTTTGTCGGGGAGTCAGCCTAAGACCATTGCTGCCCGGAGAGGCTTCAGAAGCAGAAGCTCCGGATTGGATTCCGAGTTATGTGATTGCTGGCTAATGGTGGTTGACTACCAGACGATGTGTGATCGTGTTTACTAAGGCTTCTGCCTGCCATGGGTCAAGACGGGCTCCAGACGGAAGGGCTTACACAGTGGCTTATGCAGTAGTTCTAGTGACTGAAGATATAGGGGCAATGACCTTTTTAACTATTCGTTGTAACTGCCACAGTAACCCAGAAGAAAGAAAATAACAGGCCCAGGCCGGGCAGTTATCATTCAGGGCACAGTGTGAAAGCTGGGGGCCTCCATGGAAGCACGTGAAGAGCTCTTCATCTTTCAGATGGGGGAGTGCTGAAAGCCAGCCCAAACTGGATTGTAAAGATGCTGGAGTGCAAGTCCGGGCAGGTCTCATCTGCTGAAGTAAGGACGCTGTTAGGGAAGAAGTGGAAACGAGAAACCTGTGATGGGGCCTTTTGTGGATGAACTTGATCCCCTGAGCCCTCGGGACCGGCAGGGGTGGCACCATCCTTGTTGCCAAGGGAGAGTAGTGTCCCATTGCCAGCATACTGTGGAGAGGCCTCACATGGGGCCGATGCTTTGCAAGGGGATGTGTCTTTTCCCCGAGAATTTTCCTGCCTTTCCTCGTGGCTTCGAGCCCGGTCACAAGGGTCCTGACATAGCCTGGCCTGAGCAGGGAAGCACTGTCTCTCCTACTGGAAGAAAAGGGGATGGCCCCTAGTGCTGCAGGGCCGGCCTGACATGTTGGTGCGGATGGCGGAGGACGCGCTGGGAGTGGCTCATGGACGGAGGTCGTGAGGACCAGGGAGCAAGGAATATAAGGCTCGACATAGTGCCACAGTTCTGTGACTCAGCCATTGGCAACCTGGCGAGCACAGCTGAAGCTAGCCCTCTGCATCGCTGCAACGGCTTCTTGAAGCTCGGAACAGTGAGGACGCACGGTCGGGGAGGTAGAGATGCTGTTATGGATGGGAATCTAGTGTTAGCACGTGCCACAAAACACCACACTTCTGAGTTCAGATAACTGCAAGTAATTCCCATAATGGAGAGCAAGAACAGAATGGCCACTGGAGACACTGACTCACAGGGATCTGTGGTGGTGGTGACCAGTCCATGGAGCTACTGGTGGTGAGACAGACAGGAAACCCCTAGGCTATTGCTTGACTTGTTCTCAGTGAGATAAGTGGAAGGCTGATGTCCCCCACAGCTGTGGAAATGGCTATCCCTTGCCTGGTGTTCAGGACTGAGCCTGTTCTCAGACCCAGGGACCAATAAAGGAGAAGCCAAGTTTCATTGAGGGAGGACCATGCAGCAGCCGCATGGAGTAGGTATTCCTCTAATCCTTCCCCAAAGGCGTCCGTAGATATTTCCAGAATATACCCGCTGGGAGAATGGGAACATGGAGATGTTTTGAGGGCTTTTGGATTCCAGATATATTGACTATTTATTGTTGTGTAACAAATCACCCCAACAATTAGTGGCTCAACATGACAACGGTCCTTTACTACCTCTTACTATTTCTGTGGGTCAGGAATCAGGGAGGGACTTGCAGGCAGGCCCAGAGTGTTTAGGAGTTAATGCCCTGGAGCAGTCCGCAGCCAAGGGTGATGGGGGGTCGGGCCCCAGGTGTCTGCTAGCGGGCTCCGTGTTACCAGCACACCCTGTGCTGGCTTCTCTCCCTTCCCAGTCTGACTCGCCCACTTCCCCGTTGGTGCTTCCTGAAATCATTTCTCTGATAAATCAGTCACGCTTCAGTCCTTGTTCCAGGGTCTGCTTGTGGTGAACCCCGCCCACGACACAGGCCCTGGTAGAACAGACTCTCAGCAGCCGAGGAGCGAGACACTGTGTCTTTGGGGCAAAGAAGATACTGAACAGGCTGTAGGAAGCGCCCATGGCCTCCAGCTGCCTCTTAAGAAAAGTTGTCCAAATCGATGCTCTCCTGGATACACGGCTCTGGCTTGTGCTACTCATGATAAGGGACACCACTCCTGCCACCGTCCCCGCAGGTGACAGACCGGGGATTGCTGTCTGAGTCAAAGATGGTGATGGCACGAGTGAGACACCTCAGAAGTGGGTGATGCCAAGCTGCCAAATCAGAACACTCCAGACTGTGTGATGACAGAAGACCACCGTCTCTGGAACATAGTGCCGGGCCGACAAAGAGAAGGCGGGTCACTCCCTGTCTCTCCAACACCACGGCGTTATGGCTCGGATTCTCCATCAGCTCTGCAGCGCACCCCAGGTGGGACGTCCGGCAGTGGGTGTGTGGCTGCTGGGAACCCCTCATTGCGCATAACCTGTCACAGGGGGTGAGCTCGGCATCTGTTGGCCTTGCCCTTTAAAGAGCCCCTGAGATCCCACCACACGGCCTCCTGCAGCACATGAGGGTCATCATGTTCAAACCAAGGTCTGTAGCCAGAGTCCCAAGATTACACGCGCCCCTTGGGTTCACCAGCGTGAAGCACCATTACCTCGTGTTACCTTACTGACCCTAGTGCGGTGGTTCTCAACTCCGGCTGCCTTTGCTCTCACTGAAGAGTTAAAAAAATACATATACACACACACACACACATACACACGTATATATATATGCATATATATATGTATACACACACACATATTTACCTGGTTCCCACCCCTGGAGATTCTAATTCAACATGTTCTGGTTTTTGTTTTTGTTTTAAGGTTTTCTTTATTTGAGAGAGAGCGTGCATGAGAGAGAGAGACAGAGAGAGAGAGAGAGTGCGCTCCTGCGCACACAAGCTGTGGGGGGGGGGGCAGAGGAAGAGGGAGAGGCAGACTCCCTGCTGACCAGAGAGCCACACCGCTGCTCGATCCCAGGACCCCAAGATCATGACCCGAGCCCAAGGCAGATACTTAACTGATTGAGCCTCCCAGGTGCCGCACACACGTTCTGTTCGGAGGCGCAGGCACTGGCCTGTTTTAAAAACTCTTCAGGTGATTTTTTTAAAACACTTTTAATTTTGAAATAATTATAGATTGGCAAAAAACCAAAAAACAAAAAACGCTTTGTGTACCCTCAACCCATCCTTCTCCAGTGGTAACATTTTGTATGACACAGTAGATTATCAAAACCAGGAATCTAACACTAGTACAATACACAAAGGTTATTCAGCTTTCATCAGTTATACCAGCGTTCTATGTGTGTGTGCACATCTATGCGTGTGTACATCTGTGTATGTATGTGTGCACGTGCATGCGTGTGTGTGTGTGTGTGCACGGGCATGCGTGTGTGTGTGCACGTGCATGCGTATGTGTGTGTGTGCACGCATGTGCACGTGCACACATAACATCCACCCCATCTCTTACTTTGGGGCAGACAGCCTTGAACTTTCTGTAACTTATTTCCCTCATTTCTAAAGCCAGGGAGTTGAGTTTTATTATCTCCAAGGTCTCTTCCAGGTCCATCATTGGGAATCAGGCAACTTGGGTTGGGCCTGAGAGGTGAGCTTTGCGCCTTTCAGGAGTTGGGCAGGGTGGAGAGTGAACAAAGCAGGTCCTGGCTGTGGAGGGGCGGGGGGCCTGTGGAGGGGCATCGTGAGTGTCTGGAGGAGTGGGAGTGGCAGATGGGGGCAGACATCGTGCGTGCTCACTTCCCTTCTCATTGCTGCCAGATTTCTCCTCACCCAGGCCTTTCCAAACTATGGAGAATGGCCCATGGTATAGCACTGGCTGATGAACCACGGCCAGAGTCCCTGAGTGGCCCAGCAGCCAGTTTGACATGTATTTCTGAGGCTTAGCTTCTGAGAGAAGATGTTTCCTAAAGCTACCCACCTGCTCCTGGGCAGCACCAGGACTGTGGTTGGGGTGGAGACTGGGGGAACCCTGCTCTGGGTGGGTCTCTGCAGATGCATGGGAGGGAGGGGGCAGGGACATGAAAGAGAGAAGTGGGTGACTGTGAGATCAGTAGTGCCCAGGGCTGAGGACACTCTAAGCCCAGCATGGGGCTGGGGACAGAATCCTAATAGGCTGGTCAACGCTGCTCTGAGTTGCCTGAGTAGAGCAGTGTGTGCAGGGTGGGTGTGGGGTGTGACTATAGGGGATCTTGCTGGGGCCTGGAACTTGGTGATCATGGCCTTAGAAACCTGTGGTCTTGACCGTTTCATTCTCTGCTTGACCAAATGGACTACAACCTCATTGCTCATTGGCTTTGTGGGCAGAGCCCTTGGGTAGAGGTTCAACCCCCTGGTAAGGAACTAGGACCAGAAATCTGAGTTATATGGGTCCCAGGGAGACTAGGTAGTATCCAGATGTTGGAGAACAGGAAAGGGCAGGGAGTACCCAAGCCTTCAAGGCCAAGGGTCAACAACCGTGATATGAGTTACATTCCCTCCTTTGGTAGAATTAATGTTAGAGCTTCTTTGGAAACCACTTAGAAAACTGTTTTGGAGTCAGACCAGATTTCACTATGTACTTGTTCTGTGACATTGGTAAAGTTGCTTCAGTCTCTGGGCCTGTTTCCTCATCTCTTCCTCCTAGCATTGTTGGGGCTTAGGAGACATAAAACCCAAGTACAGTGCCTGGCATACAGCAAATGCCCTGCTGCATTAACCATGTCTTTTTTCCCCCCCCGTAATCTGGTGCTTTGACATCTGGGAGTCTTGCTGATCGGCCTGGCCAATTCTGGCTAGCCAATTCTTAGAGATAGTGAACAACTTGCCGGCAAGCACACCCTACAAATACAAACCAACCAATCCAGAGCCGACACACCCAATCACTTCCTTATCAGGCCCTAATTTCTCTAAGGCCTGGTATTAGGCAATGAAGGACAGCCCCTATGGCTCAGAGCCTGCCGAAAACTAGCCAGTCCTCAACTGCTTACCCCCATCTTCCTGTCCCTTCCAATGAAACCACAATAAGGGCTCTTGCCCACGTTTCCTCTCGCTCCCTCTGCCCCCTGACTGGTGCTTCTTTGTGTGGCTCTCTGAGCCATGCCTCCTCCTCTTGAGAACTGTGACAAACTGTATTTCAATGGCAACCACCTCCTGATCTACTGGCCTCAAATTTTCTACTAATATACTATATTTTATTTGACTTTGCTTTAAGGGCATTTTTAGGCTCGTAGCAAAATTGAGCTGAAGGTATAGAGATTTCCCACATACCCCTTCCCCCCACATGTGTAGCCTCCTAGCAGAGTGGGTACATTTGTTTTATTTCTTTTTTAAGATTTTATTTATTTATTTGAAAGAGAGAGAGATAGAGTGAGAGAGGAGAGGGTCAGAGGGAGAAATAGACTCCCCGCTGAGCAGGGAGCCCAACGTGGGACTCGATCCTGGGACTCCGGGATCATGACCTGAGCCGGAAGCAGTCACTTAACCAACTGAGCCACCCAGGTGCCCCTGGAGTGGGTACATTTGTTATAAGTGATGACCCTACATCGATCCATCATTATCTGTACATTATATTTTAAAACACCTAAATATGCTGAGTACTAATATTATTTATGTAGTACTTTGGGCTTCCTGGTTTGTCCGTGGATTTCTATGACCTTCCTGGGCTGACAGATACCCAAAGCAGAGGTGGTTTCCTTCTGGGTCACCAATATCAGGAAGCGTTAGGGGATGAGGACAAAGTGCTGTTACAGAGACAGGGCATGCTGGCAGCCAGCACAGGGCAGTTCTCCCTCAAAGGAGAGACCATCAGAAAGATCATCCCCCATTGGAAAAGGCTACAGCTTACCAGAAAGATACCACAATTTGGAATCTTTATACATCTATATTCATCTAACCCGTAGCCTTCAGATATCTAAAGCAAAACCTGGCAGAGTCACAGGAAAAGTTGACAGATCCACATTTATAATGGGAGAATTTAAACTTTTTTTTCAAGCACACATGAAACATGATCACATACTGGCCCACCAACACACCCTGAGAAATTACAACACTTCAGTACCATCTAGGCCATGTTCTCTCAATACAGTGCAATGAAATGAGAGAACAAGATGGTAGGGAAAAAATTCCCCAATTTTCCATGTTCTTAGAAATGTTAAAATACTTCTGAATAACTCATGATAGAAGAAGAAATCATCTGGGAAAGGGGCAGTAGAGGGTGAGTGGCGGCAGGGAGTGGAGGCAAGGAGACTGGCGAGGGAACCGTTGGAATGGTCCAGAAAGATGATGGCGGCATGGGTTACAATGGCCATGAATTAAAGAAAGAATTGTGATCTAGATTTGTGATACACTGAGGAAGTAAAATTGTTGGGCAGAAAAAAAAATGCGCTGTGGCTCTCTCTCCCACCACCCTGACTGAAGCATTGATTCTTTATTCCTGCCATCTGCCTCCAGTTTTCACTGCTGGTTGTCAGTGGTATCGCAGTCATGCCCAGGGAGATTCTGGTCCTCTGGCATTGGGTTGGGCAGACCACCCTCTGTCCTCAGCTACTGCAAGCCTTGAGCAGGACCTGGATATCTCTCTTCCCCCTGCCTTGCTGAATGCAGCTCTGGGGTGGGGAGAGGGACACTAGCTCTACTCATTTCCACGGTGCATTCCTGGAAACCAACCCAGAGCTGGTTGCTTAAAGAAAATCTTTTTCCCTGCTGAAACAATGCTGTAATTAAGGGCTACATCCTGTCCAAGGACTTAGCAAATAACTCAGACGTTGATGCCCTCCCCATGTAGATGCTGTGCAATGAATTACAGAACTTAGCTGACCTGATCCAGTCTCCTTATTTTATAATTAGACTAAATGTTCCATAAAGATAACCATGATGGTTTCGCTGACTACATTTTCAGGACCTAGCACAAAGAATAAGAAAGATATAGAAGAGGTTTTAGTTGTGTTTTCTTAGATTTTTTTGTCTATTTGCCATCTATTCATCACTGGGCCAATTTTATTAACTATATTTTCTTTTTTCTCTCAACTTTATTGAGGTATGATTAACAAATAAAAAAATGTACATATTTTCATATACATTGGGAGATGGTGACCATGATCAAGCTATTTATTGCATCCATCACTTCATATAGTTACTGTTTGCATGAGTGTGGTGAGAACACTTAAGATTTACTCTGTTAGCAAATTTCAAGTATGCAATATAGTATTAATAACTATAGTCACCATGCTATGCATGAGATGTCTATTTCATTTATTTCTGCTCTGATCTTTATTATTTCCTTCCTTTTGCTAACTTTGGGCTTAGTTTGTCCTTTTTCTAGTTCCTTGAGGTATAAAATTAGGTTGTTTATCTGCGATCTGTTTTCTTAATATAAGAATTTATTTCTATAAGCTACTGTCTTGGAGCTGATTTTACTATATCTCTTAAGTTTTTGTATTCTGTGCTCTATTTGCATTTGTTTCGAGATAATGTTTATTTTCCTTTTGATTTCTTCTTCATCCCATTGATTGCTCAGGAGTGTGCTGTTAATTTCTACATATTTGTGAATTTTCCAATTTTGCTCCTATTATTGATTTCTAGTTTCAAACATTGTGATATGAAAAAAAAAGATACTTGATATAATCTCAACCTTCTTAAATTTGTTAAGACTTGTTTTGTGGCCTAACATGTGGTCTATCCTGGAGAATGTTCTGTGTGCACTTGAAAAGAATATGCATTCTGCTGCTGGTGTTTGGGATGTTCTGTCTATGCCTCTTAGGTCCATGTGATCTAAAGTGCAGTTCAAGTCCAGTGTTTCTTATTGATTTTCTGTCTGGATGATGTATACATTGTTGAAGTGGGGTACTGAAGTCATCATTTATTATTATATTGCTGTCTATTCTTCTTTTCAATTCTGTTAATATTTGCTTTGTATATTCAGGTACTCCAATGTTGAGTACAGATGTATTTACAATTGTTGTGTTTTCTGGGTGAATTGATCCTTTTATCATTATATAGTGATCTTCTTTATCTCATATGACAGTTTTTAACTTAGTCTATTTTGTCTTGATATAAGGATAGCCACTCCCATTCTGCTTTGGTTACCATTCGCATGGAACATCTTCGGTCCCTTCACTTTCAGCCTGCGAGTGTACTTAAAGCTAAAGTGAATCTCTCATAAGCATATAGTTGAATTGTGTTTTTAATCCATTCAGCCACTCTGTGTCTTCTGATTGGAGAATTTAATCCATTTTCATTTAAGGTAGTTATTGATAGGTAAGGACTTATTATTGCCTTTTTGTTAATTGTGTTTTGATTGCTTTGTAGTTCCTTTCTTCCTCTTTTGCTGTCTTCCTTTGTGATTTGATGATTTTTTCTTTTTTGGTAGTGGTATCCTTTGATTCCTTTCTCTTAGTCTTCTGTGTAGGTTTAGGTTTTTTAATTTGTGATTGCCATGAGGCTCACATAAAATATCTTATAGTTATAAAAGTCCGTTTTAAGCTGATAACAACTTAACTTCAACCACATACAAAAACTACATTTTTACTTCTCCTCCCATATTTTGTGGTTGATGTCACAGTTTACATCTTCTAATATTGTGTATCCATTAATGAGTTGTTGTAGCTATAGCTTTAAAAAAACACTTTGTCTTAACTTTTACACTAGAGTTAAGACTAATTTATGCACCACTATTACAGTACTAAAGTATTTGAATTTGACTATATTCTTCCTTTTACAGTGAGTTTTATACTTTCATATGTTTTTATGTTTACTAGTTAGTATTTTTTCATTTCAACTTGAAGAACTCCCTGTAGTATTTCTTGTAGGGCAGGTCTACTGGTGATGGACTTCCTCAGCTTTTTTTTGTCTGATAGTCTTTATCTCTTCTTCATTTCTGGAGGACAGCTTTGCTGGGTATAGTAATCTTGGTTGGCAATTGTTTTCTTTCAACACTGACTATATCATCCCACTTTCTCCAGACCTGTTTCTGCTGAGAAATCCACTGACAGTATTATGGGGGTTCCCTTGCATGACAAGTCACTTTTTTCCTGCTTCTTTTAAAACTCTGTCTTTGTCTTTTGACTTATGAGAGTTTGATTATAATGTATTTTGGTGATGGTCTCTTTATGTTTATTGTATCAAGAGTTCTTTGGGCTTCATGGATCTGTACCCCTTCAGATTTGGGAGTTTTCCTGTCATTATTTTTTAAAATACATTTTCTGTCCCTTTTTCTTTCCCTGCTCCTGCTGGAACTTTAATAATGTGCATACATCTTCCTTAACTTATGATGGGGTTATGTCCCTATAAACCCATCCTAAGTTGAAAATATTGTAATTAAAAATGCATTTAATACACCTAACCTACCAAGCATTATAGCTTAGCTTAGCCTACCTTAAATATGCTCAGGACACTTATGTTGGTTTGCAGTTGGACAAAATCACCTAACACAAAACTTATCTGATAATACAATGTTGTTCTTCCTTCTGCTTGATTGAGTCTACAGTTGAAACTCTCTTCAATTTTTAAGTTCAGTCATTGTCTCCTTCAGCTCCAAAAATTATTTGGTTCCTTTTTATGGTTTCTGTCTCTTTGTTGAACTTCTCATTTTGTTCATGTATTATTTTCCTGGTTTTGTTTAGTTATTCATCTGTGTTCTCTTGTAGCTCACTGAGTTTCTTTATTTTGACAATTATTTTGAATTCTTTGCCAGGGAGTTTGTAGGTTTCCATTACTTTAGGATCAGTTTCTAGAGCTTTATTTTATTCTTTTGGTGTTGTCATAGTTCTCTGATTATTCGTGATCCTCATTGCCTTGTGTCTGTGCATTTGAAGAAATAGTCACTGGGAGCCTCTGGGAGCTGACCTGGAGCCTAAGTCCATAGGGGCAAGCCAGGGCCTGGGTTTAGGGGTTGGCTTGGCACTTGGGGTGAGCTTGGAGACTGAGGCTGCATAGGCCAGCTTGCTGCCAGGGTTCACTGAGGCAAGCTTAATGCTGTGGTCTATGGTAAAGATGGGTGCTCATGTCACTCTCCTGCCTCCATGAAGTGGGTATCTTTCTCCATGCTGTACTGTAAGGGGTTGGGGAGGGGTGGTGTGGTGTCTCAGTCTGTTCAGGCTGCTATAATAAAATACTACAGACCGAGTGGATTATAGACACAGAAATTTATTTCTTACGGTTCTGGAGACTGGAAGTCCAAGATCAGGGTGCCAGCATGGCCAGGTCCTGGTGGGGACCTCTTCTGCATTGCAGAATTCTGACTTTTCACTGTGTCCTCACATGGTAAGAAGGGCAAGGGAGCTTTTGTGGCCTTCTTTTATAAGGGCACTGATCTGATTCATGAGGGCTCTGCCTCCCAAGGTCCCCCAAAGTCCCCACCTCCTAATGCCATCACAGGGGACATTAGGTTTCAACACATGAATTTTAGGAGGACACAAGCATTCAGGCCATAGCACGTGAATAATGTGAAACTGTCCTTCCTACCCTCTTCAATGCATTTTCTTATTTCTGTGCTCTTCCCGGGTGCTGCAAACTCTCACCTGGATTCCTCAGCTCTTATGAAGGTATTTTCATGTGAATGGTTGTTCAAATTGATGTTTCTGTGAGGGACAAGTCCTGGAAACTCCTATTCTGCCACCTTGCTGGCATCACTCCTATTAACTGTATTTTCTTATTTTCTCCATTCTTGATACTCTGGCATTTGGGAGTCTTGCAGACCCTGGGAGAGATTGCCCTTCCCAGGACTAGCTAATTCTTAGAGCTAGCACATGACTTGGCCAGGAGCATCTTTGTCACATGCAAACCAAACTGTCCCAGGTCTATGGCCTTCACCACCTCCTCATCTAACTCACACAGCTCACCAACTCTTCCTCTGCCCTATATCACCCTAGAGCCAGATACCAGGTAACTAGAGACTATCCCTATTGCCCAAAGCCCCCTGTAATTATTCAATCTAGTCAATCCTAAATTCATTACCCTGCTTTGCCTTTCCTGAGGGAGCCTCAATAGAGACTGACTCAAACTTTCCCCTTGCTTTTGTCTTCTGCCTCTTGGCCAGCCTGATGCTTCCCAGGTGGCCCTGCTTGGGGTGGTGTGTCCCTTTCTCTTGGGAAATAGAATAAATTCTTCTTTCTATAGCATTGGCCTCTCTGTGTCACCTCCATAAATTAAAACTACACAGTATATATTTCAGAACAGAAGAAGCCTAATAAATATTTGACTGTCTTAATGAAAGAATGAATGTACAAATTAAAAATAATAATTAGTGATCTTAAGTGGCTAACCCAAAGTCACCCAGTTAGGCAGCAGTCAAACACTGAAACCCTTAGTCTCTCAACTTTTATTTATTGCTACCTTCCTTTGGGGGTCTCAAAGTACTTGCTGTATTAGTGTATAGGAGCTGGTATATAAACTAAAGAATATAACAGCCAACAAAATACAACTCTGTTGTATCATAAATTTGACCTCCCAAACCATTCTTTCAGGCCATTGAAAATAAAATATATATTTTCTTCATAACTGGATTTGCTTTTTCAGAATTTAAGAGGATTCTAGGGATGATTCCTAATTTTTTTATAGCTGTTTCAGGGAAAGCTGATGAGAGCCCTATTTTCTTGTAGTAAGTTGCCCTACAGGAAGCAGAGCCTTACAGAACAATCTCATCGATCAGTCTTCTCAAGACAGTTATTACATCTTGGGAGTTTTTGAAGGCTTTGCTAAAGGACTTTAGCTGGGAGGCCAAGGAATGATGATAGGCCTTTGGAAACTGCTCTTCTCTGAGATAATTTGTGTTGGAGGATGAGAGTAAGATTGTCTATATACTGTGATGGCCAGACTTGTGTTTGAACTCTACCTGTATAACCTTAAATATGCAGATTAATCCTCGGTAAAATAGAACTAAAAACATCTAAGTTCCCAGATTATTCTTAGAATTGGATGATACAGTCACATAGAATCAATTACGTATTCACCAAAAGGAAGCTGTTGTTGCATTTCATAGGGCAGGTCTATGGAGAGGTGATGATTTCACAGAAAGCCTTGTGTCCATGTTGCTAATGTGAGGGCTGGTACCATCCAAGTGCCCAATCACCCTAAATGCCCAGACTTAGAGACTTCAAGGAGGAGGAAAGACTTGCAAATCTGGACAAACTTGCAGACTCCCTCATTTTTCTAAGCTGGGAGATCTGTCAGTGGAAGCCCAGCAGAGGCTGAACTCATTTGGGTGTTCCCTGTGTACATGCTGGTCACTAGCTAGCACCACAGTGAAAGGGATGTGCTCAGTTCCAGGAACCTGATAGTCAACAAACCAATCAGACAAACAGTGAACAGACTGTACTGATCACCTACTGTGTGGAATGCACTAAGCTTAGAGAATCTATTCTTGTTCTTCCTCATGAAGCAAATGAGAAGCTAAACTTCCCTGGAACTGAATAGGCTGGAAACCACCTGCTCCTGTCAGGGCTTGAGGTTTTCCAGAGCACTGTGGGAAAGAGTCATTGCTGACCTTAAAGTCAGTGACTGTTTTGGAATGACTGTTTTGGACTTTCCAAAACAATTCAACAAAAGCCTAATTGCAAAACTTAGGAAAAGTTAAAACAATGTGATTTTCTTTTTTAATTAAAAAAATTTTTTTAAAGATTTTATTTATTTATTTGAGAGAGAGAGAGAGATTATGAGCAGAGGGGAGGGGCAGAGGGAGAGGGAGAAGCAGGCTCCTTCTCGGGGAAGGGGACTTGGACTTGATCCCAGGATGCTGGGATCATGATCTGAGCTGAAGGCAGACGCTTAACCAACTGAGCCACGCAGGCACCCCAACGATGTGATTTTCAAAGCTATGAGTTTCTATAGCTTTGAACTATAGTAACTATTCAAGGGTAATTTTTGAAAGGTAGCCATATCCTGTTGAATGACCTACAATATTTGAAAATAATTTTATGTCTTTAGTAGCGTCTATTTTTATTGAAGTATGGTTGACATACAATGTTGTATTAGTGTCAGGTATACAACATTGTGATTCAACAACTCTGTATGTTATGCTGTGCTCACCACAAGTGTAGCTACCATCTGTCACCATCAACACTATTACGATATCATTGACTATATTTCCTGTGCTGTACTTTTCATCTCGTGACTTGTTCATTCCATAACTGGAAGCCTGGACCTCCCATTCCCCTTCACCCATTTTACTCATCTTGCCGTCCCCACCCCCCAGCAGCTATCAGTTTGTTCTCCGTATTTATGGGTCTGTTTCTGCTTTTTTTTTTGGTTTGTGTTTTTGTTCATTTGTTTTGTTTTTTAGATTCCACATATAAATGAAATCATATGGCATCTGTCTTTCTCTGTCTGACTTATTGTGAAATTTAGCATAATCCTCTCTAGGTCCACCCATGTTGTCACAAATGACAAGATCTCATTCTTTTTTATGGCTGAGTAACATATGTATATATAAACAGATGTTTATTTTTAAACTTTAAAAGTCATACATGTGATTTTATTTTATATCATATATCAAAAAATATATGATCAAAGACCTACACATAGAGCTAAAATTATAAAAACTCTTAGAAGAAAGAGTGACATTGGATTGGCAATAATTTCTTGGATATGATACCAAAGCTTAGGCTACAAAAGAACAAATCTATAAACGGACTTCTTCAAAATGAAAACTTGTGTATCAAAGGATACAATTAACATAGTGAAAAGACAACCCATGGAATAGGAAAAATACTTGCAAATTGTATATCTCTTAAGAGATTACTATCTAGTTAAAAATCTTTCTGGAAGGTGGGGCTCAATCGCTTAAGCATCAGACTCTTGATTTCAGCTCAGGTCATGATCTCAGGATCATGAGATCAAGCCCCACATCAGGCCCCACAGTGAGCGTGGAGTCTGCTTAAGATTCTCCCCTCCCCTCCTCATGCTAGTTCTGTCTTGGTCTCTGAAAAAAAGAGAGAGAGAGTAATATCTAGAATAAATAAAGAACTCCTGTAATTCAGCAAAAAAAAAAAAAAAAAAAAACCCAACCAAAACTGGATCTAAAAATCAACTTGAAAAAAGGATTTCAATAGACATTTCTCCAAAGAAGATATACAAAGAAGATATAAAAATGGTCAACATGTGTTCAACATGAAAAGATATTTAACATCATTAGTCCTTAAGGCAATGCAAATCAAAATCATGATGAAACAACACTTCACACCCATTAGGATGGCTATTATCAAAAACAAACAAAAACGCAGAAAATAACAGTTGTTGGCAAAGATGTAGAGAAATTGGAACCCTTGTGCATTACCAGCGAAAATGTAAAATGCTGTGGAAAACAGTTTGGTAGTTCCTCAAAAAGTTAAACATAGAATTACCATATGATCCAGCAATTTCACTCCTAGAGATATATCCAAAAGAATTATAAGCAAATATCGAACAGATACTTGTACACCAATGTTAATAACAACATCATTCACAATAACAAAATGGTGGAAGCAGCCCAAATGTCCAACAGACAAATGGATAAAAAACATGTGTTCTATACACACAATGGAATATTATGCAGCTTTAAAAAGAAATGAAATTTTGACACATGCTACAACATGAATGAATCTTGAAGACACCATGCTAAGTGAAATAAGGCAGACACAAAAAGACAAACATTGTATGAGTCTACTGATATGAGGTACCTAGAGTTGTCAGTTTCCTAGGGATAGAAAATGAGATTGTGCTTTGCAGGGGCTGGGAGCAGAGGGAATGGGGAGTTATTGTTTAATGGGTACAGAATTTCTGTTTGAGAAGATGAAAGAGTTCTGGAGATGGAAGTTGGTAAGGGTCGCACCACAATGTGAATGTACTTAATGCCACCGAGCTGCACACTGAAAAATTGTTAAAATGATAAGTTTAATGTATATTTTTCCACAGTAAAAGAGAATGAAATTCTGATACATGGATGAACCTTGAAAATATGCTAAGTAAAATAGCGCAACATTGTGAATGTACCTAATGTTACTGAACCGTACACTTTAAAAATGATTAAAAAGGTAAATTTTATGTTATGTATTTTACCACAATAAAAAAAGTACTATGTGCACAAGTTCAAGGCATCACATAATGTAAAATAGCATAAAATGAGAAGGGAGTCTCTCCTCCTCCTAACAAATACTTGTGTTTCTAGTGGTTACCGCTATAATTCTAAATCACCGATGCGTATCTCTATGCCTTGATCTCCCCACTGTAGATAGTGTCTGGGGCCTCCTCCCAAGGATGGAAGAGGGATTGAGAATACATCCACTAACTGCCATCAACCCTCCCGCTCTGTCTCCTGATCCTCAATATTTCCATGAGACTTTTGGACTTTCTAGTGGTTAATTTTTAGCTTTAAATAACACACAACACTTGATCTTCTGAAATTTTTTTTAATATGGAAATTTTCAAACATATGCAAAAGTAGAGAGAAGAGTATAGTAAGCTGCTGTGTATCTAGCACCTAGCTGCTCCTATGAACCCGTAACCAATCTTGTTTCATCCATGTCCCCACCCACTCCCCTCTACTGATTATTTTGAAACAAATCTTAGACATTGTATCATTTTATCTGTAAATATTTCAGTATATATTTCTTAAAAATAAGAATAAAAAACCCCACAATATAATTGCAATCAATACCCTTACCACACCTAAAAAAAAAGGAACAATAGTTACTGTTGATATTTTAATCTTGGTTTGGTTTTTTTTTTCAGTTTATTCAAATCAGGATCCAAATAAGGTCCTCAGATTGCAATTGGTTGACATGTCTCTTTAGCCTCTCGATCTATTGGTCCCTCACCCCACTTTTTCTTCCCACTGTAATGCAATTTGTTGAAGAAACTGGGTTGTTTGGTTTGTAGAGTTTCCACTGTTTGGATTTCCATGATTACATCTCGATGGTGTCATTCAACATGTTTTCCCTTGCATTCCCTTGTGTTTCCTGTAACTTGGTAATTAGATCAGGAGACTTGCTCAGATTGAGATTTGATTTTATGGCAAGAATACTTCATACATAGTTTTATTAAATTCCTGCCAGGCAGTACATCATGTCTGGTGGTATCTTTTTTAATGATTCCTGCAGCCATTGATGACTATTGCCTGGATCCTTTAATTCGTTAGTGGTAGTGATGGACTCAGTTTTTATTCACTTAATAGTTGGGATGCTTCTAGAAAAGAGATTTCACCTTTGCCTATTTGATAATCCTCAGATATAGGAAAAGTAGAAAGGATTGCTTAACTCTTAATTAGTTTAAAACATGCTTAATTACCAGTTTTGAAAGTGATGAGTTGATTCCCTAACATCCTATAATGGTTAGTGTTGAGTTTCTTTTTCTATTAGTATCATGGTGAACCCATACTTGATGTGTTTCAAATCACTGTATTTCAATTCTTATTGATGTTGAAATTGTCTTGTTTTTCAACATATATTTTTAAAAGATTTTATTTATTTATTTGAGAGGGAGAGAGAGAGAGCTCATACATGAGCAGGGGGAGGGAGAAGCAGAGTCTCTGCTGAGCAGGGAGCCCGATGTAGGCTCTATCCCAGGACCCCGAGATCATGACCTGAGCTGAAGGCAGATGTTTCATTGACTGAGCCACTCAGGTGCCCCGAAATTGTCTGGTTTTTCACCAATGAAAGTCTCTTCAAATTTGCTCCTGAATCCTTTTGATCGGATTCCAAGAGTCTTTGGTACCTTTCTCACTTTCTAGTATGAGTAGGTGTTCCAGGCACATGTGACACATTTGCTGCCCCAGGCCTGGATTAATTATTTCTCTGAGGAGTTCTGGTTGCTTGCAGTAGAAAATGGTATTTGGAGATCATCGTTTGAGCATCTGAGTGTTCGTTGCTACTAGTTTGGTCATTGTTTTGTTGTGTTTTGTTTTTAAATTGATAAGTTAATTTTTTTTGAGAGAGAGTGTGCATGCGTGCATGTGAGAAAGAACATGCAAGAGGGGCAGAGGGAGAGGGAGAGAAAGAATCTTTTTTTTTTTTTAAAGATTTTATTTATTTATTTGAGAGAGAGAGAATGAGAGAGAGCACATGAGAGTGGGGAGGGTCAGAGGGAGGAGCAGACTCCCTGCCGAGCAGGGAGCCCGATGCGGGTCTCGATCCAGGGACTCCAGGATCATGACCTGAGCCGAAGGCAGTCGCCCAACCAACTGAGCCACCCAGGCACCCCGGGAGAGAAAGAATCTTAAGCAGGTTCCATGCTCAGCACAGAGCTCGGGGTGGGGTTCCATCTCAGGACCCTGAGACCATGACCTGAGCAGAAATCAAGAGTTGAATGCTTAACCCACTGAGCCACCCAGGCCCTCCTAGTTTGGTCATTGTTAAATCTTTACTTCTAAATCCATAAAATTCAGACCATATTTCTTAACTCCTTTCCTCAGATAAATGAGAAATTTAGCGCACCTTCATTTTTTTCTTCGACTTTCTCAATTTCTGTCAGCTATAACATTATTTCACACATCTTCAAGACTTATAACCTCGACATTTGGTTCTTTGACTATAATTAATCTTCCTGATTTTGTCTATAGACTGATTATAAAAACCGCAAACCCAAAACCAGAATTTGTAAAGTTACAATTATATAAATATCATCTACTGATGAGCCTCAAAAAAATATGACTAGATCCATGGCAAAGGAAATGTAATCCTATTCCACTACCATGGACCACTGGCAGGACAACTTTGTAAACCTCATGGTTAAATGGATTCTTTTTTATTTACAATTAACAACTATTTGCTCAATGTCATGCCACCTTTTATTCTGCTTTATATTTGTACCATGGTGTTGTATGGCTATTTATTTTCTCTGGAATTTGTAGCTGTTTTATTTATTGTTGTTGCTGTTGACAGAAGCATATGCTTTCATCTGATTAAAAATTTCTAGGTTCCTAATCATAGAATTGTGTAATGGAACCATTTGGATTTTGAAGACATACAGGGGGGAGTCCTTTGATACGTCTCATTTTAATTTTGGCTATTGTTTTCCAGGCCTGTTGCAGCGTTTCAATCTAAGATTTATTTTCATTGCACTCCTGAGTTAATTTCACTTTGCCTGGATCACAGATACTCCTCTTTCTTGGATTCCTATTTGCTCTGATGGAAGATGGAATACATCTTTAAATGGTTTTTTTAATTTTTAGAAAGGTTTATGGGAGATGAACTTTCTGATTCCTCCCTACCTGAAACTGGATTTATTTTATCTCCTATTTGATTGATAGTTTGGCTGACTATACATTTCAGGTTTGAAATATTCTCACCTAGAACTGTAAATGAATTTCTCTCCTGTTTTCCAGCATTTAGTGTTGTCAATTATAAATCTCAAATCCGTCTTAATGACAGCTTTTGGTAGACTACCAACTAACTACCCAGTCTTTTCTTCTTCCTTCTTACCAAACATTGATTTTGTTCAAGTGTCAAGACCATTGTTTAGAAGGAGGAGGCCCTCTTTCCCAGCCCCAGGGAGAAACTAATGATCATTTAAGACAATCACGATAAAGTCATTTCTCATCAGTGATCGATTTAGAAATAGGCTTTTGGATATTTCTGCTTGAGCATTAGTGATGCTAAATTGTTGCAGCCAAGTGACCATAAGGAGAACTGTAAAAGGTCAGAGCTAGCAGAGCATAAAAATGGAAAGAATCCAAGTTATTGATGCTATAATTGCTCAGTTGAATTAACCAACCTTAAAGCTAACTGCTTTACAATGTAAAATTTTCATTTGTAAATAGATTTTAGAGAGTCTTTGGTTGTGGATCACTTTGCTACTTGAAGAGATTACTTTTATTACTATTTACTTATTTATTTAAAAATTTTATTTATTTATTTATTTAGAGAGTGTGAGGGGGGTGGGGGCAGAGAGAGAGAGGGAAAGAGTGAATTTCAAGCAGACTCTGAGCTGAGTGCAGAGCCTGATGCTGGGCTCGATCTCATGACCCTGAGATCATGACCTGAGCCAAAATCAAGAATCGGACAATTAACCAACTGAGTCACTCAGGTGCCCCTTTTTATTACTATTTATAACTCTTAGTTTGAGTCATTGGCACCTAAACATGGATGACTTTTGTGTTAAAATGATTCGGGCCTGATGTTTCTCTAATCTCTTCTTCATGGAGGGATAAGGAATTACAAAAAAAAGGGAAAAAAAGCATCTCTTTTTTTTAAAATTTAATTTATTATGTTATGTTAGTCACCATACAATACATCATTAGTTTTTGATATAGTGATCCACAATTCATTGTTTTCGTATAACACCCAGTGCTCCATGCAGTACGTGCCCTCCTTAATTCCCATCAGTGGGCTAGCCCATCCCCCCACCTCCCTCTCCTCTAAAGCCCTCAGTTTGTTTCTCAGAGTCCATAGTCTCTCATGGTTTGTCTCCCCCTCTGATTTCCGCCCCTTCATTTTTCCCTTCCTTCTCCTAATGTCCTCCATGCTATTCCTTATGTTCCACAAATAAGTGAAACCATATGATAATTGGCTTTCTCTGCTTGACTTATTTCACTTAGCATAATCTCCTCCAGTCCCATCCATGTTGATGTAAAAGTTGGGTATTCATCCTTTCTGATGGTTGAGTAGTATTTCATTGTATATATGGACCACATCTTCTTTATCCATCCAGCTGTTGAAGGCCATCTCAGCTCTTTCCACAGTTTGGCTATTGTGGACATTGCTGCTATGAATATTGGGGTGCATATGGCCCTCCTTTTCACTACATCTGTGTCTTTGGGGTAAATACCCAGGAGTGCAATTGCTGTGTCATAGGGTAGTCTAGTTTTAATTAAAAAAAAAAAAGCATCTCTATAATAAATTTGATTGACTTGCAGAACTGAAAATGCTGTCAAGAGTTAATTTAGTCTATTGCCTTGACTCTAAGCAGGCCCGATGAGAAACTACCCCATAAAATTGTTCATATGCTTTTCATAGACACAGAATGTCATCACCTCCCTTGCTGTGGTGCATTCCAGCACATTGATGCCAAAGAAGGAGGCACAACATCAGAGTTTTATCCTGAAATAAATGTGGTGGCATCTGTCCTGATAGAACCAGTTTTCATTAGTGTGTGGAGGCATTTGTTGCTGCAAGAAAACAAAGTAATGTGCAACTTTATAAAAGAGAAAGATTTCAGGGAAGTGAGAGTTTGAACTGCACAAATAGCTTTGTTTTACAAGAAGCTTCCTAGAGTGTTCTTTTAAATGTAGAGTTCACCAAATGGATTAAAAATACAACAATTTCAAAAATAAAAATCCAAAATACTAAATATCTAATGGACCATTTATTTCAAGTGAAATGCTGTCACATTTACAAACCCCCTCCATTATGTAGTAGCCGTGCAGGAGCCTCTTTGGGAGTGGCATCTGCCTGCTCTCCACTGGGGACTTTCCTAGGGTGGGGTCATGCTCGGCTACCCTAATTCCTTCCACATGGAGGCTATGGACATCTGCAGTTGTAAACCACGATTCTTTGACATGCAAATCCCAGATGGTGCTTTGAATTTAAGACCCATATTGCATGCAGATTTCTACCACATGTGGTTTAATTTTTTCTCTTATTGTTAACTCAGTGCATGCTCACTGTGGGGGGAAAAGTAGATAAACACATAACGGAAAGAATAAAAGCCTCTCATAGCCCCATGATGTTAATATTTTAAAGTTTATCCTTCTAGGTGTTTTCTAGGCTTATTCACTGATAGGTATAACTATATTTTTTTTTAAGATTCATTTATTTATTTTACAGGGAGAGAGAGAGAGAGAGAGAGTGTGTGTGTGTGTGTGTGCAAGCGCTGGGGGGAGGGACAGAGGGAGAGGGAAAGAGAATCCTCAAGCAGACTCCCCACTGAGCATGGAGTCCAATGGAGAACTGAATCTCACAACCCTGAGATCATGACGTGAGCCAAAATCAAGAGTTGGACTGAGCCCCACTCAGGCACCCCTAACTATTTTTCCTTACAGAAGTGATATTGTGCCCTGCCCAGCTCTGGGCTGCTCCCATCCTGTATATTCATGCTGTGAAAGCCATGGTCACAGGTGACCTGGACGTACCCCCATGAGCTATTGCTCAAGAGCCCATGGACCTAATATTATAGTTCATTGCTGTTCACCAACATGAAAGGAAGAACAAGGGGGCCAGTGGACCCCAGAGCTTCCATGTAATGAGTGCCTATTGTTTGCTAGCTGAGATTCTACATGCATTATTTCAACTTCTCATACTTTCCTCGCCTTGCAGGTGAGGAAACTGACACTTGGCTGAGTCAGGATTCCAACTCTGATTGATTTGGCTGCAAAGCCAGTATCTCCTATGGCACCAGCATGCTCCCAGCAAGGGAGCTGCGATTTCCTTCAGACCAGAGGGATCTGGGGTGAAGACAGCAGGGAGGGAGAGATGCTGCTCATGGAGGAAGATGGAGAGAGCGCTGACCTGGAGTTACCTGTGATGGACTGAGAGCGGTGCCCAGGGGCTGCTTTCTGCACAGTCTGGAGGGGATGCCAGTGGCCAGGATCAAGTCTCCATGGGAGAGGCAGGGTCTAGGGTGCATGAGTCAGGAGGCAGAATGAGTCGCTTTGGGCAAGGCTGGCCTGGCGGAAGCCATGAGGCGGAGAAAGTTGGTTTTCACCCATCAACAAAGTCCCTCAAGCTCACCAGGTGCCTGCACCCCCTCAAGGCCCCGGACCCGATGCCCACATCCCAGGCCTCCTTCCCATCCCATCTAAACTCCCACATGCAGTTCTTGAGCTCTCAGAAGTCTTCCTCGGCTAGAGCTCACTAGAGAGCAGCGTTCTTGTTGTTAGGTTAGTGGTTGTCAGCTGATTGTAGTGGGGAGACACACACTTGAATAAATGAACACGATGCAAGAGGGTGTGCTAAAGGTGTGTGCGGGGTCATGCTGTACTTCCCCCCAACCCCCGAGGGAGGGGGTCGGGTGTAGTCCTGGAGAACATGTTTGATTGGGGCTTGGGGGGATGACTAGGGGACGGATAGCAGGCAGGGTCGGGGAGGTCACTGAGCAGGGGGAGCAGCAGAATGACGCAGGTGGCCTCTATTCGGGCTGCATAAAGCAGGCAGAGGCCAGTGGGCTGGGCTGCACTGCGGAGGGCCCCCCATGATATCATAAGACACCAGGGCTGTATTCTATGGATAGCTGGCCTCATCAGATTTAAAACGGTTTTAATCAGGGGAAAGACTTCATCTGATTTGTGTTCTGGAAAGATATTCTTGGTAACAATGAGGAGGCTGGATGAGTCACTTGGAGAAAGGGAGACCGTATTCCAGAGAATTCAGTAATATGGACTTTTCCAGCAGATGGTGAGGGTGAGTTGGGTCAAGGAGGCCTTTTCCCAAGGCCCCAGTGAGGGAAAGACTAGCTCTGTCCTCAAAAAATGTGGGGGCTGCTATCTGGTCTCCAGTGAGGGGAGAGGAACAATCCCCACCACCTTGCTCCTGGCCCTCACTCTGAGGGGCTTCAGGGACCTGATGCTCGGCCCGGGAGGGGGGTGGGGATGGCCCTTGCCTTGCCTTTAAAGAAATGAAGACTTCAGTTATTCATGAGTTGCCATAAATCCTGGGACTGGCCTGTGGGAGGCCCTGGATACCTTGCCTGTGTTCACTTTTTCCCCCCACTAGTTCGCTTTTTAACGGCGATCAAGTTTTGCACAACTCTTCTGCTTCTGGAGGTGGGGACAACGCAGTGAATGGGTTCTAGATGATTTGTCGGACCTGTGGCTTCGAAGTGGTGTCCAGCGGGTGGGAGGGCTCCCACCTGGAGAGAAAGCCGGTCACAGGCTTTGGGAACCTTCCAGGGGGTGAGAGCCAGCGCAGCAGGGTGTGGTCTGCCTCTTGGCAGAATAGTTGGTTTTCAAATTCCCTTAAGGACACAATGGAGCGTCCTGGTTAAGAGCAGGACCTCTGGAGCCAGACTGTGGGTTCAACTCAGGGTGGCCTGAGTTCCCAGCAAGTAAAGCAGTGCAGACTCTCCCTGGCCGAAGACTCTTCCTTCCCCGCCGGGTTGGAGGCAGCAGCTGCACCCCGAGACCCCACCCGCCTCTCCTCCCCACTTCCTGCAGATCCAAGGACCAACTGATGCCCAGACACACCCAGTGAGAGGGCAGGGGAAGGACGGTGTGGCTCTCCCACCTGTCCGGAGCCCAGCACGGCCAGGGCAGGAAGCCTCCCCGCCCGGACTGCCCAGCTGTACCTGGACCTCGCCCTGCCAGATCGCCCCTTGCCTGAAACTTCAAAGTGGTTTATTTTTTCCTTTTGCATTTGGATTCCAGGAATATTTAATGGGGCGTGTTAGAGCAAAACAGCCGTAACTCGCAATCTTTCTCTCAAGATTAAACAGGTGCATAATCCTTCTTTAGCCAAGCTCGTCAGCTGCAGCAGCTGGGAGCTCCCCAGCTCTGTGGGCCTCTGTGGCTGTGCCTTCCTCCGGTCTTTGGGGCTCCCCAAATGCTCCTCTGTTCAGGGCCTTCCCAACATGCCCCAGCTGTCCTGGCCCGGGGCAAGGTATTGTGCTCCCTCACCATGCTGAGCAAAGCCATCTTAGCTGTGAGAGCCTGAAGCAAAAATGAGAAATATTTTTCTGTCAGCAGGTGCCTTTGGCTGAATTCACATGATTTTGGAGGTGGGGGGGTGCGAAGCCCCGCGGAAACCACACCGTGACCGGCATGCGGAGCCGTTGAGGGGCGCGGCTTCCCCACGCTCCTTCCCCTCTGAGGTGGTTCTGGCTCCCACGTTAGGGAAAGTTCCCGGCATCTCCGCAGGGACAGCCTGGCAGGGACCGGGCTCGGCCCACGACCCACAGGGCCTTGGAGCCGCTCTGCCTCCCCGCGGGCGAGGCGGCTCAGCTGGCCCGATGGCGTGCTTTCCGCCACCCCTCTTCTTTCTGGAAGTTCCCCAGTCGTGTTCTAATGTAAACAATATTGTCGGAGAGTCCAGTGGCCCCTCGGGAATTCCACTGAGCCGTGACTGATGGGCCCGAGGAGGGAGCCGTGGGCCCACATCAGTCACACCTCTCGCCTGGCTCCAGAACTGGCCTGTTACCACAGCCTGACTTGGATCATTTGTCTCCAAGTACCAGGGGATTTTCAAACAGCTGTGGAGCCAACCATTTCAAAAAGGAACATAGTTCTGGTTTGTGGTAAGAATAACACACACCGCATGGGCTCCAGGATCCAGGCGTCCGAATTCCTGGAGCGCGGGATGTGACGGCCTTTCCTCTTTGGGCCTGATGTGTCACCGCTTCACCTCAGCGCGCAGATGGTTCTGCCATTTAGAGCCACCGTGGGACTCAAACTCAGGGCATGCTGAGGTGGAGGACATTTCCCTCTCTTCTCCTTTCCCCGTGACCTCCTTTCTGCCGAACTCTGGGCCGGCAGGGGGGTGGGGGAGGTGGGGGGGAGGCGCTTGGTGCCAAAACCTGGGCCAGGAAGGACATTTCTTTCCCCAGATGCAAAATCGTGCTCCCTTCTTCCTCTGTCCTCTCCTTGTCCCTTATCCCTTAGCTGGCGGTGTTAGTATGAAGCGAAGAAGCAAGTGCAGGGAGTCAGCAGGGTGTGAGAGGCCATTTCCCCTCCTCTTCCCCTGCAGCCTAACAAGGGAGCCACACAGGAGGGAGTCCTTGTTCTTCTGCTTGGAAGCAGGCCTCTCTCCTGCTGCAAGAGGCAGGAGGGCAGCAGCATGGTCCTCGGTCCACGGAGCGTGGGTTAGACCTGTCTGCTCAGGAGGGCAGCGCCGGGCTCCCAAGGGGATGACGGACTGAGGCTGGCAGGAGACACATGGTCAAGACACGAAGAGGGACAAAGGGAGACCAAGAGAGTGAAGACAGGGTGTCAGAGGCTGATAATCAGCATGACCTGAGGGGGGAGAACGGAGAGGGAAGTGAGAGCAAGAGCAGAGGCACGCAGCTGCCCTGGGCAGGAGGGAAAGGAAGGCCATGAGGGCTCCAGGGCCCCACCACCTGTCCCACAGCCTGAGCCAACCTCCTGGCTGCTTGCTGGGGCAGGGTCTCCCGGCAGGACCTGGAGACTGGGACCCTCCCCCTTATCTCTTCCAGAACTGCCAACCCAAGTTGAAGCGAAGGGAAGAGAGCCTTCCCAATCCATCCCGCCCACCCCAGGGCTGGCAGGCAGAAAGGGTGCCTCTGAGAGCTGATGCCGCCTCCTGGGCCTCCCCAGTTGTGTCCAGGTGAGCAGGAAAATTCTGGAGCCCCGTAGACTGAGCCAAGGGATCAGCCAGCAAGCAGACCAATGTCTTCCAAAGATTCCCTCTTCTTCCTGCCTGGTCTGGGGCCAAAGATTGGGACACTGTTGGACACTCAAGGCCATGGGAAATCAGGACTCGTAGGTCCCAGCAGTGTCTGTGACATTGGAGTGGCTTTTCTACTGGGGGTCATGGAGCCCAGCTGGGGAAGAGGTTCTTTGTCCACCTCAGAGCTATCTCTAGAGGGGAAAAAAATTTCAGTCTTGGGGATGTCAGCCCAGGCATGATCCTCATGACATAAGCAGGCTACCTGGGGACAAAGGTGACCCTTCCTTGACTCTACTGCTCACTTTCCCCACTAAGTGACGAGCATTTGCTAAGCCCCGACGGTCCCTTCCCTTCTCCCATTCCTCCACCTCGATTCCTACAATGTGTGAAGCAAGGATGCGGCACAGAAATATCCTACTTACACACGCACGCACACCCGGGCATGTATGCACTCGGACATACTCACTATGAAAGTAATCATAGCCCCATTTCAGAACATTTTGAAAAAAGGGAAGGAAAGAAAAATCCCGCCATGATCTTGCTTAACATAGCAGCTGTGACAATTTGAGGATTATTTCTATTTACACTTTTTCATACGAAAATGCTAATTTAAACACAGTAGTAGTTTCATTCTCATACAATTTTGTGCCCTCCTTTTCTCACTTAATATTCTAAGAATTTTATTGTATTTTATTTTTTTCATAAGAATCTTAGATGTTGTTGTATAGTCTTAACAGTTATCAGTGAAAATGAGAGATTAATATTCCAGGAAATGGATGTACAAGGGACAATAGTCCCATGTTTTGTTTTGGACATTTAGGTGATTTCTGTGTTTTCTCTTCTCGGCAATGTAGCTTTTTTCACAGTTAGAATTCGTCTCTGGGAGAGATGAACCACCAGTTGCACATTCCTTACATTGGTCCAGCACCACACATAGACAAGGGCCACCATCTTTCCACCCTGTGCAGTTCACCACGAGGGAAACTGTGTAAGAGTGTGGGTGAGTTGGGGGGCCTGGTGGCTCACTCAGGTAAGTGTCTGACTCTTGATTTCAGCTCAGGTCATGATCTCAGCCCTTGGTTGGGTTCCACGCTGAGCTTGGAGCCTGCTTGGGATTCTCTCTCCATCCCCCTCCGCCCACCCTAACTCACACACTCTCTCTCTAAAAAAAAAAAAAAAAGAGTTTGGGTGAGTCAGGGCACATCCTCTGGGTTTGCTCAGCCCCTTCTGGGGGAGGGGTGTCACAGGTTACTATGTCATAGTTTCTAAGTCAACAGATTAATTGTTGGAGTAAAGCAAGTTACAGGTCCACCATTCCCAGTTGGCTGGGCTTTGGAGAAGTGGCCTTGGCTGGGAGTGCTGAAACAGTTTTTAAGGGACATTTGTGGCACTTTTGAAATACGTCAAGTGCCTCTCAGGGTGGGCCACCTGTCCACCTCCCTGCATTCCTGAGCAGGAAGCCAAGTTCCCACGACAAAGGTACGACCAACTCTTCCATCCACATGGGAAGTATTTATTGCTTCTCATCTACCTGAAACTCCGGGATCCCAGGCAATGTCCCCCCAGGAGTAGTGAGGGCACGAGTTGGGGGCGGGTAGGGCTGGCTGAGCCGAGCATTTCTCAGGGCCACCTTTTGCTTTAATTGAATTAAATTCAACAAGGAGCTGCAGTTCCCAGCAATTTTCCTCGTGAATGTGGAAAATTTGAAATACACAACAGAGGACACTCTTTGAAACATTTTATTGATACAGGATGCTATTTGTAATGCATATTTGTGGGGAAAGTAGGATCCCAGTTTTTACTGTAAAAAAAAAAATGACACACACACAAGTCTGGGAAGCTAAAAATATACACTTGAATGTTCAAATGTTATTTCTGGATAGTGAAATGATGGGTGAGCTTTATTGCCCTCATTTTTGCTTCATTATATTTTCTACTTTAATATAGTTAGCACACAATAGTGGGGTAATTGTTAAAAGGTGCTCCTTATGGTACAAAAATATCTTTCATCCACATTTCTTTTCACTTCACAAAGCCTTCCATAAACACTATGGTATTTGGTCATCACAGCAACACAGGAATAAGTCAAGGAGGCTATTAAATAAAATGTATTTAATAAAAAATTTTGTAAAATAAAATAAAGCAAATCTCACACCCCATTTTACAGATGAAGAAATAGATGCTCTGGGGGTTCTCCTTCGGGATGGAGGTCCCTCCATTCTAGATCTTCAGCTCCCTGGTTCCAACAGCCATCCCCAAGCTACATTCCAGTTTAAAAAAAAAAAAAATTAGTTTCCTAACTCCGTCAGTACAGATGAGGGAGCTAGGAACACATCTCTAATCATTTCACCACCCTGCCTAGAGCTTTCAGTGGCTCCTCATGCCTCTAGGCTAGGGGTTTCTCAATTCTGGACATTCCGAGCCGGTTAATTCTCTGTTGTGGGAGCATCGGGTGCACTGAAGGGTGATTAGCAGCATCTCTAGCCTCTTGGTAGATGCCGGTAGCACCCTCCCCACCCTCAGCACACACCCAGTTGCATCAACCAAAAATGCCTGCAGACATTTTGTCTCTAGACAAAATTGTGCCCAGTTGGGAACCAGCCCACACCCCTGAGCCGCCACCCAGGCCTCTGGTTACCTCTGCGGCATCCCCCTTGCCAGGGCCTGTCACACAGATTAACCTCAGCATCCGTATCAGCCTTCGCCTCCACCTTCTTCACGTGTGACTTCTCAGGCAGCCGACACCGGCTCTCCATACTCCCACGGCCCCCAGGGAGGTGGGGGGCTTCCTCTCGGCCCCCCAGCACCCTGCGCGAGCCCCTCCTGCCCGGGAGTGGAAATGCCCACCTGCTCAGCAGAGTGTGAGCTCCTGAGCCAAGGGCCTGTGTTCTGTCCCCCTTGGAGCTCCTCGTGCCGGGGAAGGCAACACTGCAAGTACTTTATAAAATACTTGGGCAGGAAGGAAGGAGGGAAGGTAAAAGGCGGCGAAGTGACTGCATTTTTGTGTACCAGCTATCTAGGGTTGTTTTGTTTTGTTTTTGTTTTTAAAGGTCTGTTTAGGCCTTGTCTTGTTTTGAATTGGAAGAGGACCGTCCAAAGGAGTCGCAGCCCAACTTGTCTTTACCAGCCCGGGAAAGGGGGAGATCTGATGAGGGTCTGCTTGTATGAGGGTCACAGAGTCGTGTCTCCCGAGAGCAGCAGGAGAGACGACCTGGGAGGTGACAACCGGTGCAGGCGGATGACAAACAGGCCAGCCTGGGAGTTGAGAGCGGGGACGCGCTGAGCTGGAGAGTGCGGCTCACCCTGCGGACCTCAGTGCCTAAAAACGGCTCAGCCCCTGTTAATCGAATCCAAGTTATCATCTGACGTGTAGCGTCTGTAGGACCCCGTCCAGCAGCCAAGGAAAACAGGCCACAATCTGACCATGGAGCCGCCACTGAGGGATCACCTTTGGGCTCCAGGCCTCCCGCAGGGAGCTGAGTGGACAGCCCTTCGCTGGCGGCTGTCCTGCCATGGCATTTTCTACCTGTTGCCTGAGGGTTTATACCCTGGCGGTCAGGGCTTCCTCCCAGGTTACCGAATCCTTCCTGTCGCTGGGCTGGGGTTTGGCCACTCGGGCGGTGGGCCAGGTGCAGCTACCTGCCTGGAGCAAGGCTTCCGAGACAGGTGCTCCCTGGGCGGCCTTCTGAAGCCCCCAGCCGCTCCTCTGGCTCAGGGCTTTGGCTCCAAGGAAGCGGCAGTCGCAGCCGGTAGCAAGGAAGGCGCTGTCCCTGCAGCAGGGGCTGAGACGCCTTGGCCTTCGTGCCCTGAGGGGCTGCTGCTGCAGGTTTGCAGTGGTGAGCATGGCGTCCAGGCACAAGCACGAGACCTGCTGGTTGCATCATCATTGCAGGGCCCTGTTGTGCACGCTGCCAAGACAAAAAGATCTGGGGCTCCAGGGGCGCCTGGGTGGTTCAGTCGATTAAGCATCTGACTCTTGGTTTCGGCTCAGGTCGTGATCTCAGGGTCATGATCTCAGGGGTCGTGAGACTGAGCCTCCCCTCGGGCTCTGTGCTGAGCACAGAGTCTGCTAAAGTTTCTGTCTCCCTCTGCCCCTCCCCTCCTCGTTCTTTGTCTCTCTCTGTCTCAAATAAATAAATGAAATAAAAAAAAAATATATCTGAGCTTTCAGCATCAGAAAAAGCTGTGCTTCCTCGGAACCATGAGTTTATTTTTGTCCCATGGATACCATGGTCCTTGCAGTCGATTATTTCCCTCATTGCTTAGGCTGCTAAGGCGCTCAGAGTTCAAATTGTGTCCTGCTGCTCTGCACCTGAGGCAGATCATGCCATGTGCACATCTGTGAGGTCATCCGACTTATTTTCTCATTCATGTTTCCCTTCAGTCCCTCAGTGGTTTTTATTGTTCTTATTCTGAATAAAACCTGCTTGTATGAGGGTCACAGAGTCATGTCTCCCAACAACCAGCAAGCCGGACAGTGAGCACACCAGCACCCTCTGTCCCACTGTCTCCGTGCAGTGGCCAAAGGCTGCAGGAGTCAGGAGCCCAAAGAGCCAGGGTTGCGAGAGTCCTATTCTCTATGTTCACTTAAAATCCTGCCCTGTTGGCTTATTTTCTTTCAGTCCCACATGAGGCTGTGCTAGTTTTCACAGCTCTTCACAGGACTCAACACCAGGTACTAAAGAGGAATTAAAGTGGATCCGCGTGCCAGGCACTTTTTTGCTAAGTCAAATGATTTTCAAAAGAAATTCTCTGAGACTTCTCACAGCCTTTCTTAAGATGTTCCTTTCACCCTCCCCGTTCCTCTCTTGCTCCTTCTCTCTCCCTCCCCCTGTCCCTCTCTCTCTCTCTCCCTCTCCCCCTCCCTCTCTCTTTCCGCTCCCTCCCCCTTGCTCTTCTTTCCTTGCATCCAACACACAGTCACTTACTGGCTAAACAAGTTACTTCACTTATTTGAGACTTGTGTTTTTTTTTTTTTTTTTAAGATCCCTAAAAGAGGAATTGAAAAACACCACATAGGAAGATTGTGTGAATTACATTAAATTTATTTGTGTAAAGCACTTAGCATATTGCCTGACACAGGAAAAGTGTAACTAATGCTAGCTATTTGTGTTCATTCGTTCAAGAAACATTTATGATATACACATATGTTACATGCTGGACCTACACAACCAAACACTTCTCCAGGAAAAATAATTCTCGTTATTTTGACTTACCTACCCCATAGTACTTTGGGGGCAGAGAGGTCCTGAGACGCCACTAATGGGGCACTCTGTTGGAGTCCTAGGAAAGGTTAGAATGGCACATTACCTCATCTTCCTCTGGAAGCCTCCATGGTGTTGCTCTCAGTAGTTCTTGTCTCCTTGTCTTGCTCCTCCCCGCCCCCCCCACCTTTCCTTCTGAGACCCTCCTTCTCTGGTGTGGGGTTACCTTTGGGGTCCAGGCCTTGGCCCCACTGGAGGCAGGCAGTTCCTGTAACAGAACCCCACTATCCATCCCTAGTCCCTACCAGGGCTACTTCCATTGTCACTACCTCTATGCAAATTCGTCTAAAAAAGATGAGCCTCGGTGTTAGATTTGCTTCCTCCCCTTTTCTTGGTAATTGTGCCCTGATTGCTTTCCTTTTCCCTCTCTGCTTTTGTGAACCTGTTGTCCCCAGGGCTCTTGCAGGCTCTAAACACCCTCCGTTCAGTGATGCCACGAGTGATTAATCTGTGGCTCGTTTCCTCCCATCTTCCCCAGAGCGTGTGCCATGCCCATTCATCAAGATGCCCAGATAATTGAAGCTATCCACCTTCATTCGGGGCCATGCTCTGGGCAGTGATGCTGGCCCCGAGGTCTGTTGTGCTCAATGTTAATTACTCTTGCTGAGTGAATCCCTGGGGCCCTTCTCCGCCTCCTGCAGATCCCCATCACCTTGAGCGGTGTTTCTGCACACGCCTCCCCCCCTCCCCACCAGGGCCTTCTGTGGGCTCTCCCCCTGGGTTGGCTCTCACCACAGTCCTACCCTGGCCCTGACAGGAGCTGTTGGCTTCAAAGGAGCGGGCAGAGGGATGCACTAAGACCGCAGTTTGAGGGAGCTGCGTTGGCCATTGGGAAGAATGGTGCTGAAGCTTGGAGAGGCAGAGATCCCCTGCTGCAGAGGTGGTGCGATGTTTCTCAGAGAGCTCGAGGGAAAAGACAGAAAGAGGCTCTCTCCTGAGAGACAAGTGGAGGACTGAATAACCCCGCTGACCTGTGCCGGGGAAGGAGAGCTCCGAGGCTCGGAGGAGGCCTTCGTCGTTGTCTGCTCCAGCTGCTTTCCCAATGCCAATGTTGGGATGCCTCTTCTTAGCACGGGTCCTCTTTAATTTTTCACTCATTCACTCATTTCACAGATACCTGTGACTCAAGGCATTACGATGCCATGTCTTCACTGTCCCAAGCACCACGTGGGTGAAGGTGACAACAACAACGTGGTGTCCCGGTAACCTGGTGGAATGAAAAAGTTGTATGAATATCATCAATATTGTCTCCAGACTGTCAATAAGAGCAATAAACATCACCAGTTGTTTTAGGGGATATTCTGCAAGGGACGCCTTGCATTCAAGAGGATATGATTTCCTCCAACCAATGCCAATCAACAATGGCAATAAAATGAAGAAGCATAAATCACTGAAATAAAGAAAACCCTTCCGTGTGTGGCCTTGTACACTGTGCAGTGAAGGATCTGAAACCCAGTGTTAGACTAGGGGTGGAACCTCCCGGACCCAGAGAGTGTGAGATTGTCAGTGCCCTTGAAGACCTTTGCACAGCAAGGTGGGCGGGGTCTGACTGACTCACTTGGAATTCAAGTTTGAATATGGCCCCAACTTGATCTTCTCCTAACAGGCTAAATTAGACCTTTTGAGGAACAAGCACTGATACGATTGTGGTGTCTCACCTCTGTCTCCACAGAAGTGAATATACACTATTAAAAACCATAATGTAAGTGTAAAGAAGCCCAATTCTGTTCTAATTTTCCTCATAATGACTTCTGGATACTTTTTCAAAAATATCAAGGAACAAAATCTTAAGCAAACCTTGTTGGTGTCCTTGCTGTGTTGATGTCCTGAGTATGTACTCAGTTTGATGGAGGGGAACCCACATTGTCCACTTTGTCCCCAAGAGAACCCTCCATTCAGTCCACTGTGATCTCCATCCCAAGCTCAGGACTTTGTTGTTTCGTGAACTTCCTTCATGCCTAGAATCTCTTTCTTCTCTGGCTACTTAATTCTTACTTTTCATCTATATATAGCCCTGCTCAGTTCCCTGACCGGCATCCAGCCAGACCCTCCCCAGACCAAGAAGGCTCCATGATCATTCCCACGAAGGGAAAGCTCTCTTGCATCTGACCTCTGAACAAAGTGTTGTCCACATCACTTAGTAACATACCACTTTGTGACATGTCTCACATTGTGATTTCGTGCTTGTATTTCATTTTTTAAGGGTTCCAGTGTCATCTTCCTAATGAGCCTATGAATTTTTGAGGGCAAGACTCAGGTGTTACATTTCTGTCTCTCCCTGTGGTGCTGCTAGGAACATAGACAGCACTCACATTTCAAGGAAGCTTACTCCTTGAGTCAGTACTTCCCAATCTGAGGAGCAAAGAGACTCACTTTAGAAGTAGAAATTCTCTGAGAATATATTCCACTTTGAAAACATTGCACTATAAGTTGGCAATCCCTTGATGCCAATGGAACGGTAAATTAAAATGCACAGTCGAGCGTTGATTAACATGAAGTGAAAATACAAAACTTAAATGTCATAAAAACTCTCAGACCCTCAATAATATATCCCTAACACCCTCTTCCATCGCTATCCTTGCTCTCCACCTTCTCCTTCCACTCTAATCCATGTCTGAGAGACACTGAGCTAAGTCTATGAGAGCTATTATCAAAATAGTGAAATAACTCACCCGTTAACACCTTAGCTTCTATGACTTCATTAGATAAGTTAGTCCTCACTTCGTGGGGTCCCCAGGAGAGCCGGCACAGGCCAGTTGCATTTCTATGAGGTGAGAAGAAGTTTGGAAAAGCCTAGAGCCATAGATCCTTTGTATATTTAGATTCTGGTACAGCTTCTAAGCAAGAACCAGAAGGAAAACCATCAAGAGGAGTGCAAGATTCAAGATTGAGACAGTGGTTGTGGATACCAGATGCTGCAGACAACTAGCATGAATGCTAGGAAGTGGGCATAGTTTACACTGCACTGCACATAAGGAGAGAGGTGGAGACGGATTTCCATCTAAAATGGAACCAGAGGATATGGAATAAAGAATCTCACACATATGCCCTCAGAAGAATGGAATTTAAGAACCAAGAAACTGATTTCCTATAAATGCCTGATTTATAGAAGAGTAAGACTTATCTCCTGACCAATGAACATCTGTCAGGAATCATTCCCTATCTTCAAGCCCATGAACTTCCTACTTGGACACTGGCTGGACATCTCCCTCTTTGCACAACTTGCCCATAAATCTAGCCTGCCCCAAACTCTCAACGGACTCGCCTGTTGCTGCTATAGCATACATCGACGTGAATTGCAGTTGCTCTGTTATTCCCAAATAAACCCAATTTCTGGTGATTTGAGCTTGCCTCAGTTTACCTCTTTATTTAGGTTGACAGAGGGAAGAGGAGAGGGAGCCAGATGGTAGCAGTAGATGGGTATTGTAGGAGGTAAGAAAATGGAGGTAGGAGGTAAGGGGCTGGAAACTGGAGGAGGGACAGAGATGAAAGAAAGTCTTTGTTTTATTATTTAGTTGTTGGATACAGAGATGAACATATTTATATCCCCTGTAGGTCCTCAGCTTCTTCAGTCTGATGGGGATACAAGACAGACAGCTGCAGCCACAGGAGACAGACTGGACTGACCCAAAATTCTATAGAAAGGTTCTCATTGGTCCATCTCAAGTCTTTAGGAGCCCAACTGTGGGTCAACAAATTGTGGCAAGGTTGTGAGGAGGAGGTCCTATGTAAGTATATGCCAGCAACCACAGGGGCCACACAGATGGAGCAGAAAGGAGGGCAGTTTTTATTGAAGAGGGGTGTTCATGAATATACGTAGTTTGGAGGTGGAAGAGAGTTTAGAAAGTTCGAGAGTTATTTTGTTTTTGGTTTTTGTTCTTGGAGAAGTTAGGGCCACTGCCAAGAGTTAGGGGGTAGATGGAGATTTGGGTTACTGAAGGCTTGGAAGGAGAAAGCCAGAAGAGCAACTGAGCAAGGGTGGGAAGCATATTTGTGTCACGGTTGTCAATCCTGATTTATTCACTTAAAGAACATTACTGATGACAATCTCTATTATCTCAGCATCCTAGACATAGACAGCATCAATAAAAGCAGATAGTTGGGCTGATCCAGGGTCAGAGAGTGGAAATATAGGGGCTTCAGGAAATGGGGCAAACCAGTGGAGGGGAGGGGAAGGGCTGAAGTAGGTGTCCACAGAAGAGGACCAGGACTGGGGTTGTTTGTTTGTTTTCATTTTAAAAGTGAATATTTCATTCAACATTGCAATAAGAACTGAACAGTATTAAAAACAGGAATGGCTTAAAAATGCATATTAATCTTTAGTTTCCTTTGGAGGAGTTTGCCAGTTCTCTACAGCAAAGTGATCCTAGGGAAATGTCTTTAGAAGACAGAAATTCTCTCAGAATGCCCATTAAAATTCTTAAAAGGGATTAAAGATTCAAGAAGGAGCTAACCCACTGTCGTGTTTCAGTGGCGTCTCCTAGCATGGCCCTTGCAAACGTAAGGCGAACACACCCTGGTCTGCTCAGGAAAGTTCCATGTAATTATCGATGGCGCCTCTGTCACCCAGGGACAGGGAGACTCCCAGAAGTCACCAGTGCCCGCTGAGTTGGGGTCTAAAAAGAAAGGATCAGGATGGAAACAAAGCTACCCTGTCGTGCTGGTTCCCTATAGGGGAGAAGCCACAGAGGCGAAGGCTACAGAAACAGCTCCGTTCCTTGTTGGCTTAGAAAATCCTGCCCGGCCCAAAATGGATTCCCCCTAGACCATTGGAGACACCCAGGGCGCCTCAGGGCAGAAAGTCCCAGAAACCACAGGCAGGTTCGGACCGCCCACTTCAGCTTTCCTCAGCAGGAAAAAGCCACGGCCGCTTAGGAGTCATATTTGCTTCTGCCACAGTGAAGACCAGCGAGGTTTCGCCGAAAGCAGATTCCCAATACATACTCACGTGATTGGATGGGCGTCCTCTGCAGAACAGACTGGAGCTGTTCTGTCTCAGAAGCGCCTCCATTGGCGGCCTTCAACTTGGTCTACAGACCTAAATGCGCAACAACGCAACACAAAGGCGGGGCAGGTGAGGATGGGGAGGAGCCTGGCAGGAGCCGGGATAGAATTTTTTCCCTGAGCCCAGCTGGTGATCAGCTTATACCCTAAAGCAGAAGGATTAATAACCAGAGTAATTTTATCCCCATCAGAATGTAACTACAGATGTGGGCTTATTGGGTGAAACAGCTAATCCTTTCTACATTTGGCTCACTCATGAAATACGATGCCTCGGCTTGTCAAAAGCACTGTTTCCACATGGGCCTGCTGCTCTTCGGCTGCGTGGACACCTGTCCACGGCCTGTGCTCTCGCCACTGTGTGAGCTAACTTCTCACTGGCCTGACGGAGGGGAAGAGAAGAGGCCTGCGCGGGCGCGGGCGTGCGTGCGCGTGCGCGGGTGCGTGGACACTGAAGGGAGGAACGGTGTAGCTGAAGGAAAATGTCAGGTGTTGGAGAAGGTGGGTGCACAGAGGGGCTGGAAGGAACAAGACTCCTGGAAAAACCTAAGGTTCATTGCCACCACAAGTCCTAAGGCTTCAGGGATAGGGAGGCAGCAGGAAGAGGGAAGAAGGCTGAAGAAAGGGGGTGCACCTGGGTGTACACGTGCCCCAGATCTGAGCCGGCGGGCACCCAGGGATTTACAGCGTGGCCATGGTTGGAGGCTCCAGTGGCAGTTAATCAAAGAGCTGCTGCGGATGGAGCAGAGATGAAAGGGTTTCCAGCAGGCCAGTCAGTGATACGCTTGCTTTTCCCTGGGCAGCCACCCTGGGGTGAGTAACAGGAGACAGGGTTTTTTCTGAGAGCTAAGGTCTGGGCGTTCCGCGCAGCCAACGGGGGAGGTACCTAGGCAGCCCGGGGGCTCTAAGGGGTGGGCGTGGCCTGGGCGACGGGGCGTGGCCCCAGCCCTCGGGCGGCGCGCGTGACCGCCCCCCCTCCCGCGCCCGCTCTGCGCGCCACCTCCCGCTGGGCGTGGCGGCGGGGGGCGGGGGACGCGCGGTGGTCCCGGCGGGCCGCGTGCCTCCTACCTGACCCCGGCCGCTCTCGGCGCGGTGGCCCCGGGCACGGTCAGGGCGGTGCAGCGCCGGGCGCAGAAAGCGTCGCCTCCCTTCCACCCACGGTCGCAGGGCTCGGCTGGTCGCTCCGACCCGCTCGCTCCCGCTCCCCCTACTTCTTTTCAGTCCCCGGCTGGAGGGGCAGGAGAGGTTAAAGCTTCATTCCAGTGTGCTACGTTCCAGAAACTAAAAAAAAAAAAAAAATGCCCCGGGGTTCCTGGAAGACGTTGAGAGGAAAGCAGAGTGTCCGACGTCCCCAGCCAAATGCTCCACAACCAGGGAGACAGCATTTGACTGAGGAGTCCCGGTGGGTGGGAGGAAAGGGCCGAGTGGCCAAGGGGCTTGTAAAGAAAACCTCATCCATGTTTCTTCCTTCCCCTTCCCTCTTACCTTGCGTTCCTAATTAATGTGCCCTCCTTCCCTCAAGCCCAAAGAATCTGGAGCCTAAAACCCTTCTCCCACAGGGCAGGGCGGGCCCACCGTGGCTGTCCCGAGCCAGGGAGGCCGGGCGGGGCTGCGCCGGGAAGGATCGGGCCTCCGGGGCAGGTCTCAGGGTTGGGAGGCTCACATCGCCATGGCAACGAGTTCTTCCTCCTTCCCGTGGGAATAACGAACTCCCGAAAGTGCAGCAAATTGGAAAGGGACCTGCTGAGTGCCAGCTGGGGCTCTTGGCCGGAGGGGGAAGGGGGTGGAGGTCTGCAGAGGGAGGGGGCTGCGACCAGCCCGACAAGCGACCCCAAGCACGGATGTGGGGCTGCGCGTGTTTCCTTGGAGTCAGATGGGGGCCACACAGGACACACGTGACACGCCGTGGTTTCCCGTGGCTGCCGGTTAGCAGATGTAGTTGCTGACTCGCTTAGAACAGCCACTGCCGAGCTCGGGCTCCCGCTAAGTGGGATGCTTCCCTTCTGTTCTCTTCTCACAAGTTTTAGCTGTGGAATTCAGTTCTATGTGGCTGAGGCCATTACTTTCTTTTCTTTTCTTTACAGTTTTTTTGGGGGGAGTTTTTAGAGTGGTTTTCGGGGTAAAAAGAAAAAAAATATGTTTTTTTTTCCAGTTCGTAAAGGTGTAAAGAAGGAAATGAAAATGATCCACAATTCCCAATTCTTATGCCCAAAGATAACTACTGTTAACATTTTGTTGTCATCCTTCCAGATTCTTCCTTGCACACGTTCGCACATGAATGTAGTATTTACAAAAGTAGATTATGCTGCACACGATGCTTTGTCACCTGCATTTTCACTTAACTTACCATAGACATGGGAAGATGTAGAAAAATCGATTTATTATTTCTTTTCTTTTTCTTTTCTTTGTTTTGAGATTTTACCCATCTATTTGGGGGTGAGGGGCAAAGGGAGAGAGGGAGAAGCGACTCTGCTGAGCAGGGAGCCCTCATGCTGGGCTCCATCCCAGGACCCGGAGCTCATGACCTGAGCCAAAGGCAGATGCTAAACTGACTGAGCCACTCAGGTGCCCCAATTTATTATTTCTCATGGCAGCATAAGATTAACCAAGTTGCTACTGCTGGAAATTTAAGTTGCTTCCCAATTTTTACTCTTCTACATGGTAATAAACATCCTCACACATACATTTTTTGCACACAGTCTGTTAGTTTTCTTAAGTGAAACTTCTAGAAGTAGAATTACTGGGCCAAAGGATATGGACATTTAAAATTTTGATGTATATGTCTAAATTCTTGGTCTGTGGGTTGTTTGTGAAGCAAGTGGGCTTTTTCCCCTCCTCAGTGTGAGGAACAACAGGGAAAGTCCATTGTATATGGACTTTCAAAACAAAATCTGAGACAAGAATTTGGGTGTGAGTAGTTTTTTTCAGAGGTGAGCCCAGAAGCACTCTGAAAGGTGAGCAATAAAAGGTGCACTGATGAAGGGATTATTACTGCGGGCAACAGGGAGCCAGTTAGGCTGGTGACCCTTGGAACGACTGGACCCCCATTTGTTTCTGCAGGACATTAACTCTCCACATATCTGAATTTCCCGGCTGTTATTTGGAAAATTTCTTCAGGTGAGTTCTAAGGTAGGCCAAGGGGATATGGCTGGAGCATCTACAGCCTCGGCTACAAATGAATTATTACAACTCCACTGAACCCAAGCCAAGGGATGAGGTTAATGCAGGACATAATTGCGTAATGGGCTACAGTTCTCGTCAGCCGCTCCACCTTCCCTTTCTTCTGTTCCCTAAACCATCTCTTGGTGCCAACTCCAGCTGTCCGGGGCTCCCAAAGTATATAGTCTAAGACACGCCAAAGAAGTCTTCTCAGTGATTTGCTCTAGAGTGTTCCAGACAAACTCTGTTACTTGTCCAGGTACATTTATATTTTCAGACAGCAACCAGAGGAGAGACGAATTCTTCACCTGAGGAATTGATGAGAAGGCTGGTGTTTCGGGGCCGGGGGTGGGGGATGGCAGCTGGAAGCTTCTCAGGCAGAGGTGCCGGGGCGCCAGGCCGTCCTGCAGAGGAATTCTGCTTGTCCTCTCTTGACCTGCAGCTGGTGAGGGGCGGAAGTAGAACAGGAGAGAAGAGTCCAGAGCCTTGTTTCTCTCCTAAGGACGACATTCACTGGCCTGCGAATTCAGAAAACGAGGCAGGAAGGAGGAAATAAGGCTGAATCTGCTGGAGGGGCTGGGAAGGCTGTGAGCCACCAAGGCAAGTGTAGAGAGAGGAGGAGGCACCTCGGGGCTCTGGGTCAAAGGAGGCACTTGAATGAGGGACTCAGCCTCAGCTCACCTCTCCCCTACCTGGAGTCTTGTCTGTCCTCCTTCCCTCTGGCTACTCTTTCCCAGCGTCATTTCCCACTTGTTTCTGCCTATCCTGGACATGCTGATGCTACTTAGGGCTCCGTCCTGTACCCTGTTTTCTCCCCCAGCGGCACACGCTGTGGGGGAGGTCATGGGTTACATACAGATGCCGCCCGGAGGGCTGGCCTAGTCTCTCTCAGGAGCTCGGGTACCCCCCCGCCCCAGAAGTTGACAGAAGTCACGGCAATGGGAGGAGTCTTGGGGCAGACACGTGCTCCCGTCCGGCAGTGTGTTCTCTGGTTGTTACATTTGGAAGCAAGTGTCCCTAATGAAGTCGTGAGCTGCGTGAGGCTGAGTGCTTTGGCTTTTACTTCCCCGATTAGCTACGTGAAGCGGCCAGCAGGCCTCCTGAAGGAGCTTCTCCACCAGCCCCAGAGCAGGAGCATGGGAGGATGCGGGACTACTCCTCTGTGGGCACCTTGGTTTTTACTGACACAGGCCACGCCGCCCGGCCCCCCCCCCCCCCCGCCTTCACTGTCTGCTGTTTGGAGAACCCTCTGCTCACCAAATCAGTAGTGATTCTCAGCCCTCATCCTTACTGTCTGCAGTCTGGGGCACTGCTTGCCAGTTCCACAGTCTGGAAACTCTATCCTTTCTCGGCCTCCATACGTCACACCCTCTCAACAGTCCTCTGTCCAGTGGGCTGTTTCCCCTTGTCCCCTAAGACACCATGCTTGGGAGCAGCATGAGGTAGTGGAAAGAATGTAGGTTTGGGAGCCAGAGGGTCTGTGTCTGACTCTGAGCTGCATCATTTATTAGTTGGGGGACCTTTCTGGCCTCCATTTGCTCAACTGTAAAGTGTAGATAATCATGGGGCTTGCAGATATCATAGGTAAAGGGCCCGACACCAAGTACTTGCTGAATGCATAGCAGTTAGGGGTGTTCTTCTGTGGCGTTGCCGAGCATTACACAACCCGGTGTTGACTCATGCTCACCTCTGGGTTGAGGAACGACAGCAGTCTCTCGCCATCCCCGATTGCTCTCCTGCGTCTGGTCCCTGTCTCCCCATATCTGCTAAGTATTCCCACTTTTGATGTCCCGCCATGACTTCAGTATCAGCTGGCACGAACCAATCTTGTCCCTTCTCCACAGCTTTTCCTGTCAGGATTTCCCCGATTCAGTCATCCACACAACTATTTCGCAGACTCTTGGGCTTGAAAAGCTTGGAGGTGTCTTCCTTTGCCTTTCTTATTTGGAAATAATGGTTATTATTGGTAGAGTGCCTTCACATGCATTTCTGACTTACCCTCAGCAGTATTTTGAAGTAGGCTACCATAGAAATGACGCCTGGAGAGGCAAAATAATCTGCCTGAGGGGGGTGGCAGAGCAGGACTCAGACTGGAATCCTGGCCTTATCCCATGTCTCGGAGATGTCCCTCCCCTGACTGGTAGCCAGGCTGGTCCCAAGTCTCACTGACCCACAATGCTGAAGTCTCTCCATCCTAAAGACAAGTTGACAAACCTTTCCTAACGTCTCCCTTCAGCTCCCAATTTTCTCTCACTTCCCCTTTAGAGACAAACTCCTTTAAAAACTTACACACATCTACTAGCTTGATTTGGGTCCTCAGTAACTGTAGTCGGGCTTCCACCACCCCTGGACCCTCACCAGGGTCATTAGGTCACTTTGCCCTATTTAATCCTTTCAAAACACACACCTTACCCTACTCACCTCCCGGCCCCCCCACCCCCAACTTTCCTTTTAGGTTCTCCTCTGAATTCCCTTGCTTTTCTCTGGCCACTCTGCCCTAGTTGTCTTTGACTCAGCGGATCTCTCTCTCTCTCTCTTTTTTCTTAAAGATTATATTTATTTAAGCTGGGGGGGGAAGGGCAGAGGGACAGGAAGAAGCAGACTCTTCACTGAGCAGGAAGCCCGATGTGGGGCTCGATCCCAGGACCCCAAGATCATGACCTGAGCCGAAGCCAGACGTTTAACCAACTGAGCCACCCAGGCAGCCCAAGATGATTATTAATTCTATTTGAAACTCTCGTAGACACATCTAGTCAGTGTGTTGTAAGCTGAGCTCATTTCTATTTCTGTCTTAGACTGGGTTCCTTAGAAGTTCAGGGGAATCTGGCTTCTCTAACACATCTCCCCAGAAACATCCATCCACGTCTCAATCCCACTCAGTCCTTTCCAACCTGTATCAGGCCCTGACTTGGATGTAACAAGTTTGCTTTACAAGTCTTGAGTTTGGTTTTGGTTTACAGCTTGGTTACTTTCTGGCTATAGGAGATTTTTTTTTTTTTTATTAGTGCATTTGTTTGTTTGTTTAACATTGACAAGGAAGCCTCTGTCTTTCACCGTTTGCTTTGAATTGATAATTGATTGCCTAAGCCTGTCATGTTTTCTCTTTAGTGCATTAATGATGATCAGCAGTAACCACCAATCCCACAGTCCTTTAATTACTATTTGTCCCATACCTCTCAAGTGCCAGAGATATTACACAGACCGGTGCATCTCCTTCAATTTGTATCCCTTTCAGCGGGCCCACAGGTGAGCAATTGCACTCCTACATCAGGGCATGGTCTTTCAAATCTCCCACTCTACCACCACCAGCAATGTCCTCATTGCCAGCTAGTTGGCAAGCGATCAACTCCAGAATCTCATCTTTAGAATTTGCTCTGAAGAGTATTCTTTGTACCAACTATCTTAGGGTGGGTTTCCTAAAAGTAGAGTCTGAGACAGGGATTTGGGCTGCTGTGGTTTACTGAAGGAGTGGTCTTAGGAGAAAGGAAGTAAGAGAAGTAGAATAGGCCAGAGGAAGGACCTCCGCATAGAGCTGGAGTCCAGATATAGCTTCATTTCTCAGGTAGCCCTGGAGCATGAAGGGTCCCCCAAAACCAGTCCCACCTTGAAGCAAAAGAGCCAGCCTTTTGTACCTCTATGCCAGTTGGTCATTAGCTGCAGGATTCTGGGGGTGTGACCTCCTGCCTGAGGCAGCTCCTGGATTCTATTTGGCTGAAGGTAATTTTCTGTTCTTTGGCAGATGGGTGTAGTGGCCTGTAAAGTGATCCGGGCAGGACACCAACAACTTCTAAGACTATTTCAGTAAATAGCTCCTCAGTCCACCAGTTGCTCAAGCTAGAAACCTGGGAATCATGCTTGTCCCCTTTCTTTCTTTCAATTCTCAATCCAATCCAATCAATCTCCAGAATATGTATTTAATCTCTTAATCATTCCACTTAGTTTTTCCGTTTTCACGCTCACTACATACTAGACATCTCCATCATCTACTGTCCTTAGTACTGCAAAGCTCCTAACAAACCACCCTTGTTTATGACCTGTAAGACAATCAGAGTAATCTTTCTAAATCTCATCTTTTCACATGACTTCTGTTATTAACTGTTCAACCATTTTCCATTGCTCTTATGATAATTTCAAACTGCTTTATATGACTTAAAATATCCTGCATGACCTTGGTCCTACTCATATTTCCTGGCTCGTCTCGCACTACTTACAACCTCAAATAGCTGGCCCAAATGGGCTTCTTTTAGTTACTTGAATATACCATAGTCTCTCTTGATTCTATGTCTTCCCACATATTTTGTCCTCTGCCAGGACACCTGTGCCACCTCTCACCTAGTTACCTCTTGTTCATCTTTAAGGATCTGCCTAGTTATACTTACCTTGCAAAGACCTCCTTGCTCCTGGCCTCTAGACTCCCACAACACCTTGCGCTTCCCCACCGTGTTACTTATCACATGGCACAGCGATTGCCTCTTTGGTTGCTTATGTCTCCTCATGACAGTGCTATTTCCCTACCAATTTCCTCATTCTGTTCTCACCCTTCTTCCTTGCCTATATTTTTTAAGACAAATTTCCTTCCATTTTCTCTCCTCTAGTAATTTGGCAGTAATACATCTAATTTTTACACTTTAATGGTTTAGCATGAACTAATCTCTACTTAAATTAAATTCTAAGCTCTGTGGGTGCAGGGATGGTGCTTGCATTATTTATCACTCTATTAACAGTGCATGGTGTGTGGATGGAACTCAATAAATGTTTATTATATGAACTAATGCATGCATAAAAATATTTCATTTCTGTTTTTATTGCTGGTCTAGGTGCCAGCACCTATAACCATGCCTTGCATATAGTAAGTGTTTAATAAATATTTGTTAAATTCAATAATGAGCTGAGCCTTTCCTTCCAATTTGCATGACAGCCATCCTGCCTGATTTAGTTCCTCAGCACCTGTGTTCAGAGTCATGCAGTAGAGACTGACACCAGCAAAGTGGCAGACTACAAAGCTCCTAGTTCTTATTTTCCTAAACAAATATAAAAACAAAAACCCAAGGTGTCTTAAATAACTTTGTAGGAGCTCTGGAAAATGGTTAAAGGTTTATAGCAACCAAGTAATGCCCAATCATGAAAAACTCATTTTCAAAATGGTAGGAAATTTTGCAGTGTTTTCACTCACCCTTGATTCAGCCCACTTCACCTTTCCCAAGAGAGTGGTGATTTTGGTTTTGAGAAGGTAGCAGCCCAGCTTCCAGTTCTCCCCCACCAGAGGGAGCAGAGCAGACCTTATTTTCAAATTACTATGTTATGTCTGTTCTAAATTGTCTGGGGGTACCTGAAGGACTGATGCAAGGCAATAGCTCTGTCCCACATAACTTGGAATGCAAGTAGGAAAAGCAGTGGGCGCTGCTTGTAAAAGCTACAAGGTGGCTGCAGAACTAAAGACAGCTGCAGCAAGAGATTCTGAGTGGAGACATACAATAGACCATCTAAGGCCAGGAGGGTAAACTGAGGTGAGATGCTTTGGGGAATGAGGACATTCAAAAGTAGCCATGTATACAGGTGAATTTATGAACACATGTGCATGCCCAGGGAAGATGCATGCTACTAAGAAAAATCCTGTGAACTTAATCTTCCACATTGGGCTACCCTAGCCTCAGAGTAAGACTATCTAAATGGTGAAGGAATGACCCCAGGACCAAACCATTCCACAAAGACTAGAAGTGGTGGATGTTCTCTTGTTTTGTTTTGGTTTGGGTATTTTGTGTGTGTGTGTGTGTGTGTGTGTGTGTGTGTTTATTTGTTTGTTTTAGTTCCTAGCATTTCAGGAAACCTCTCTCCAAATACTAGCTGAACACAAGCTAAAGGAATAGAAACCTCAGTGATTACACATGACAAGATATATTGTCTTTGCAAAAATATTTGGAAAAATTTTGAAATAAATGTGTTGGTGCGGTTTCAATGGCCACCACCACCAGGAGAAAGGAAAGAAAGAAAGAGAGAAAGAGAGAAAGAAGAGAAAGAAAGAAAGAAAGAAGAAAGAGAAAGAGAGAAAGAAAGAAAGAAAAAGAAAGAAAGAAAGAAAGGAGAAAGAAGAAGGAAGGAAGGGAGGAAGGAAAGGAAGAGAAAAGAAGAAAGAAAAGAAAGAGAGAGAGAAAAAACTAGCAAACCCTGAGGTAGAGGGAGAAGGAGAATCTGATTTCCAGAGTTACTACTAAGGCATACAAAGAAACAGGAACACAAGGTTAATTCAAAGGAACAAAATTAACTGACAGAAGCTGTCCCTGAGGAAACCCAGATATCAGAATTACTAGAAAAAGACTTCAGGCCAACCATATTAGATATATGTTTTACCCTTATATACTAAGGGGAAACATGGGCAAATAACTAAATGAAATCACGAAAACAATATATGAACAAAAAGAATATCAACAAAGAGATAGAAATTATAAAAAGGAACTAAACAGAAATTCTGGAGCTGAAAAGCATAATAACTTAAATATTCATTAGAGAGGTTTGGCATCAAATTGGAGCAAAAAGAAAGAATCAGAGAATTTTAAGATAAAATGATTGAAAGTATTGAGTCTAAGGAGTGGGCGGTGGGGAGAAAGAGTAAAGAAAAGTGAACAGATCATAAAGGACTTATGGAACACTATTAAATGGACAAACTTATGCATTATGGGAATTCCAGAAGGAGAAGAGAGCAAAGGAGGTAGAATAATTATATGGAGAAAAAAATGACTGAAAATTTCTCAAATTTGAGGAAAGACATGAATCTACAAATCCAAAAAACTCAATAAATTCCAAATAGGATTAACCTAAAGAGACTGATAAGGAGGCATATAATTAACTTGTCAACATCCAAAGACAAAGAGAAAAATCTTGAAAATAGCAAAGAGAAAAGTAACTTGTCACATATAAGGGATTTTCAGCTGATTTCTCATCAGAAGCCATGGAGACCAGAAAGCAATGGAATGATTTATTTAAAACACTGAAAGAAAAACACCTGTCAACCAAAATTCTATATCTGGTAAAACTGTCTTTCAAAAAATGAGAAATTAAGACATTCTCAAAATAAATAAACAAAAATAAACAAAGGCTGCAAGTTTATTACCATTACTCTTGCTCTCCAAGAAATTCTAAAGAGGGTTCCTTCATTATGAAATGAGAGATTTTAGATAGTAGCTTGATGTTATATGAGATCTCTAGTAAAGGGAAATATAGGGACAAATATGAAATCCAGTATTGGGGCACCTGGGTGGTTCAATCAGTTAGGTGTCTGCCTTCAGCTCAGGTCATGATCTCAGGGTCCTGGGATTGAGCCCTGTGTAGGGCTCTCTGCTTCTCCTTCTCCCTGTCCCCCACCTCTGTCTCAAATAAATAAATAAAATCTTTAAATAAAATAAAATCCAGTATTATTGCAGTTTTGGTTTGTAATTCCACTTTGAATTTTCTATTATATCTAAAAGACAAGTGTATAAAAATGATTATAAATCTGTTTTGGGGGACACAATATATAAAGAGGTAATTTGTGACATCAGTAACATAAGGAGGAGTGATGAAGCTGGATCGGAGTAGTTTTTTTTTTTTTTTAAGATTTTATTTTTATTTATTTGAGAGAGAGAGAGACACAGCAGAAGAGGGAACACAAGCAGGGGGAGGGGGAGAGGGAGAAGCAGGCTTCCTGCAGAGCAGGGAGCCCGATGCGGGGCTCGATCCCAGGACCCTGAGATCATGACCTGAGCCGAAGGCAGACGTTTAACAACTGAGCCACCCAAGCGCCCTTGGATCAGAGGTAGTTTTGTATGTGGTTGAAATTGACATCAGTTCAAATTAGATTGTTGTAACTGCAGCATGCCATAACTTATCCCCATAGTAATTACAAACAAAATATAAACATACACAAAGGAAATGAGAAGGGATTCAAAACACATCATTACAAAAAAAAAAAAAAATCAAGTAAACACAGAAGAAGGCCTTAACAGAAGAAATGAGGCGGAAAAGACCTATAAGACATACAGGAAAAAAAAAATGGCAGAATTATTCTTTGTTGATAATTTTTTTTTAAAGGTTTCATTTATCTATTTGACAGAGAGAGAGTGAACAAGCACAAGCAGAGGGAGAGAAAGAAGCAGGATCTCCACTGAGTAGGGAACCCCATGCAGCGGGACTCGATCCCAGGACCCTGGGATTATGACCCAAGCTGAAGGCAGCCACTTAACTGACTGCCACCCAGGCGCCCCTCCTTGTTGGTAGTTACTTTATGTGTAAATGGATTAAATTCTCCAAAGGCATACATTGTGCTACGCAATAAAGAAGGACTGGATAAAAAATCTGCCATTCACTTATTGCAGTATGTCTCCAGTCTTACACTGCAAAGATCCTAAGAAAGAAAATAAAATGTAACTATCAGAAATGTGATAAAACATTAAAATTAAAGATATATGTTTTAGAAAATGCATAGGTTGACAGATTGGACAAAATAGATACAAACTATATGCTATCTACAAGGTACTCACTTTAGATTTAAAGAGGCAAATAGGTTGAAAGTGAAAGAATGGAAACAAATTTCCCATGCAAATAGTAAACAGAAGAGAACTGGGGTGACCATACTATGATTATACAAAGTAAACTTTAAGTCAAAAACTGTTATAAGAGACAAAAAAATGTCAGTTCACAAAGATGATATGCAATTATAAATATATATGAACCAAGCACCAGAGCCCCAAAATACATAAAGCAAATATTGACATATTGAAGAATAGAAAGCTCTACAGTAACAGATTTTAATATCCCATTTTCAATAATAGATGGAGCAACCAGACAGAAGATCAATAAGGAAATATAGGAATTAAACATCAGAATAGACCAACCAGATCTAACAGCTATGTACAGAACACTCCACTAAGTAACAGCAGAATACACATTTTTCTTAAGTGTACATGGAACATTCTCCAGGATGGGCCATGTGTTAAACCATAAAATAAGTATTAATGAATTTTAAAAGACTGAAATCATACAAAGTACCTTTTCTGATCATAATGGAATAGAACTAAAACTCAGTGACAGAAGGAAAACTGAAAAATCTGCAAATATATGGAAACTAAATAACATACTCTTAAACAATCAATGGATCAAGAAAGAAATCACAAAGGAAACTAGAAAATACCCTGAGATGAATGAAAACAAAAACACAATACTCTGAAACTTATGGGATGCAGTGAAAGAAGTACTTAAAGTGAAATTTATACAGGGTGCCCGGGTGGCTCAGTCGGTTGTGTCTGCCTTCTGCTCAGGTCATGATCTCAGGGTGCTGGGATTGAGCACCACATTGGACTCCTCGCTCAGTGGGGAATCTGCTTCTCTCTCTCTCCCTCTGCCCCTCCCCTTCTCTCTCTCTCTTTCTCTCACTCTCTCTCTCAAACAAATAAAATCTTTAAAATAATAAAAGGGAAATTTATAACATTAAACATATAAATCAGAAAAGAAGACAGATCTCAAATCAATAACCTAACTGCACACCATAAGGAACTGGAAAAAAAGAAGAGCAAACTAACCCCAAAACTAGCAGAAGGAAAGAAATAATAAAGATTAGATCAGAGGTAAATAAAATAGAGAATAAGAAAAACAATGGAGAAAATCAGCAAAATCAAAGTTTGGGTATTTGAAAAGATCAACAACATTGCCAAGGTTTTAGCTAGACTGACTAAGAAGAAAAAGAAAGTAGATCCCAATTATAAAAATCAAAAATGAAAGTGGGAATATTACTACTGGTTTTACAGAAATAAAAAGAATTATAAGAGAATACCACGAATAATCATAAACCAACAAACTTGGATAACCTAGATGAATTGGACAAATTTTTAGAAACACGTATATACCAAAATGGAATCATGAAAAAATAAAAAATCTGATTAGACCTGTAACTAGTTGGAGACGCAATCAGTAATCAGAACCTCCCAACAGATAAAAGCCCTGGACCAGAGGGCTTCACTGGTGCATTATGTCAAACATTAAAAGAAGAATTAACACCAATCCTTCTCAAACTCTTCCAAAAACTGAAGCGGAGGGAACATTTCCGAAGTCATTCTATAAGGTCAGCACTACCCTGACACCAAAGCTAGACAGAGATACTACAATAAAAGAAACCTACAAACCAGTATCTTTTATAAATATGGATGCAAAATCTTCAACAAAATACTGGCAAACTGAATTCAACAACATATTAAAAGGGTTACACACCATGACTATGTAAGATTTATTCTCAGATTACAAGGATGTTACAATCTATGAAAATCAATCAATGTAATGCACTATATAAATACAATAAAGGGGGAAAAACACAATCATTTCAATCGAGGCAGAAAAAGTATTTGACAAAATGCAAAATCCTTTCATGATAAAAATACTCAATAAACTGTGACTAGAAAGAAACTTCCTCAACATGACAAAGGCCATATATGAAAAACCATCAGCTAACATTATGGTGAGAGACTGAAAGCATTCCTCTAAGATCAAGAGGAAAGCAAGAATGTCTACTTTCACCACTTCTATTCAACATCTTATTGGAAGTTCCAGAAGAGCAATTAGCCAAGAAGAAAAAAGGGCATTTAAACTGGAAAGTAAAAAGTACAATTATCTCTATTTCAGATGACTTGATTTTACATGTAGAAAACTCTAAAGATTACACACACACATGAACTGTTAGAGCTAATAAATAAATTCAGCAAAGTTACAAGAAAGAAAATTACCACTAAAAAAATCAGTTGCCTTTCTGTTCACCAACAATGAGCAATCCAAAAAGGATATTAGAAAAACAATTGTGCTTATAAAAATATAAAATATAATAAAATACATAGAAATACATTTAACCAAGGAGGCAAGAAAACATTTTGCACCGAAAATTACAAAACATTGCTAAGAGAAATAAGCAAAGACAAATAAATGGAAAGCTATCCCATATTTATGGGTTGGAAGACAATATTGACAAGATGAAAATACTACCCAAAGGAAATTACAGATTCAATAGCAATCGCTATCAAGATTTCAACAGTTTTCAACAGTTTTTTTACAGAAATAGAAAAACCTATCCTAAAATTAATACAGAATCTCAGGGAGCCCCAAATGTCAAAACAACCCGAAAAAGAACTAAGTCGGATGACTCACACTTCCTGATTTCAAAACTTTCTATAAAGCTACTGAAATGACCACAGTGAAACATCAGCATAAGGACAGATATATAGACCAAGGGAATAGAAAGGAAGGTGGAAATAAATCCTTGCATGTATGGTCACTTGATTTTCAGCAACGGTGCTGAGACCATTCACTGGGGTAAGGGACAGTCTTTCAACATACAGGGCTGGGAAAACTGGATATCCACATGCAAAAGAGAGAAGCTGGACCCTTACCTTACACCACATACAAAAATTAACTCAGAATGGATCAAGGACCTAAATGTAAGATCTAAAACAATAAAACTCTTAGAAGAAAACATGGAGCAAAGTCTTCACCATATTGGATTTGACAACGATTTCTTGGGTATGACATCAAAAGCACAGGCCACAAAAACAAAGTAGACAAATGGAGCTACATTAAACTTACAAACTTCTCCTTGTTAAAGGAAACAATCAACAGAGTGAAAAGACAACCCACAGAATGGGAGAAAGTATTTCCAGATTATCTATCTGATTAGGAATTTACGTGCAAAATATAGAAAGAACTTGTACAACATAACAACAAGAACACAACACCACTGAACAGAATACTTACAGTGGTTAAAACAATAAACTTTATGTTTTGTATATTTCACTACAATGAAAAGTCATGTAGCAGCTTCTTCACCGCTTCCCCGACTTTTGGGGACTTTCTTCCTCCCTCTTTAGTGCAACTTAAATGCCTTGATTTGTGTTTGGAATGAGGCAGCTTATAAATTAGGAAATAAATAATAGTTCTGTCTACATGGCCAGATTAACTGTCCCAAAGTAAAGCCTTGATAATGTTGTTATACTAGTTATGATATTTCAGTGGTTCCCCACTGCCTACAGGGTAAAATCTAAGTTCTTTCTGATTTGTAATCTGATTTCTATTTATCCTTTCTCCACAACCCCCCACTGTTTCCGCTGCGGCCAGATAATGTCCACAACATACACCCCCATGTTGCTGTCCTTCTACTCCCTCCTGTCTCAATCCCAATCCAGCCTCTTGGGCTATCTTGCACTCCATCTCCTTCAAGAAGCTCTCCCTGAAATTCCTCGCACTGACAAGTCATTTCTTTCCCCAAGAGCACAAGTGTGCTCTGTCTGCATAGCCATGGTTTAGTCCTTCACGCAGACTTCCTGGCTGGACTTTGAGCACTGTGCCCTGTACATTTGTATTTCCTACACTTCCTAACTTGGTATCTTGTTATCTGACCACCTGGCTTCCAGGGAAGTTTTTTCAGTGGCTTTTCTGGGAATGTCATTTGCAAAATTTCAAAATGAGAAGACTGAAGTAGATGATAATGAAGGTCTCTTGAGCTTTAAGGGTCCCTGCTTGTTTGCATGAAAAACAGGTCAAAGCCTTAATCCACCCGAGCCACTTGTCTTCATTTAAACCAGAGTGTCCTGAGTGGGGCTGGCTTGGAGGTGAGTTCTTGGGGTCTTGCAGGCTACCGCTTAGCCCAGAGCCTATGGATTAATAATATCTTCTCACTGGACCCTGCCTCTTTTTTTCCTAGTGTAATCTTTTTCCAAAATGCTATAGGAGTATTTCTGTAGAGATTGCTCAAAAACAAATTCTAAAGACTGTATGGTGGAGACTTTAGGGTGGCCTTTGTGACTCCTGCATCCTGGTGTCCCTGACCTTGCATAATATCCCATAAGTGCAAGTGGTACTGTGCTTCTGTTAGAATATGACAAAGGTAATGGATGGTCACTCCCATGATTAGATTACATTACATAAGACTCAACAAACTGGGGCTAGAGACTCTCCTTATGAGCTTAAGGAATGATGCAGCCATGTTGGAGAAGCTCACATGGGGAACTGTGGGTAGCCTCTAGGACCCAGGGGTGGCCTCCAGCCAGCAACCAGCATGGAGCTGTTGGCTATCCAGTCACGGAAAGTGCCTTCTGCCAACAACCTGAATGAGCATGGAAGCAGAGTCTTCCCCACTTGAGCCTTCTGATGAGAATGTGGCTCAGCCACCACCTTAACTGCAGCCTTGTGAAACAGAGCACTCAGTTCAGACTTGGGACCAACAGAAACCGACATAATAAATGTGTATTGTTTTAAGCCATTAAGCTTGTGATAATTTGGTGTACAGCATAGGAAACCAATACAGAGTGGGTTTGGCTAATACACAGTAGCTGAGAAATGGAATGTTCTTAAAGAAATCTGACTGGACTTTCCAGCTTTACCTTTGTACCCAAGAACCCTGAGCAGGTGGGTTGTAGTGGGCCATGTTCTCATGGTGTTTGCTTTCTATTTTTTTTTTTTGGTGTTTGCTTTCTAATCATGAACTCATCTATCTAAGAGTCAAGTGTGTGAATACATAGGAAGACAGACTGTGTTGATAGGTAGAACCCAGCACGGCAGTTCCTGTAGAATGGGATATGATGAAAATCCAGATTTGGTCCTCCCTTCCCACCCACAAACATGCTCAGGCACCAGTTTTCCAATGGAGTCTCTAGGGATGATGTTATTGAGAAACAGTCTTAATTTCAGTCTCAAATCAGTGATAAAACCAAATAAAAAAAATTCAAAATAAGTTGTCTTAATACCTTTAAGCAATTAAAACAAGATATAATGTTTAATGAATTCTTGTTAAACTTGCTTTTATGATTAGATAAGCACACTTTGTAATTAGCACAGTACTTACTGATATTCAAATGGGAGCCTGGAGATTTTCGGTTTTTTTTAAAAATAGACTACACATTATCACAGTTTCCTTTAAAATTATTAGTTTGTGTTTCAAGAGACAGATATGGCCCAATGGCGGACCCTCTCTAAATAGTGACAAATGTCAAAGAAGTTGAATACAAATGATGAGACTTTTACTGTGTGCTGGAAGGACAGACATGAACCCCACTGTGCCTCCCGGCAGCCCTCCGCAATTCTGCCAGAGGTCACAGAAGAGGGAAGGGCATGAGTGTGTTCTCTGGAGCCAGGAGGGAGCAATGCCAGCCTTGGGCTGCCTGCCTTGATAGAATCTAACATTTCCTCTTTCTTCCCTTAGAAAGCCTTCCACAAGCAGCCCCACAGTCCACGTGGGGTAGAGGTAGGACTGGGGGGGTACCAAATGGCCTTAGGTTAATCAGATCCTTTCCAAGAGAGTCTTGACGTTTGACACAAAACCAAAGTCCCTCAGAAAATGTTGGCAGTTGGAGTTACGAGGTCACGTTCCTTGACTAAGACAGTGAGGGAGTGGAATGCTGGGCTCTGGGTCTTGGTTTGTTTGTCTGTTGGATGAGGATGCTTCCCTTCCCTTCTTTCACTATCACTCCAGAAACCACAAAGACAATGCAGAGTGCCCCACACTGTCGCTCTCGAGCAGGGAGCCAAACTGTTCCCTGCAACATCAGGTCAGCACCTTTCCTTGGAAGAGTCCATGTCTTACCCACGGCAGGGGTGAATTACAGCCGAGAGAGGAGCTAAAGCTCAGTTTCTGCCAAAACTCACTGCAGGACTGCCTTTCCTTCCAGAAGGTCTGACCTCCAAGGCCAAGGCCATGAAGGGTTGGTTTGGTAAAATGCCGCATTCTGGGGAGCAAGGGAAGGGAATGGCCACCCCATCTAGACTCACATTGGGAGGGCAGAGCAGCCCATTCCCGCCCAGGATGCTTCCAGAGCCTGTTCTTGGCCCCCAGGCATTCCTGAGGTCACCAAGCCTCTATTCCAAGGAGGTCCCGCAGCGGGAAATGAAGCCAGCACAGCTCAGAGCCAGGCACTACTCCAGCAGAGAGAATCCTGCATCCTGGGCCCCACTGCTAGCCGTGGGACCCGGTAGTGGATCTCTGAGCAGCTCCGGGCTGCAGGCTTCTCTCTGTTCCCCGCCGGCATGTCAAGTTCCTGGATGTGTCCCCGTGTGTCCCCGAGTGTGGCATCACGGCAGGATCTCTGATGATAAGGATAGGAGTCTAGTTTTTCCATTTCTTATATTCGGGAGGATTTATTTGGCTGCATGTGAAAGAGATCCCAAATAACAATGGCTGAAACAAGATCAGGTTTCTTTCCCTCTGCTGTAAAAGTCTGGATGAAGGCACTTGAGGGCAGTATGGATGGTCCACTCAGGCTCTCCGGGCCAACTGCTCAGCCACTGGGGGGGGCGCGGTTCTGCAACTCCAGGTCCAAGGTGAGTCAATGTCCCCAGAGCAGGATGGAGGACACCGGGAGGAGGGGCATGACTCTTTCTTTAAGGGATCTTGTCCCAGATGTTGCACACATCCCTTCTTCACACTCCATTGGCTACAGGAAGGCAGAGAAATGTGGCCACAAACCCAGGTGAATATCGACAGATCTGTTACTGTGGAATAAAGAGTGAATGATTAGTGAGGGGACAGCAGTCAGCCTCCGCCACATTTGTTTTTTCATAAAATTTTCTACTCTATCAATTTCATAAAATTTCAGAATTCTTGCTAATAACAAATTAAGTGATACAAAGATATGTAAAGAAAGACTTCTATGCGCACCCCCCCCAACACCTGGAACTCATATTAACAGTTTGATGTACATTCTTTCACGTCTTTCTTGAGAGTCATTAAAAAATATGCAAAGTTTTCTGTCTCCCTGCCCACTCTTAATTTTTTTAATGAGATCATTCTATACACAATATTTTCTACTATTTGCTTATTTCCAATACATAATGAATCTGTTTATTGGTAACTACATGTGGCTCTAAACTGTTATTTTTAATAACTGCACATCTCATAATATGGATTTCTTAGTTGGAGGCACTAAGATTTCTTCTACCACTCCCCAGTGAGATATATAGCTTATTTCCTTTTATTGTCACTGTAAATAATGTTGCAAGAAACAAACTTGTCCACACACCCTTAGGTAGTTCTTTTTGTAAGATACTTAATTAAAGGATATGTACAACTAAAATTGCGAGAGATTCTACCCGGTCACTTTACGGAAAGATTGTCATTTTAATTTGCAGGCTGGTGGGTCGCAGATGAGAATGAAGGGGGCCCTTGACGGCATTCCCCCTTGCTGTTGGAAGGAAGCGGGGGGAAGGATGTAGAGCAGACAGCATGATTTCCAGGAGCGGGTTGCCTGGTCTAGTAGCCAAGAAAGTGCTTCATTCCACCTGCTCTTGGAGAAGCGAGGAGGGCCCCTCCGCTTTTGCCGAGAAGCAGGTAGAATCAGTGCCTGCCGCACAGCAAGCCACCTTGGCCTGGGGAGGACTGTAATGAAGAGTAATAGGGTGAGGAGAATGAGCTGGGAACTGACTTACCAAACCCTTGCCTTACCCCCCCCCCGCCCAGTGCCACGGGTGCCCCCGTTTCCCCTTCACAGAAACCTGGTGCTCACCCCCACCTGTATTCCTTCTGTCTCAGCAGGGAAAGGGGAAGGATGTTGGGGAAGACAGTCTAATTCTTGTCCGTGCTCAGCACTTTGCAGGGCATCCTGTTTTTCTGTTGGGGGTGTTCAGCCCAGGGGCCAGGAGGGTTGGTGCATAACAATGTCAGATCAGCCCCTGGCAGGCAGCCACCCCTCCTCCAGAAATCACTTTGCTTCCTGGATTCCTGGAATCTCCACTTCCGAGGTTCCTACCTCCTGGAAGGAGGCAATGCACCACCCCGCCCCGCCCCCCATCCCGCCTCCCCCACGCTTACCATTGCATCCTGGACATATGGCACAAACTGACCACTATCCAAGCAATTTTATTCACAGTCAACAAGAGAAATGACCCCCACAGTTGGAGAGAGGAGAGTAGTTTCTTTCATCTCGAGGGATCCTGTGCATCTCGTGCCTTCTAGTGAAATGGTTGCTGTCATTGTGCACAGACAAATCAAAGTTATTAATTCTAAATAACCTCAGTTCAAGAGCCTGCCTTCCTCACTTGGGCCTGTCAGCTCTAACTGGTTGCTGGGAAGATCATCAGCCTTGTTCAGGCTGGGTGTACCAGCCTGCAGAGCCAGGACCAGGAGGCGGCCCCAAAGCTCTTGTGTCTCACCTTTTTATCTGCCTGTGACTTGCACTGCCTGGGGATACCTTATTCCCATCGACCTAGTCTTTGTTACTCGGGAGCTTATATTCAGCTGTTGTTTTTCTCACATTTTGGGAAGTGCTGACTTGGTGCCCGTCAGGGTGAAGCCAGAGGCCAGAAGCTGTCTTGGATGTTTGGCTGAGCAACTCAGAAAGCTGTTGTACCTAAGGATATTCTGAATTTGGAAGAAGAAGGAGACAAAGCCCTCCCCGGTAGTCCTGGATCGTTGTGGGGCGAGAGCAGCAGGTATCTTGTCCTTCTGGGTAATTGGAGTCTGAGCTCCCCGAAGGGTAGCGACTGTGTCTTCTTATGTCTGAACCCCCCCCGCCCCCGCACCTATCAGGGGCTGGCCCAGAAAGTGCTAGATAAATATTGCTGGGCAAATGTAGAGACACTGTGAGCTCAGAGACAGGCCACAGGCCAGAAATAACTGTGCCCAAGAACCCAATGTCTTCTGTGATCAGGGATCCAAGAGTGGCAACAGCTCAAGCAGAAGGGGTCCCCAGGGCACCGCATCTGCCCTTGGGGCAGGATTTGGAGGACTTAGGGGCATGAGCTGCATGTTTGCCCCCTGGCTTCCGGGGCGAGGCCAGGAGGAATGAGAAGCCTGTGGATTGTCCCAGGGGAACAGCTGCAGCCTGTGGAAGTCCCATGTGCTCTGGGGCAGTGGGCTAGGCGGGGAGCCCTGCATCCTGGGAGCGCTCTGGGGCTCTTCATTTCTGCAACATCATGGTTCTGCTCCAGGCGGTCATCCCAAGCCACTAGTGGGCCCTAGCAACCGTTACCAAGATAAACAAACAGCAGAGGACGCCTGGATCACAGCCCTTTCCCTTTTGGGGATGGCCCTGAGGGAGACATGTCCGCCCCCCAGATGGTCTCATGGGGGTGGGTGGAGGCAGGGAGCCCACAAAGGACTCTCGGGATTGCTGCACACCACGGAGATGAGCACAGCCATTTGTTATGTATAATTAAATTGAGCTAATTTCATTCTGTGGCACAGAGCCGGAGAATCAGAGTTCTCAAAAAATGTTATTATCTTATCTCATTTTGTGTAAATGTCATCATGGCACAGCTGCAACGGGAAGAAAGGACATTTTTGAGATGTTCCTGGTCCCCTAAATGGATTGTGTTCTGTTCCTTCAGCATTAAAGTCAATCTGATGCCAAAGCCTCCAGGAGCTGATGTAGATGAAATGTTACGTTTATATAATCATTCCACAGACGGACAGGAAAGTGCTTTTTCTGGATAAATCTCAGAACTGAGTGAGGGAGGCTGAGAGATCAGAGGATAGCAAGCCCCCTGGGGCCCCTGGCATCTCTGCTCACGACCAGCTACAGCCACTCGTTTTTTTCTAGGTTTGCCCCAGAGGGGAAATGACTGAAAAAAATGGAGAAATAGACCCAGGCAGCCAAGTTCCCCTTTTAGTCATCATTCTCCAGCGGCTCTGTGAAAGTCGGCAGCCCTCAGGGACATGGTTGGAAAAAAGTCAGTGAGCAAAAATGAATAAACCACACGATTCTTTTCAACATAAAGATATGACCAAACTTATGGCAAGTGCCGTGAGAGGTCATGACTGGACAGATTGAGTCAACTCGCTCAAAGAGCTCGAGGGAAAAGGCCCATGTAAACAAAAACAAGATGGAGAGTCTCTTTCCAGGGGGCTAAGAACCTTTTGGGCCTTCCTGCCTCACAGCCCTGGCAGGGGGGATATGGGCAGGTGTCCACAGCCTCCCTGCCTTCCCTCGTTGACCACACCCTCGGCCTCAACCCCTTTTAGAAGTTTCTCTTCTCCACCTGAAAGCACTCACTGTCCCACTGCTGTCTTCATGGAGGGAATGGCCATTGAAGACGCCGCCTTGTCTGTCCCTTGCTGGCCCTGCCACCTCAGCCGGAGCTCAGCCAGACCCCTGTGACGGCCTCCTCAGAGCCTCCCGTTCTTGGCTTGTCTGCCCTCAGGCTCTCCACAGCGATGCCCTTCCCTCAGTGCTGGGGAGTTGGGAGCTCAGTCCCCTTGGTGGTGGTCTCGCTGTGAGAGACGGACAAGCCGAGTGTGTGCTGTGTTCTGGCGCTCCGAGCGTGGTGGTCGCCCTGCAGTCCTCCGTGGCTTCTGGACGCCATGATGGCAGCAGCCATGATGGACTGGTTTCTGATGTTGCTGTGCCCAGAAGATCAATGATGGGTTCGGATCTGAGGGGTAAACGAGCCATCAGGAAAATATCCCCGGCTCCTTAAGGAGGCGTCTCAGATGCTGAGGACCACCCGTGTCCTTTTCGTGATGTGCTTCCATTTCTCCACAGTGCCACATCAGCCCTCGGGATGGCCACGTGCTTGTGTCAGTGGGAAGACGGCCTGTCGACACCCAGCTCCTTCCGCCCGCTGAGCTGTCCACTCCTCCTCTGCCCGGTCACCAAGCTGCTGGCCCTTCTGAGTCTGGATTTTGCAGAAACATACAGCATGGGTCTGGAAGGGACCTCAGAAAATAGTTTATATTTCTGTCATGCTACTAATTTTAATTGCTTTTAGATACATGTTCTCATTTCCTCATAAAGACTGTCCTCCCCATGCAGAGCACAGATGAGGACACCGAGTTCTGGAGAGGTTGAGTGGCTTGTTGAAGGTCATGCTGTCCCTACTCTGTGCCCACCTTGGAGTTTAAAATCCTGGTGCCTCCTCATCCACTTCCTGCTTGGACTCCCCACAGCCTCTGGCGTTGAGTGGACCACATCACAGTGTGGTCTGGCCATGGCCATCTTAGTGGACAGGGTTGCTGGGGGCAGCAATCTGCCCCAAAGCCTCCGAGTCATGAAGAAAGGAGTCCCTTCCCAGATGGCAAGTCTTGAGGCCCTTGCCTAAATGCACCACCATGGGGGGCCAGGATGGGTTAGGCCAAACACAGATGTACTAAAGTCACGCTTTGACACGGGTCACCTGTGGCAAAGCTGGAAGCCTGCCACAGCACAAGCAGAACCCTTGTTATAACCCTAAGTGTGGTGTTAGGTCTCTGCACGATTTCATTTCCAATCCCCAGTAGCTCTTTTGGGCCATGTGTACAGAGGCCCCAGTGCCCAGGGCCCTTCAAACCCTCTCCCATAGATGGACCCTCCTGCAGAGCTGTGGTCCCTCATCTCAGTAAGCTGTGTGCTCTGGACTTCCTCCCGCAACAGTGTGCAGTCAGGAGGATGAGATGCTCAGGACTGGGCCGCTAAGTGAGAATCTAAGGGGAAAGGAAGTTCCTGGGGATTCTCCACTCTGGTGTCCACAAACTCCAGATTAGGCTTGCTGCTCCAAGCCAGATCATGGCAGACTGTCTGCTGCTGGTGGTCTGACCTGCATTTAGTTCAGCCTCCACGAGTGTCTCAGCTGCCCCTGCCTTCAGGTAGGCTACTCCTGAGTCATCACAGGCAGGTGGATCTGACCTATCTTTTAAGACCTGTTCAGTGAGGCGGTCCTTCCATCTAAGGACATGGACCAAAGACGCTGGTTTGTGGCACTGCTTCCAAACGCCATTCAGAGCAAGCAGTCCAGGGAAGGGACAGAGAATAAGTCCAGCCTCGGTATGTCGTGCCCACTTCCTAAGGTGGCACTGGATGGAGTAGCAACGTTGAGCCCAGCCTTGGGGGAAAAGGGGAGCATCTGCCAGGGTGGGAGGAGGTGGGGGATGAAGAGGGGCATTTTAGGCCAGGGGATGAGGACATTTGGGGCCTGCCATGCTGGCCAGAGGCTGCAGATCCTGGAGAGGGGCAGGCAGGAGAGCCAGCCGGAGCCTCAGACATGGCTTGAAGGTTTGCACTTCATCCCGAAGGCCCCAGGGAACCCCTGAGCAGTGACCTCCAGGCCATTTGTCCTTCACATTGAGCTGTGGTTCAGCAGGGGTGAGGGTCCTGTGACAGATCTCTGGCAGAGTGCTGAAACACAATCCTTAACTGTAGATTTAAAACACGTGAGAAGCCATTGTTCCTCCAATGCAAGACTCCTTTGCCCATAAGAAACCTCCCCCGCCTCTTCCCCACCTAAATCCCACCCCTGCAATTTGTGACCTGAGAGCCTTCGACTTGAGCTCAGACTTCTTTCCCTAGTAAAGAGTGGGTTCAGGAGAAGCCCCTTCACTCTCATGAGGCTCTGCCACTTGGTATGGAGGAGTTGGCCTGAGACTTTGCAGGAGAGGTCCCACACGATGAGTGTAGGAAAGCACCAGCGTGCTGGATACCCTAGGGCCGAGGTGGGGTGTTGCCACAGGGTGTGGAATAGTGGAAAGAAAGGGCCTTAAGCTCCATCAGCTTCTCAGTCTGTCTGGGCAGATGCTCAGGGTGGGGTGCCTCTTGTTAGGCTCAGCAGAGGTGGGATGGGATGATGCCGGGCCTTCTGCTAGACCTGCCTACAGCCCTGGCCTGGCTTGAAACCCCAAAGAGAAGAAGTTGTTCCAAGCAAACGGTACAGACAGTCCTCAGCTTAGAACCAGGGTATGCTCTGAACATTCAGTATTAATTTGGTTATTTCCCGGTGGGAACAGTGTCCTGCTTGGTAGTAATTTAGGGTCTTGGGTCGGCCTACAAAAGTTGGTGGCTGGGTATGGTACCAATAGTGGTCTTGGTTCCCAAGTTTTCCTTAGGAGCTTAGCTCTGATTGGCTCTGAGAGAAGGGGGATGGAGAGGGAGAAAGGGCAGCCTCTTGTAGTACAAGTATGAGTGTGTGTGAGTGTGTGTGCATGTGTGTGTGGTGTGTGCATATTAGGGAGTGGGTTGAAGGGGTGTGGGGATGAGGGAAGCCATGTTGTCACAGCAATCTTTGGGGCATGCTCCGGGGGGGACAGGACTCAGTGGGTGGGGCAGAGATGGACACCAATCAGAAGGCACAGGGCAGCACCCGGATCCACTGGAGACATGCATGTGCCCTTCAGTGTTTCAGGATTTGATGTCCCTTCAAGGCCTGATGAGTTTTTCTACTTTTTTTTAATTGAGGTACAATTCACATATAGTAAAATCAACTCATTCAGTGCGCAGTTCTGTGAGCTTTGGCATAATGTATTTACTTGTGGAACCACCATCCCAATCAAGACATAGAACATTCTGTCACCCCCTCTCCAACCTCAACATTTCCCTGAGCCCTTTCTCCCCACCATCACCTCCTGGAAACTACTGATTCATTTCTGTCTCTATTCTCTCAATATCTCCTCTAGGAGGTCATATAAATGGAATCATCAGCTTTTGAGTCTGGCCTCGTTCAGTTAGCAGAAAGCATTTGAGATTCATTTGCATTGTTCCCTTTTCTTGTTTATCTTTTCCACCATTGAGAGATTTTTGGCAATCACTGGTAAAGTTTCTAGAAAAGTTTGCATACAAGATTTTAGTTTTCATTTCATTTGAGTAAGTGCTCGGGAGTGAGAACACTGGGTGTTACTGGTAAGAGCATGTGTAACTTCTTGAGAAACTGCCAAACTGTTTTCCAAGGTAGCTGGGCCATCTTGCATGCCCACAGCGGTGTGAGATTTCCAGCTGCTCTCTCTCCTTGTCAACACTTGGTATTGTCGAATCTTGGCTTTTCCCTCCATTCTAATAAGTATGTAGTGTTACTTCAGCATTTTGTCATGACTTTGGCATCTCCCTAACGATTAGTGATGTTAAGCATGTTGGCATGTGCTCATTTGCCATCTGTATATTTCCTCTGGTAAAGCCTCTGTTTGGATATGTTCTCTATACTTGTAAGTTGGGTTGTTTTGTGAATTTTGAGTTCTTCAAATATTTTCTGCACCAGTCCTTTATCAGATACATGATTTGTAAGTATTTTCTCCCAGTTCATGTCTTGTCCTCTCATTTTCTTAGTGATGTCTTTTAAAGAGCAAGTTTTAATTTTGACCAAGTCAATTTACTCATTCTTTCATCTTTAGATTGCCTTTTATTATCATCTCAGAGACATTTTGATTTGCGCCAACATCACAAATATTTCTGCCTGTGTTTCCTTCTGGAAGGTTTTACCCCTTAGGCCCTGATGATCTTTCAGATGCATTGAACAATTATTTAGTGAAGATGGAGGGAGATCTACTTTCTTTTAACAAAAATTGTTTACAGTAACAATCATTTAAAAAACATTGTACACCAAAGGGCTCAAGCTTGTGTCCTGTAATGTCAGGGCAAGTTCACTTTCAGCATACCTGTCACATTTGGCTGCTACCAGGCTTCAGGCTCGCAGACAGAAGGTTGAGTTGATCACGTTCAGTTTATGGCACACTTTCCTCATCAGTCCATGCGAAAGCCTCTTGTTTGGCTTTTCTCCTCCTTCATCCACCATCCTAACTCCCAATCTTGCAATCATCATAGACATGCACTCTACTGTATTTGATATGTCCACAGACATACAGTGTGTCTATAAAGTCTGGGCACATCATTAAATTCACATGATAAATGGTTTTTTGATATTAAAAATGCATGGTATGCTCGGTGTGTGACCCCTCCTTAGCAAATGCATAGTTCAAAGCAGAATCTCAAGGAATGCATCAACGCAGCATTTTATCCATCCTTGCACATGTGTCTATCATGTGCTGGTTCTGATGACTTGTGCCTCTGATTTATACTAAGTAAACTTGTGCCTTTATTATACTCCGGGAGAAATAATCAAGGGGGTTCAATATGCAGAAAAATAAAATATTATTCATGTTTTCAGATTTTAGGGCCACTGTATATATGCATCTTTATAAAATGTATGATATTGTGTGTATTTCTGATTCTATTTCTTTTTCTTTTTTTCCCCACTCAACGCTGTTTTTAAGACCTCTTCTGGTTGTGGTAGGCAGATCGATTTTGTAGCTTCTCCTACTACACAGCATTAAACAATATGCCTTCCACATAGTTTCTTGCTTATTCTCATAGAAATCAACACAGATTTCTGAGCTTCCTGAGACCATAAACAACACTGTGAACTGCCTCCTACCCGCCACCAGGAAAGACCTCTATGGGAATTTCTCTGGGTTATATACTCAGAGGTGGGACTGCTGGGTGAGTAATATGGGCATACTTAACCCGACTACATATTGGCAAGATGGTTGGACTGGTTTACTTTCCCATTAGCAGTATATGAGGGATGGGGCGCCTGGGTGGCTCAGTTGTTAAGCGTCTGCCTTCGGCTCAGGTCATGATCCCAGGGTCCTAGGATCGAGCACCGCATCGGGCTCCTTGCTTGGTGGGAGGCCTGCTTCTCCTTCTCCCACTCCCCCTGCTTGTGTTCCCTCTCTCGCTGTGTCTCTCTCTGTCAAAAAAAAAAAAAAAAAGCAGTATATGAGCGTTCCTGTTTTTGCATTTTGTTTTCTTCATGTTCTTACTCTCATGAGGAATGCTCTTTTTGTTTACATTTGCATTTTTTTTATTGTAAGTTTGTGCATCTCTTCATATTTTTCCTAGTCATTTGGATTTCCCATTTATAAAGTGCCCCTTCATATCCATTTCCAAACTTTTCTACAGGATTTTCTGTTGTTTTTTTCTTGTTGTTGTTGTTGTTCCCAGGGATTTCTTGCATATTCAGGACATTAATCCCCTATCATTTTAGATAGAGAAAATATCTTTACCTAGTCTGTTATATGTTAATTAACTCTGATTAGGTTAACTCTTATGATAAAGAACTCTTTAATTCTGTGTAGTCGAATATTTTAATTTTTTAACTTTATGCTTCATTCTTTTCGGGTCTTGTTTAAGAAGTCCTTTTCTGCCCCTAAATCAGAGATACTCTCCTGCATTTTCTTCCATTAGCCTTATAGTTTTTCCCACAAAATTCAATGGTCTTTAATTCCTCTGGATCAATTTTTATAAATCATATAAATAGGAATTTACTTTTATTTTTCCATATGGTGATTCAGTTTACTCAGCACCACCTACTAAATAATCTGCCCTCTTCCCATTCACTTGTGGTGCCAACTTTATTATATATCAAACGCACACATATACACACTACTAAAAGAAAACTAAGGCATATTAAAATTTTTAAGTTTATTTGAGCAAAAAATCGATTTGAATAGGGCAACACTAAGCCAGAAGAGGTTAGGGGCACTCTCCTGATAGGAGCTGGGAGAAGGGCATAGGTTCAGAAGCGAAGAATGGAAATTATTTGATTGGTTGTAGCTTAAAGCCTAGTTGGCTCTTTGTGATTGGTTGTCCCTAGCATTTCAATTTCATGACCTTGAGGTATTTATAGGCTTAGGTTTTGGTTGCTTAAGTAGGGTGCTAGGGCATCAGATTCACCTCAGCCTAATGGACTCCCTGTTTAATTAATATAACAACACACACAGTCAATTCTCATTACTCACTATAGTTATCTTCTGCTGTTGAATTAGTGAATAGTGCTAAACTGATACAAAATTGGTGAATGGGGAACCATTGTTCCTAGGGGAATACAAGGTCAAGTTTCTTTGCGCCTCTGATCACAAGGTTTTCATCAACCAATCCACAGAGAACCTTGTTTTGTAGGTGTTTCTGTTTAAAAACAACTTGTTTAAGATATATTTCTCACAAATAATTAAATTCGCTTTGAATGATTTAAAACCAGGGGCTTGGAGGCCACTCACATTCTATAAGTTCATTTGCCAACATCCTCGTAAAACAGGACTGTCTCATCAGCGTTGAGAACCTGCTGTTCCACGTAGAACACTTTTCCTGCAAAACACTTAGCAGGTATTTTAAAAATTCTTCTGCCACCTCTTGGTCTATGGAACCTCCCCTCCTGCAAGTTTAACATTTTTCAGACTGTATTGCTTTTTGAAATTTGCAAGCCAGCCAGCACCCACCCAGAAGGATTTAGCATCTCCATCCTCTGGGTAAAATGTGATAGTAAACGTCTTTGGCTTTAATGGCTCACAACAGTGCTGTCTACTATGGTTTTCTTACAGGTGGTCATCTAGCGAGTCCACAAATGTAGCTGCCTTCCCCTCCGCCATCGCTTCATCATGCACTCTGGATGTTACTATAGCACATTCCTGAGCAGGCTCATGTATAGGTTAGCAAATTTCCTTGTCCTTTTTGTGGATATATTGTATTGTTGGATCCTTAACTTTGAACTCATCATGGCCAACAGCACCCTCACATATACCTAAAAAAATTTATCAAAAAGATATATTTTTTCCTGTAAAGCACATCACAACTTTCTTGCTTAGGAACACTAGACAGTACTTTAGCACTATGCCTGTGGACCATTTTAAACTTTGAAATCAACAAAAAAACCCTCACAGAAATGTGAAAAATGTGGCACTGAGTAGACCACAAAACACTTGTTTACAATATGAAAGCTGAAACAAGAAGACAGAGTGTTGCCTTGTTTGCCTCAGTTACCAACTTGTATATCCAATGACTCAAATTTTTCACCACTCTGTGCATGTTCTCAAATGACCCCTAAGACATTGTGAATATTGATTTTGGGTTTACAAATAAATTTTAGTGAGTGGGCAGATTTAAAAATATGGAATCCACAATTAATGAGGATCAATTATATTTGTTTCTGAGCCACTTTTCTGCTCTCTTTGTCTATTGGCATGTACCTCTACCACTGCCAAAGTTTTATTAGTTGTTTTGGATTGTGTCAGTGTCCAATAGAATGGATTTCTCAACTCTTTGTTTTTCTTTTTCAAAATTGACTTTTCTTTCTGTGCACTTTAATTTTTCTGTGAACAATTTATAGTAGAATCTTTGAACCTCTCAAATAATCCAGCTGGAATTTTATTAGACATTCAATTTATAGATTAATTAGAGAATAATTGATTTTAATGTTAACTCATCCATCCATGAACATAGTATATCTCACCATTTATTTGGATTTTCTTTTGTATCAATTAATAATATTTTTTTACATTATTTACTATTTTAGTTCCTATGTACATTATAATCTTTGTAACTATTGTGAATTCTATCTTCTTTTTTATTTCTAAGTTGGCTATCATAGATGAAGAACAAAATTCTTTTTTGTGAGTTGATATTTTACCTTACAATATTGATAAACTCCCTTATTATGATTCATCTAATGGTCCTGTTGGGTTTTCTATGTAGATTATCAAATTTGCAAACAAAGACTGTTTTTATCTCTCCTCTTTGAATTCTTTTAGTTCTTATTTCTTTTATTTATTTTTTTGTCTCAGAATGATTGCCAGTAACTGAGGATTTATATTAGGTAGTAAGGATGATGGTAGGCATTTCCAATCTTTAAGGGAATATTTAGGCTTTCCTATTATGTGAGATGTTTTTGTTGACTAAGTATGTCTTTTTTTTTTCTATTTAGATTTTGTCAAAATAAGAAAATATTCTTATATTAATAGCATTTTTTAAATAAAAATCAATGACAGGTGTTGAATGTTACCTAGTAATTTTCTGCACATATTTTTATAATAATACGATTTTTTTTTTGTAGTCCTTAGTACCTTAGCCCGTAATGTGGCTGCTTTCTTGATGCTAACTCATGCTTAAAGTTACAGGATAACCTTTTCTTGATGCTGTCACATTGCCAATACCCATTGGACTTGGTTAGCTAATATTTTGGTCAGAGTTCATGGAAAGAAAGAACTGTTATTTTTCTTGTACTCTCCTTATTCAATTTCAAAATCAAGCATACAGGAGGGATTTCCTTTGGTAGAATGAACCCATAATACCTTAGTTCAGGTTGCTGTAATAAAAATACCATAGACTGCGTGGCATAAACAACAAACACTTATTTCTCACAATGCTGGAGGCTGGGAAGTCCAAGATCAAGGTGCCAGTAGATTCACTGTCTGATTAAGATCTGCTTCCTGCTTCATGAACAGCAATTTTCATGCTGTACTCCCCACATGGAAGGAAGAGAGTAAGGGAGCTCTCTGGGAGTCTTTTTTTTGTAAGGACACTAATCTCATCATGAAGGCTCCAACCTCATGATCTACCACCTTCCAAAGACTCCCACCTCCAAATACCATCACACTGGGGATAAGGCTTCAACATATGAATTTTGGGAGGATACAAACATTCAATCCATAGCAATACCCTATGGGTCTGGGTACTTTTTGGCAACTTTAATTTCCCTAATAATTATTGATATACTCAATACTTCTTTCTTCTTGCACTTTTTTTTTTTTTGTATTTTATATCTTTCCAGAATTTATTCACTTTGTCTAGATTTTCTACACTTGTTACGGCTGGGTTCTTAATATTTTTACTTCTGTTATATCTCTGTTGTGTCATAGTTAATCCTCCTTTAATTCAGGATTTGATTTACATCATCTCTTTTTAATCTTGGATAGTTGTGCCAGAGGTATGTCTACCTGATTAGGCAGATTCATCTTCTAATTTGTTTGTATTGGTGAAAGGAGATCCAATTTTCTTTAAAAATCAGCAAAACCTTTCTCACTTTTTGGTAATTCTTGTCCTCTTTTCAATTTTCCTTGGGACTTTTCTAAACCAGACAACTTCTTGGGAGTCATATTAAGGGGTTTAGAGTATATAAGTTAAATGTAACTTCATGTCATATATGATAGAAGAGAGGGACCAGATTCCTTTATCTCAGGGAGATTAGGATCTAGGGGAAATCAGGCTACTATCAATTGATCACACAAAAACAAAAATTACACCTGTGGTGAGTTCTAAGGAGTGGAGAAAGCCTATGAGAGGTGATACAAGGAACACTGACCCAGTGATGGCAGTCAAGGAAGGTTTCTCTCTGCAAATGATGAGACTTAATCTGGTGAGGAGGAGAAAGAATAGCATTTTATACGGTGGTGGGAGGGAGGGGGGTGCAGCACGAACAAAGGTCCTAGCGCAGGGAGCCAGTGTGACTGGGTGACGAGAAAGAAAAATAAATACATCCAAGGATTTCTGTAGTCAAGTCTGAAGCAGTGCGGTTGGTTGTACGTTTAGACAGAGTAGTGCTGAGAATGAGCACTAGGTTATAAACTAAAAGGGGTATGAATTACAGTTAGAAAAAAACAAAAGACAAATTGCAAGATACAGATCTTCTTTGCATCTGGAGAAGAACTACAGAGACAGGTGTCAATAAGTGAACATACCCTCAGGAAACACTTCTCCCTCACTGCAAGCGCCATAACAAATATTGTTTTTGGAAGAGTTTGAAATTGTTCCTACACTGATTTGAAATAATTAAAACTCAAAATGTTGCAGTTTAAAATAAAAAAATAATTTAAATTCAAGATGATTCTTAGGGTGAAGGGGGTCAAACGGCACAAACTTCTAGTTATAAGCTAAATGCCATGGAGATGTGATGTATATAGCATTGTGATTATAGTTAATAGTACTGTATTATATATTTGAAACTTGATAAGAGAGTAAATCTTTGTGTGTGCATGAATAAACACTTTATTTTATTTTTATGAGATTATTTTGTAATGTTATGTTAAATTCCAGGACAATTAATGCCCTGTGTTTTATTAGTTTCAGGTGTACAATATAGTGATTCAACAATTTCGTACATCAGCCAGTGCTCATTACAAGTGCACTCCTTAATCCCATCATTTATTACCTATCTCCCCAGCCACCTCCCTGCTGGTAACCAAGAGAGTAAGTCTTAAAAGTTCTTATCATAAGAAAAAAAAAATGGTTCTTTGGGATGATATAATCCAAGGGAACATGTTAGATCTGGAGTAAAATTTGTTCAACTTTCCTGTTATTTAATATTGAAGATTAATACATTTTCAACTTATAAAATAGCATTTGCCTTTCATTTAATTTGAGTGAAAGGTGCTGATTAGGACATTTCCAATCTGCAACAACCAGTCTTTCCTAAGAGCACAAACTCAGCAGCAATTCATGGTGATATTGCATCTTGATTTATGGAGGAAGTGGTGTGCATGCATCGCGCTTCTGTCTACGCGTGCCATATACCAGCTTTTGGTTGAGAGATGATATCCACAAGCACTAAATCGCTCTTGAAGTGAATACGTTTCAGGTTTGCTTAAAGGATACAAACTTCAGCTGCCCCAAATATGTGAATGTAGGCTGCAAATCTGAGCCAAGAAATTGGGAGGATGTGATTTATAGCTTCTGTTCTGAAGAAGTTGAAAAAAATAATTTGTTCATCCTAATAGGGTTTTAATAGATTCTTTCACATGACACTTATTGCAAACTAGAACACTAAGCATGACAGAAACCTTATTATGACTATGGATTTAGTAATGTGACCAACAAATCGCCTTGTTTATAAAACCTGAGATTGCTTCATTTCGTTTTGCAGCATATGGACTTCTTCCTGGCAAACCATTACACATGTAGTATGCCTTTCTAATTAAAACCAGTGATTCCTTTGTCACCATTTATTCCATTAGTTCTGGGTGCAGAAACCTTCATAGCATCATATGATAAAGGCCAAATATCCCAGTCTGCAGTGCAACATTCCCACAACCTTCCTTCCTGGCCCTGTCACCCTTCAGGCTCTTAGAGGAACCTTAGAGATAAACAGTTTTCATGCTTTTCCCTGAATGTGACGTGTACCTTCCTGCCTCTGTAGTTTATGAAATGCTATCTGGAAAGTTCTTTTTCTTTCTTCCATCTTGGTCTACTGAAATCCTTGCAATTCTTTTAGAATCAGCTCATATGCACCATGCCTCCTGGAAACTTTATGTGCTCTTCATAATTAGTTTCCCAACATCAGAACACCAATCTTGGGATCATAAGGACTCTATGTTTATAAGGACTCTGCTTTTTGGAGAATCACAAAACAAAAGTAACACTTTAAATGCTCTGAGAAGTCATACATTAAAGACAACTGTTAATTTTTGTTTGGCTCAGCAGTTCCTAAACTTACTTGTCCATGGATTTCCTCCCCTTTCCCCCACACAACATACATTAATATCCCAGAGAGCACACTTTGAGAAATGTGCTATACTGTATTCCCTGTTCTCACATCCTTATTTATTCATTCATTCAGTTAAGATGATCAAACATGAATGGATCAAACATGGAATCAGGGTTGTCCTTAAGAAAGATTAACAGGGCAGCATGTGAAGATGAATAGTCAAAAGAAGAAATCTATTTACTAAGCGTCTACTATATGCAGCACATGCTCAAAACACTTGTACACATTTTCTCATTTAATTCTCATGACAGAGCATATTAAATACATTTTACGAATGAAGAATCTGAGGAGTGATTCCTCACATTCCAAGAGTTAAAACTAGGCTTATCCGACTGGGAGAAACCAAAGGTTTCTTTGTGATAGGATAAGAGGTAACAAAGAAATTGGATTGTAAGACTGGAGAAAAAGACCCAAATGATAGAGAAGCATGGGGGGAAAGGAATGGTCCTATGCTCCGTAGGTTTCCTTGTGTTCTCCTGTATGTTCTTTTGTGTATGACTGTATCCTGTGGTATACTAAGGTATTCCACAGATGCTTCACCTTCACAATACATACCTCATCATAGATAATCACAGCTAACGTTCAGCAGTTAACAAAGTGCCTAGCACCGTTCTAAGTGCTTTCAATGTATGAACTCATGTAATCATCACAACAACCTTTTGAAGTGGGTTCTTTTAACACCATCTCCATTTTACCAGGAAGGAAACGGGCTCTGAGATGTTAGGTAACTTGCCAAGGATCATGGAGCTGTCAGGTGCATCACTGTCTAAGTTGGGATGTGAACATGGCAGTCTGGTCTGTCCTTAATATTGTGCATACTGCCTTACAACTCAATTTCAATACATACTGAGTGAATTAACCATTCATCTATCGATAGACATCTGGGCTCTTTCCATAGTTTGGCTATTGTGGACCTTGCTGCTATAAACACTGGGGTGCATGTGCCCCTTCAAATCACTATGTTTGTATCCTTTGTGTAAATACCCAGTAGTACATTGTTGGGTTGTAGAGTAGTTCTATTTTTAACTTTTTGAGAAACTCCATACTGTTTTCCAGAGTGGCTGCACCAGCTTGCATTCCCACCAACAGTGTAAGAGGGTTCCCCTTCCTCTGCATCCTCACCAACATCTGTTGTTTCCTAAATATGTGGTATATATATACAATGGAATAGTAGTCATCAAAAAGAATGAAATCTTGCCATTTGCAATGACGTGACGGAACTAGAGGGTATTATGCTAAGCAAAATAAGTCAGTCAGAGAAAGACAAATGCCATATGATTTCATTCATACGTGGAATTTAAGAAACAAAACAGATGAACATAAGGGAAGGGAAGGAAAACTAAAATAAGATAGAAACAGAGAGGGAGACAAACCATAGAGACTCTTAACTATGGGAAACAAACAGGGTTGCTGGAGGGGAGATCGGTAGGGGGTGAGGTAACTGGGTGATGGGCATTAAGGAGGGCACTTGATGTGGTGTTGTGTGCAACTGATGAATCACTGAATTCTACCCCTGAAACTAATAATAAAAAAAAAGAGGGCGCCTGGGTGGCTCAGTTGGTTAAGCAACTGCCTTAGGCTCAGGTCATGATCCTGGTGTCCCGGGATCGAGTCCCGCATCGGGCTCCCTGCTCGGGGAGGAGCCTGCTTCTCCCTCTGACCCTCCCCCCTCTCATGTACTCTCTCTCATTCTCGCTCTCTCAAATGAATAAATAAATCTTTAAAAAAAAAAAAAGAAGAAAAATACTGAATGAATTAAAAGACAGCTATTCCTTCTCATAGATCTTGATTTTTATCTTGTTTTTTACCTTGCTAAATGTTTATGTCTGCAACCAAAATAATGGTGCCTATGGCAATCAGAAAAATAAAACTGCTGTTTTCGTTTTCAAAAGGGAGAATAAGAGATCAGTTTCTTCCGGAGATACTCCACAGGAGAGAAGCTCCCTCCTTCATGCCTTCTTCTTGATTCTAAAATGTGGCCTGAGCCTCTGGGTGGGTGCCAGTGGTTTTTATTGGGATGGGGATGGATGGGGGGAGAAGTATGTTGTTGGTAACGGCAGGGAAGTCAAGAGTCAGTGCAAATCAAAACCACCATCAGATACCATCTCACGCCCATTAGAATGGCTATTACCAAAGAGATAAAACAGAAATAAGTGTTGGCAAGGATGTGGAGCAATTGGAATGCTTGTGCATGGCTAGCAGAATACAAAATGGCTTCCACTGTGGAAGACAGTTGGGCAACTCTTCAAAAGGTTTAACATAGAATCACCGTATGATCCAGCAAGTCCACTTGTAGGTATACACCTCAAAGAATTGAAAGCAGGGACTCCAATACTTGTACACCAATGTTCACAGAAGCATTATTCACAGTAATCAAAGATAGAACAACCCAATGTCCATCAACAGATGAGTGGATAAACATGTGGCATAAATATACAATAGAATATTTAGCTTTAGAAAGAAATGAAATTCTGATACGAACTACAGCGGGGATGGACTTTGAGGACTTTATACTAAGTGAAACAAGCCAGACACAAAAGGACAAATATTGCATGATTCCACTTATATGAGGTGCCTAGAATCGACAAATTCATAAAGACACAAAATATAATAAATGGTTAACAGGGGCTGGAGAGAAGGAGGTGATGGGGGTTATTGTTTAATGGGGACAGAGTTTCTGTTCAGGATGATGAAAAATAGATAATGGTGATGGCCACACAACACTGTGAATGTCCTTAATGTCACTGAACTGTACACTGAATAGTGGTTAAAGAGGTAAATTTTATATTTCATGTAGTATATTTGACCACAAAAAGGAATATACAAGTCCAAGAAATAATAGAAAACAATATTTTATGAAGATCCAGATGACCTGAAAACAAATCTAAGTTGTAATTTGTCTTGAATATATCTGCCATTTCAGAGATATTTCTTCCCACCTTCCAGGATTCGAAGACTAAAAGAAAAAGAAACTCAATCCAATAACAGAAATATTGAGTCACTGCACAAAAACAAGGGCAACACCACCCAAATATATACTTAGCACACAAAACCAGTGCTTATTACCTGTTGTTTTGATCTTCTTTTAATTAATAAAGGAAATGGAGGTTATGTGAGGTTGACATCAGAAAGGATAATTTTTACAATTTCTACAAGTGTATGTATCTGTGTAGCCAACACACAATCATGTTATACTTAGCATATCTGCTTTTGCAATTCATCCATGTTGTTATGTGTTTGTTGTTATATTTGTTGCTGAGCGGTATTCCATTGTATGAAAATACTGCAATTTGTTATTAATTTAATGTTTTATAGACATTTGGGTTATTGTCAGTGTGGCTATTATGACTCAAACTGCTATGAACATCTTAATATGAGTCTTTGAACGTATGTTTTCATTTAACTTGTGTAAATACCAAGGAAGGGGTTTCTGGGTATGTTAAGCATGTGTTTAACTTTATAAAACACTGACAAACCATTTTTAAAAGGGGTTGTACTATTTTAAATTCCCACCACCAATGCCTGGAAATTCTAGTTGCTCTACATCTTGGCCAACATTTGGTATTACTGGATTTTAGTAATTATGAATGTTAGCCTTCTATTGGGTGTGTAGCGATACACATTGTGGTTTTAATTTGCCTTTCTCTAATTACTAATGATGTTGATCATTGTTTCATGTGCTTTTTTCCCATCTCTAGACCTTCCTTGGTAAAGTTATCTTTTCAAATATTTTGCTTACTTAAAAAAATTGGGTTGTCTTATTATTGAGTTGTATTGTTCTTTATATATTCAAAAGTTATATACACATATTTTTAACGGTTTTGTTGAGATGTAATTCATGTACCATGAAGTTACCCATTTGAAGTGTACAGTTCCATAGTTTTTAGTATCTTCACAGACTTGTGCAAATATCACCACAATCTAACTTAGAACACTTTCATTATACCGAAAAGAAACCCATATCCATTAGCAGTCACTATCCATTCTTTCCCTACTCCTAGCCCTAGACAACCACTAATCTATTTGCCTATTTTGGACATTTCATAGCGTGGAATAATAGAACATGTAGTATTTTGTGACTAGCTACTTTCACTTAGCATAAAGTTTTCAAGGTGCATCAATACTTCATTCCTTTTGTTGTCAAATACTATTTTATTCTATGGGGATACCATATTTATCTATTCATCAGTTGATTGACAATGGGTTTGTTTCCAGTTTTTAGCTATCATAAACAACGCTGCTATAAACATGGTATACAGTTTTTTGTGTGGTTGTAGGTTTTCATTTCTCTTGGGTATATAGATACATGTTTGCAAATATTTTCTCCCAATCTATGTCTTCCCTTTTGATTTTCTTTGGAGAGCAAAAGTTTACAATTTTTGTGAAGTTCAATTTGTCAATTTTTTCTTTATGATTCATTCATCTTTCTTGTGTCTTATCTTGGAAATCTTTTCTTAACCCATGGTTACAAAGAATTTGTTTTCAAGATTTACAACTTTAGCTCTTATATTTAGGTCTATAATCCACTTTGAAACAATTTCTGTGTATGGTAGGAGGTACAGATCAAGTTCATTTTCCTGCATATGGATATTTAATACCAGCACTACATTTTTAAAGATGGGTTATCTTGGCACGTTTGGCAATGATCGATTGACTGTCAATGTATGGATCTTCTCTCAGCTCTTAATCCTGTTTTCTTGATTTATATGTCTATTCTCATGTCAATACAATTCTGTATTGACTACTTTGTAGTCACTCTAGCTTTATAGTAACTCTAGAAATCAGTGTAAGTCCTCCAACTTTATTCCTTTTTAAAATTGTTTTGCCTACTTTAAGTCTTTGCATGTCCATTTCTATAATTATGTGGCTGGGATTTTCACTGAAATTGTATTGAATCAATAGATAAATTTGGGGAGGATTGACACCATAATGATACTGAGTTTTCTAATCCATAAAGAAGGAGTATCTATTTTCTTTGCATCTTTACTGTCTTTCAGCAATGTTTTACAGTTTTCAGGGCACAGGGTTGTTTGGTTTTTTTTTGTGAATTTTGTTAAATTATCCCTAAATATTTCATTTTTGATGGTACTGTTTTTTAAATTTAAATTTCCATTTTTATCACTACCATGTAGTAGAATATTATTGAGTTTTGTATAATGACCTTGTATCCTGTAACCTTGCTCTCACCATTTCTAGTTGCTTTTTTGTAAATTCCTTGTTTTCCTCATAGACAATCAAGCTGTCTGCAGATACAATTTTACATTTTTTCCCACCTGTGTGCCTTTAATTTCTTTTTTTGTCATGTTGCACCCAGTGTGACCTCTGGTGCAATGTTTAATAAAAGTGTGAGAGCAGACATTCTTGCCTTGTTCATAATTTAAGGAGAAAGCATTTAATTTTTTTATAACAGCATGATATTAAGTATAGGTTTTTTGTGAGATGATTTTTATCAGGTTTAGGAAATTTCCTTCTATTCCTAGATTGCTGAGAATTTTTATGACTTGGTGTTGAATTTTGTCAGATGCTTCTTCTACACCTATTAAGATGATTATTTGGCCTCCTTTTTGTTTTGTAAATATGATGCATTATATTAATTGAATTTTGAATTCAATTCAAAATTAACCTTGCAATCCTGGGATAAATCCCACTTGGTCATGAGATATTTTCCTTTTGATACTCTGTTCAAATTGATTGCCTAATATTTTGTTAAGGATTTTTGCATCAATATTCATGAGAGATGTTGGTATGTAGATTTTGTTTCTTGTAATGTCATTTCCTGGTTTTGGTATCAGGTTAATGCTGGCTTCACAGACTAAGGTGGGAAGTGTTTTCTCCTTTTTAAATTTTCTCAGGGAGTTTATGTAGAATTGGTACGATATGTTCCTTAGATATTTGGTAGAATTCACCAGTGAAGCTGTCTGGGACTGTAGTCTTTGTGGGGAGATTTTTAACTAGAAATTTAAATTAAAAAAACTTCATCGACATTGGGTTATTGAGGCTATCTATTTCTTCTTTAGTGAGTTTGGTATTTTGGATCTTTCAAGAAATGTGTCATTTTCATCAAAGTTGTCAAATTCATTGGGATAAAGTTCATGTTTTCTTTTTATCCTTTTAGTCTGTAGGATCTGCAAGGATGTCTTCTCTCTCATTCTTGATATTGGCAATTTATGTCTCCTTTTTTTCTTTATTTGGCTGGGGGTTTATCAATTTTATTAATCTTTTTGAAGAATCAGGTCCTGATTTCATTGATTTATTCTTTTTCATTGATTTATTATTTTTGTTTCCTATGCCATTAATTTGTCTTTTTAAAAAATATTTTATTTATTTATTTGCCAGAGAGAGAGAGAGCACAAGCAGGGGGAACGGCAGGCAGAGGAAGAGGGAGAAGCAGGCTTCTCGCCGAGCAGGGAGCCCGATGCAGGACTCGATCCCAGGACCTGGGATCATGACCTGAGCCGAAGGCAGACACTTAATGACAGAGCCACCCAGGCATCCCCACTAGTCTTTTATTATTGCTTCCTTTCTGCTTGGTTTGGATTTAATTTTATTCTTTTTCTAGTTCTTAAGGTAGGTTAGATACTTGAGCCCTCTATTTTTCTTTTAATATAAGCATTTAATGCTATAAATTTTCTTATATGCACTGCTTTTGCTGCACACTGTAAGTTTTGATATAGTGCATTTTCATTTAGCTCACCCTATTTTATAATTGTTAATTTCTTTTTTTACCCATGGGTTACTTAGAAACGTGTTTGTATTATTTCCAATAATTTTGGGGGATTTTCTAGATATATTTCTGTTATAGATTTCTAGTTTAATTTTTTTGTAGTCTGAGAAAACATTTTATTTGCAATTTTTTTGAATTTGAGAGTTGTTTTATGGCCCGTAATATGGTTTCTCTTTATGAATGTCCCATGTGCTATTGGGAAAAAAAAATATGTGTATTCTGCTGTGTTGAATGGAATGTATTTGCTCATTAGAGCAGAGGAGCTTCTGCTTTTTCTTAAGGTTCAGAGACAAAGTCCATATTGTGATTGTCCTAGTATGTCTTCCCTTGATCTTAAGAGGAGAAAACTAAGTTACTGTAGTTTCATGTTTTCAAGGCTAATTTTAAAGTTTGCACACAGATTTGAAAAATCTCATGCCCCTCCTTTCCTTTTTCATCCTGTTATGAAATGTATATTGGTCTTGGTGACATTTTCTTCTCATATTCTCTAAGGCCAAGTTCGAGTTTAAATTAGTGTGAGCTCTTCTTATAGGAGATGTGATACAAGCTAGTTAAGAACATGGATTTAGAGCCAGATAAGCCTATGTTTAAATCCTTATTCTGGTATTAATATGTGTGTGTGTGTGTTCATGAGCACATGGTTTTTATATGTATTTTATGAAAATTAATTTTGATAATATTAGTGAAGCACCTTTACATGGCACAAATAAATAACATATGTCTCAATTGTTATGTGATTTAGGCAAATACTGGGAAGTGTTCACTTGTCTTCCTTTCCAAAACTTCTCTGATAATAGCTAGATTCCTTTGTTAGCCATTTATCAATATGTCAAGCACCGCCTTTTTGAGCTTCTTATTACAGTGATTGCTGTATAAAGGCCTCCTAGGAAGGGTTATTCTTATTTCCTAATCCTACATGGTGTTTGTTTATTGGGTAGCTGTTCTCAGTGACAGAAGAAATGAAGCAACATGACGTTAATGAGGACTTAGGAATGTGGGGTCATAGAAACAGAAGTGGGTCCTAGAATTGGTCACATCGTTCATACCGGAAGCAGTCATATCTACAGGCTTTGAATGCTTGTGTCATGTCCCATGAGGGAAAGCATCAGAAAGACACCTAGAAATAAACTCTCAAATCAGAATAGTAAGGCATTCTATTGAAAAAGGCAGCATAATTTACTGTCTATGACGTCAAATGTTTAGTAGGACCTGAGTAAGAAAAATATTAGATTGCTAGAATTATTTAATATACATATTCTTGGATTAGAGGCAAGAGAGTAGTAAAGACATAGCTGAGCTCTGTTAACATGCAAATTACATTTTCATTCAATAAAATCTGTTGTACCTGCTAGTGCCAGGCACTCTGCTAGGCACTGGGGATGTGAGAGTGACTCTGGTAGATATGGTTCCTCTTCCTAGTGGGGAGGGAATAAAATAACTGCGTAAGAGCTGTGGCAAGAAAGGTACGAGGAACGTACAGAGGAAAGGCATCTACACCCCGGCTTCCCTGAAGTGACCTGAGGATGAGAAGTCACAGGATCATAAGGGGGTGCGATGAAGGTTTCAGGAAGAGGGAGCAACCTCTGAGGAAGCCTTGAGTTGCCAACTCTGATCTTCCCAGAAACATTCAGCCACAGGGAAGTCCATGATTTAGTGGTGAATGTCAAAAACATTTAGTTTGTTACCCACATTCAGCCCAAGGTAAACTGAGTGCAGGATGACTGTGCAATACCCCGTTTCAGAGAGCTTTCCAAAGAAAATCTTGATAATAATGAAAAGAATGACAGCAGGTCAGGCTTGTTGATGCATTTTATTGTGAGATGGGGGAGTCTGGTAAAAAACTAGAAAATGACCATGGTGTAACAAGGAACTTAAAAATGAAGAATCAGATTTGTAACTTACATACATGAATACAGGAACAAATTGGCACAAAATGTTAAACATTGTTCCCAACACTGTTTATATAAGGTTATCCTAATTTGGCTTACTAAGGAAATGAGAGTTTTATGGTTAGGCTAATCTCTTAATAAAACTGCAGAGCATCATGCTATTAGTCACACAGTGAATTTCAAAATTTAAGAGTTTTATATTAAAAACTGGGTAAAGGTAAAATGACTTGGTTGTAGTTGTAAAACTAATACATTCCCATTTAAATTCTGTTCTACAGTCCAAGGCAAGTATAAATGTTAACATAACACTGTTAAATCAAATCTCAATGCAAGAGAACCAATTGCATCTCTACTTTAAATCTTATCAACTTTCCAAATTTTCATACTAAAATATATTATTGTATTAATACAAACTACAGTATTATACACTACACTGTGTAATAAATAAAGAAATATAAAAATAAGACACATAAATATAAAAGTTTTCTAAAACTAAAAGTACATGTCAGTAAGAAGGGTATTAATACTGCCAGGTTTGAAGACATACAGTACAAAAATGTTGCACAGATCTATAAACTAAAAGAAATAAAATAATACTGATACGTAAAAATCAGCTAATGTTGTTAATAAACTGGGTCCATAATAACTAACATTTGGAAACAGTTATGAGCCAAATAACAATGGCATGTCCATGTCTGAAATGCAAGTACATGGACAGAGCAGATTAGAAAATTTCCCTTTCATTTCTGTAGAGAAATTTTGAAAGTCAATTAACACAAAATGAATACTGAGGAATTAAAGGATGAAATGTCCCAGTGTTTAGGTTTCTCTGACAGAGTCAGTGGTTTTAAGTTTTATTTGGAATTTTGATACAATAAACAAATCAACAAATGCTAGTTATTGTAGGCCACACATTGAACGAAGGCGGGTTAGAGCCTTGAAAATACTGATAAATGGCACTTACAGCACACAGGTCTTGCTTAAGGCCAAAGGAGATACAAAGCTTCATATCATATCCTTCATATTTGTCACCACATACTCAAACACAATTACGAACACTGATTCTGACGACTCTGCTACCCTTCCCAGGATTAACACTGTTAGTCCCTGCAATCAGAACTCAATGACAATCTTTTGAACTTCATTTTAAACCACATGAGTAAGAAACTTCAGTTCTTCTATCGGCTGCTTTCTTAAGGCTAACAATACACTTGAAATAATACTCCACTATGACATCTAAATATTAGAAATTACTACCTTCTAGATTGAATTTATAAAAGGTAGTTAGCACGGTTTGGAACTGCATTATACTTCTCTGTGAAGGGAATTTTGTAGTGCAGAAGTTCTCACATTTTAAAAAACATAATAAAATACTGAAGCGGATTTAGCATACGTTTACCAATAAAAAATTATAAAATTTCTCCCAATTGTACAGCTTAAGAATAAACCAACGTAAGAGTGATAATACTGACAAAATGAAACAATGCCAGATGCTTATCTAATTAATCAGTTTCCTTTAACCTGTTAAATCTTTGCTTTCCGAGTCATTAAAGTTTTCTAATCTGCTTCGTGTTACAAACTTGTTCCTAACTTTGAAAAATGCATGAAAAATTACTAGGTCTGAGATCAGGCACACCCGGATTTTTTTTTTTTGTGTGGGTTTTTTTTTTTTTTTTTGTATTTTGTATTTTTTTAAATTTTTACTTTACACAGTAGTGAACAGAAACCACAGTATACAGGTTACTGTGTTCCCATGAAAAGCATGTATAATATAGAACAAACTTCATTACCAATTAGAATGTATTTTCCTTCTAGAAAAACTATTAGGCTTCATTTGTTTTTTCTTCAGACACCTGCTCACTATTCTTGCTCACTTTTTGTTCGAAGCTGCTCACTTGATTTACAGCTTCATCATCCTTCATCAGACCTTCAGTTTTTGCCTCTTCTCCCTCATTCTCTGCCTCTTCCCCCTCCTCCTCCTCCATCTCGTCCTCCTCCTCCTCCTCATCCTCCTCCCCTTGCGGTTTTTCACATTCTTTCTCTTCCTGCAGTTCTTCCATCTCTTTGTCCTCCTCCTCCTCTTCCTCTTTTTCACTGTCTTCATCCTCTTCCCTCGTCAGACTCTCTCTCTCATCCGAGTCGGCCTGTGAGGGAGATGCCCGGGCCCCCCCGTGCTCGCCGGCCAGGACTTCCGGTCCCGTCCCCTCCTGCTCCGTGCTATCGCGCTCCTCCGCCTCTCGCTTGCAATAGGAGTAGCGATGATTCATGTGTTGGGAATAAGACCCAGAGTGTGAGAAACGCTTTCCACATTTGTCACATTGATAGGGCTTTTCTCCAGAATGTAACCGCATGTGTTCAATCAAATGATGTTTGTGTTTAAATGCCTTCTTACAGATTCCACACTCGTGCGGTCTCTTACCTGCAAAATAAGAACACAGCCATGACACAAAATCCTCCGAAGGCTTTTGGGGGCACTTCAGTTTGCGGAAAGGGTTACAGAGTCATTTTTCAAAAGCTGTCAGGTTCAGCGACATACCTGTGTGTTCATATTTATGTCTCAATAGTGAGCTACTCTTTTGGAATATCTTATCACACAAATCACAAGCATACATTCCATTTTCTGTCTTCCGCATTTTCTTTTTGGGTGGTGTAGAATCCGAGTCATTCTGGTCCTCTACATTTGATACTCCTTCTGAGCTAGTGTCTTGCCTTTCATCCTAAAGAAAGAAAAGAAGAACATTTAATTTCAAATTAAAAGGTAAGCAAGAGACATATATAAAAGCACAGGTTAAAACACTACTTTGATTTATACTTTCAATAGCTTGACCAAAGCAGGAATACTACTCATCGCAGCAGACAGGCTCCAAGGGCGGGGGGCTGGATGCGAGGTGGGGGTTGATAAAGAAAAAAGTGAGGTTGGGGGCAAAAGAGTCACAACGATGACAAAAACAAGTGATCAACTGATGAAAAGAAAGAATGTAAAATGTATACTAACACAATTTACCTGGTTTCAAACAAATCATGACTTTGTGAGAAATTTGCAGAAAATTTTAAATTATGAGTTTGCTACATCATCACCAATCTCTAACTGCATTATTTGCCTTCATTGTTTTCCTTCTGGGTTTTACTAAGCAAAAATTAAGATTCTATTTTTATTTATTTATTTATTTAGAAAGATTTTATTTATTTGACAGAAAGAGACACAGCGAGAGGGAACACAAGCAGGGGGAGTGGGAGAGGGAGAAGTAAACTTCCCGCTGAGCAGGGAGCCCAATGAGGGGCTCGATCCCAGGACCCTGGGATCATGACCTGAGCCGAAGGCAGACGCTTAACGACTGAGCCACCCAGGCGCCCCAAGATTCTATTTTTAAAGGTGGTCTTTCAATTGTATCCTCCGGAACTTCAGAAGTCTATGAACTGACCTCCATGGTTTCTTTGAAAAGAGTGGGGTTTGCTCTACCACTTTGCTAAGGAAAAAGATGGCAAAACAATGCAGGAGGGTCTCTATTTTGGAAGAATACTTGCTAGACAAAATAAATCTTCAGAATTTCAGTGGAATAAAACATTTCAGGCAGTCCCAGGGCGGTAATGTGTAGGAAGCTCTCATGTAGGTAAACAATGACTGGTAGTGGAGTTGGGTCCCTCAAGATCCTTATGTCTTTCCTAAAGTCTTCCATTCTATTGCCTCTAAGCCCACAAATAGTCTAAAAGCTCAAAGGTTTTTCACAACATTTCTTATAGTTTTGCAAAGTGGGAGAGGCGCGGCCATTTGCCTGGATGGTTTGTGAGCTGCCAGTTTGTGCTAAAGTAACTTCACTACTTTCATTGCTATCTGACGTGGCCATATGATTAAGTGAAATGTTGGTGGGTCCCCCTTTATTATTCAAAGGTGTGCACAGTGTTTTAAACACCGAGAGTCTATATGAATTCATTAGTTGTGTGAGAGTCTTTTTCAAGAGTAACCACAATTGCAGGAAACCCAATCAGTAGCAATTTTTAAGGGGGAAAAAAAAGCAGCAGATATACATTTGAACAGGATGTTGTAATTATTTCAGCTGTACCTACTTATAGCAAATATTTGGATGAAAGATCACATTTATCTCTAGTATATGGTTGATTCAATAAGAAACCGATGAAAAAAACTGGGAGGCCATCAAGGTTAGTAACCTAGAAAAAGTCTGGATAATGAGGCACACAATAGTACACAAAATGGTTCTATCTAAAACTGCATCATGGATTTGGGGGGGAAGGTAAGGAGGAAAATGCACATATAGGTTCATATATATTAATTATGACTGAATACTGTTTCAGTTTACAGCTCATAAAGTGATCAGCAAACTCACTAGGTGAGCTCTTTGTATACTTAAGTCTTGTTTAATTAAAGCCTTTAATAAATATAGGTGTTAACACATAAAAAGTAATAGCTCAGTTTTGCTGGTGTGAAATGTCTGTGAAGGGGAATGTATTTTCATGCATTAATGATGATACAGCAGAAACTGTTATTAATTTGGGAATATAACTCTAGAAACAGAAGTCCAATTGGTGAGTATTCCAATTTTTCTTCTGTTTCAAGCTTCAGATAGTCAAGTCTTTAGCTGAGACTTCTCATTTCCCCAGGAGAATAACACAACTGTAGTTGATAACCATACCTGGGATTAGTAAGAAACTGAAGGCGAGATGCTATGAAAGTTAAAGCAAATGTTCATCTATTTCCTCTCAAAAATGATAGTTTGTAACAATCTGCTCGGCTCTACAGAGACTGATTTTTATTTGAAAAATTTCACCGAAAGAAGTCAAACTAGCATTTTAGTAAATAGCTTTGGGATAGGGGCCTTTTCTTTACCTGATTCCCATTTGGCTGGATCACTTTCAAGGGTGGTTCCTGGACTGCAGGGCTGACTGTAGTCGAGTACGTGTAAGCCACCTGGGGAATCAGAATAGTCTGCTTATTGGCAGCTAGTGCCCGCAAGCATGGAACACTGTTCTGGTCAGCAATGGCCACGATCGTGGGTAACTGGGCAGTGACTGTAGGTATAGCAATATTTATGGGGTTGGCACTTGGTGGGATTACATTTACAACTGGTTCTGAGTCTGTAACACAACTGTCCTTTTGTGGCTCCTTTTTTGCACAAGACAAGTTCAAGGGTTCTTCCTGGACAGAATAAACACTGTTCTGGTAAACACTAGTGATAGTTGACCTTTCCAATAATTCTCCCTGTTGCTTTGGTAGTGAAAGATCAAGAGGTTCTACTTGTGGCTCTTCTTGTGCACCTTCTGCTGTGTACAAGTAACCCTGTGTATTTCTGGATGAGGAAAGGTTTAGAGGTGATGGGGATGATGGACTACTTCTGGAACCATTGACGGTTGATCCCGCTGGTAAAACTGGAGAGTGAGTCATCTTCAGGGGACTTTGTAGATTTACTGTGCTGTCCGGGGGTTCATTTGCGTTTGTAGATTGAGGCTGCTCATCGTTCTTTGCAGGGATATTTACTTTGCCTGGTTCAGGAGAAGATGGTTCAGAAGACTGCACTGAAATCTGTCCAGCTTGCATCTTTTCAAACCACTTTTTTACTACATCCAGTGGGAGGTTTACCGAATCGGCAATTTTTGAGAGCTCTTCTGCACTTGGCTGTGCGTTCAAAGCATAATATGCTTTTAGAAGAGATAAGAGGTTCTTTAAAGGTGGCTGACTGGGAGACAGACTGCCATCTCCACCCGATGAAACAGAGGCCTCGGGCTTCTCAGCTTCTGCTGCAGGGAGTGGAGGAGGCTGAGCAGGCTGCTTTAGGTCATAGTGCTTTAATTCTGGAAGTGCATTAATATCTCCTGGACATTCGTCACACAGAAGGCAAGTGCTATCGTTCACTCCTCCTTCAAAGCTTTTGTCCTTCTCTGATTTAACAGTAAGATCTTCTGGTAACTTTTCACTTTTGCAACTGTTTGTGGGGACTGGGTTTTCTTTTTTTAAATTCTGAGGAACAACTTGAAGTTGGCTAGGCTGCTCAAGACTGTAGTTAATGATAATTTTGGTTGTTCCATCTTGATCGACCAAAGGAAGACTGATGGCAGAAATAACAGAATGGCCACCTTGCTGTATGGATGAAGCACTGATTGTTTCTTGTTCTTTGGATGCAAGATTGGCTTGATTATTCTCCAAAACTTGCCTTATTACATTACCATCTACTGCCACTTTAAGTACATTCTGGATATCACTTAAATTGATACTTATGGGAGACACCAAACCGACCGTTGGCAGAACAACAGCTTGTACCACACCCTGAGGAGAACTGGTTGCCTGTAATGGGCCACCACCACTGAAAACCCCATTCTGTAAAGGGGTTGAACAGTTGATTCCTGAAGCAACGACTATGGGTTTGAATTCATAATCCACAGGTTCAGTTTTAATTTGGTTTATAGAAAGTTGCTCTTGAAGGGGTTTATTCTCTATCTTTTGCCGTATCTGTGGTCGTGTGGGACTGCCTGGTGATGCCGAAAGAGATGGCGAGGAACACTGAGGCGTCTTGAGTCCTGTTCTTGGTCGCCCGTTCACAGGCATCAAGCTGATACATTTCTTACTGCTTATGTGTGAACTATAAGACCCAGAATGGGAAAAACGTTTCTTGCAGTTTGGGCATTCATATGGCTTCTCTCCTAAACAAAAAAAATTATATTTGCTGAATTATTACATGTAAGTTTTCATGTATCCACATTTTCCTTAAAACAAACAGTATCGATTTAAAAAGAGATTTCCATGTATCTTGTGATACAATTTTATTTAGAATATTCATGTTAAGTTCAAAACTGACATAAATGTTATAAAGACTAGCAAAACCTTCGTCTGTAGTACACGTGCTAACCTGTAAGGAAGTCTTTTCAGCATATGTGTATAATATTCCTGCTAACCTTTAAAACTTCAAATAATTCTCAAATGCCAAAAATAATTCTAGTTGACCCTTGAACAACATGGGTTTGAACTGCATGGGCTGACTTAACACGGGGATGTTTTTTGATAAATACCCAACAGTACTGCAAATGTATTTTCTCTTCCTTAATGAGTTTTCTTAATACCCTTTTCTCTTGCTTACTCTACTGTAACAGTACAGTATATAATACATATAACATTCAAAACGTGTATTAATTGACTGTTTCTGTTACAGGTAAGGCTTCTGGTCAGCAGTAGGCTAGCAGTAGTTAAGGTTTGGGGAGTCAAAAGTTATACGTGGAGTTTTGACTGCATGGGGGCCCAGCTCCCATAACCCTGCATTGTTCAAGGGTCAAATGTACATCTCTCTTCCAAGTAATTTTTTTTCTTACCCTATTTCATCTACCTATGTAATTTTTCTGTATTTCACTATACTTAACCATCTGCAGGAGAAATTAATATTAGAGGAAAGAAAAGTAAGTAAAATCTCCCTTATATAAGACTTAACAAGTACGAATACCTATCCTTCCCATATCCACAAGGTTTTAAGGTTTCCTTGAAAAGATCTTTCTCAATGGGCAGAAAACTTTCCATATGAGGTATTGTTATCAGCCTTGGCTTATTAAACTGGGAGGTATGCATTCCTGGAGCTAGAAGGCAATGTTCTAGTGGGTATGCAAAACTTTCTTGTAGTTTCAATTTTATTGACAGCGGTTACAGTAATTTAAAACATTTTAATATTAAAACACAGATTATACCATGGAGAAACAGACAATATTCATGTGAATTGTTAGGAAAAAACCACAATGTCAAAGAAGCTCCTTGCTTGTAGGGGCTTACGTCAAGTTGCTTCCTTGACCTTCCAGGAGAGAAGACATTCATTCTTGTTGGCTGTTAGGGATACTTCAGTAGAAAATTTTGAGAAGCATGGAGCCAAATGGAATACTTTCAGACAACCCTAATTTTTTGCCTTAATATTAATTTATATTTATCGTTCATTCATTTATAATTTATAGGTTAAAGACTATCAGTTTCAATAAGATAGGAACTTGAGTCTCATGTGCCACTTATGCCTTGTACCTATTGAAGTGTAGGTCAAAAATGCTCAATAAACCTTTTTTGGATGAATGAATGACTAATTGCAAAATTATGGAATATGGTGATGCTATTTATCTACTCAGTATCAAGATAAAACTCTTTCTTTCTTCTGTTCTTTTTAAGAATGAAAATGAAAGCAGTGAGAAACTCAATGTAAGTTCTTCTAATAATGTAATTTCAGTGTTGTAAAGTTTTTAGAAAGTAAGTTATATTTTCTGAAAGTATAATTACTTGAAGAATAAGATATTAGAACTGGAAGGGATCTAAGAGGACCTCCTGTACAGTAAAAGAGTTCATTTTATATCACCTTTGACTTTAGCTAGTCTCCTGCTTAAGCTCCTTTATTAAAAGGAGGTTATTACTTGCTGGACAGCTCTATGGAAGATGGTCTAGTTTGGTTCTGCTGAGGATCATGAATTTGGGTTCAAGACCTAGCTCTGCCACTAGTTTTTTAAAAAGATTTTATTTATTTATTTATTTATTTATTTATTTATTTATTTAGAGAGAAAGGTGGGGTCACGAGTGGGGCAGGAGAAGAAAGAGGAGGAGAGAGAGAATCTTAAGCAGACTCACACTGAGCATGGAGCCCAACACGGGGCTCAGTCTCATGACCATGAGATCATGACCTGAGCTGAAATTACGAGTTGGATGCTCAATTGACTGAGCCCCCCAGGTGCCCCTGGCTGTTTTCTTAATCTTTCCAAGCCTCAGTGTTTAGGTGTGTAAATAAATGTACACACATCCTCACTGGATTGTTGTAGCAGTTATATGACATAATATAGCAAAACTCTTAGTGTGGTCTTAATACATGTTAGTGCATCTTTTAAAAAGTTAATTCTCTGGAGAGATAGGTTGAGTACTAAGCCAGAATTCGCTTGTTATAATGCCTACTTTCCTGTCCTAGCCTTCCCTCTGATGCCACACAGAGCAAGTCTAACTTTTCTTCTAAAAGTCAGACTTTCAAACTGATGAAGAGCAGTCATCTGTATCCTTAAACTTCCCTTGTGTGGGCTAAATATACCCAGGTCCTTCAAAGACTCCTCATGGGACATGGTTTTTAGAACCCTTCCCACTTACCCACTTGTTACCTCATCTCTGGAAATTCTCCAGTTTATCAGTATCTTTCCAATGGGATGCCTGAAATATGATTCAATACTCAAACTGCATCAGGTAAATTTCTGGGGGGAAGGGGTGTAAGGCAAGGGATGTGTTCTAGTATCTCTATTTTAACATTTTAAATTCTTGCATAACTTTTTTAGATGAGCCATATGCTTGTTCTCTTGTTAGAGACACTTGGAAAATAAGAATTTATAATATAGATTATTTTTAAAAAAGATTTTATTTATTTGAGAGAAGGAGAAAGGGAGAGGGAGAGAGCAGGAGCGGTGGGGCAGAGGGAAAGGGAGAAGCAGACTCTCTGCTGAGCAGGGAGCCTGACATGGGGCTTGATCCCAGGACCTGGAGATCATGACCTGAGCAGAAGGTGGCAGATGCTTAACCAACTGAGTCACCCAGGCGCCCCACAGATTATTTTTATCTTTACGGACAGGGAGATAGAGGAGCCCAGTGGCTAAGGCAACAGCTTTGGAGTCAGGATACTTATACTGGGGCCCTGGCTTTGCCATGGACTAGCTGAGTGACTCTGGATAGGTTACGTAAGCTCTCTGAGCCTCCATTTTCTCATCAGTAGAAAGGGAAGAAGTAATAGCATCTACCTCATCGGGCTATCATTGGGACTATATGAGTTAATGTACACAAATAACTAGAATGTGGCTGTACATAGTTAAGTACTCAATAAGTGCTAGTCATCAGTATTATTGTTGGGGATTACCTGATATTTTATCATTGCCAGAAAGAAAGTGCAGAACAATTGTTCTAAAGCCAAATCCGCTATGTTTGTTGGAAAACCCCTTGTTTCTAACTTTATAGCTTTATGGTTTATAGCTAAAGTACATCACTTAATTTGTCTGTCTAGCAACTGTTAAACCCTGGAGGTGAAGTTGTGCTGTAAAAAGTCAGATGTCCTATGAATACTGATTTCTTTTTTGTAATGGCTGAGGTGGACGTTTGGTTGCATCTTACGTAAAAACTTTTACGTAAAGTTCATAGGGCAGGCTAAAGTTCATAGGGCTATGGAACAAACCCAAGTTATTTCTGGGGGGGATCAGAGCCCGGGAACAGGAGCCTTTTTTGTCTCACCTCTGAGTAGAGGTGAGGTGACCTGCTCCTCATCATAGCTCAGCTCCCACATGAGGAGTTCAGATGATGGCTAAAACACATGACTCTGCATATGGCTCGTTTTAATGGTGTCGGAAGATAGCAACAATCCAGGTAATTTTAGGGACTATAATATAAAGATCATGGTTAAAAACTGAGCTGAGAAAAAAAGATTATAGAGGTTTCTTGAAGGATATGAAGCTCATCCATTATTCGATACTCTAAACAGCTCTTTCAAAACTATCTGTGGTGAAGGACCTTCTGTGCCCCCAGTTTTTTGTTTTAAATTTCCAATCTACTGTAAGATCAATATTGTATAAAATATAATAAAATTATCACAGCATTTTCTTCGTCTAATAGTTTCTAAATTACTCTCAATTTCTATATTTAGCTCTTCAAGAACCAGTCTCAAAAAAGTTTACAGACTGGTACCAGTCCTGGAATGACACTGAGAAGCCCCAACTCAGAAATCTTCCTTTGGAATAAACCAGACCATCTGAGAGCTGTATACCTGGATTGTATCCAAGTGGCTACCCTGGAGAAATGCTTTTTCTAAACTGCATTTTGGTGAAATATCACTGGTTTTCTATTGGAGAATCTTTCTTTATTTTTATTTATTTATTTAAAGACTTTATTTATTTGACAGAGAGAGACACAGTGAGAGAGGGAACACAAGCAGGGGGAGTGGGAGAGGGAGACGCAGGCCTCCCGTGGAGCAGGGAGCCCGATGCGGGGCTCGATCCCAGGACTCCGGGATCATGACCTGAGCCGAAGGCAGTCGCTTCACCGACTGAGCCACCCAGGCGTCCCATGGAGAATCTTACTTTAAAAAGAAAACCCTATCAAATTTTCTGCTGTACTATTTTAAGGATATTTTGGAAAATGATATCAAATGCATTTTGCTTCCCTATGGGCTTTGTAGCAGGAAGAGTTGTACTTTTCCTAGCGACTGATTCCTTTCACTTACAGACAGTCTGGGTCTTGGTTACTGATTGCAGTTTCTGAGTTCCTAAACCTTAGAGTCTAATGTGTGGTCCACTTCCAGCATGTGCTTGGCATGTCATAGTATCCATTTTATTTCATGTTTACTTCATGCCTGTGTTACTTAACTTTATTTTCCTAATATATTTTTGAATTAAAATTTCTTGCTGTATTAAAGGTATATACGTCTCATATTACTTCCCCTTGAGGGTAAGACTATCCTATAAACACATAATGAATGGACAGTGCAGAGTACGGCGGACGCTCTGTGCTCCACGATGTGGCCTAAATTTGCACCAGCTACTTCAGCCGCGGTGGTAGCAGCGTACCATCACCAAGCTTCTATCAAGTGCTTGTCCATCCAAACTCCTAAAACTCTTCTGTCAGTACTACAGACTGTTGCTCCCTGCTTACTACTTGATTGAGACTGATTTTTGAATATCAATGCAGAGTTTTGTGATTAAATATCAACTTCCATTTCTGCCCTGCATTGTAATCTCTCGTGTGATGCATGCTTCCCAATTCCGTATCATCACCAGGTCTGACAGATCCACATCCTATATAACTGCAATAGGACCATATGACATTCATTCTGTACATGAATCTTGCTCTAAATTTTATTTTCCCTCCTCTACCCCAATCTCAACATTTAAGAAAACTCCCTTGAATTAGCTAGATCTCTATCAATAACTTCAAATCATCTGTAGCAAGAAAGCAGGTCATTAAAAATATATTCTTGATGAAAATTTTTTGATAGCCCAGAAGTTAATAAATAGGATTTTGTGGCAGACTGCAAAAGACAACTTCTTATTTCCAGGAATATTAAAGTGTGAAAATAAATAAATGTTTTTGCAAGAATTTTGGTTTAAACAAATTGGTAACTTTAACATTATTTAGCCCTCAACAGACAAGACAGTGAAACTTCTAGAAATGTAGTTCCAAAATAAAACACAGATATCACACCAGTCACCTCTCACAAAGCCACCCGCTGTACTCTTTTTATAGGATGTCTATAAGATGTAAATGTCAATACAATCATTTTCACAAAATAAGCAGTGTGCAGACACCCATCATTTCTCATTAATTAGAAAACAGTTCTTTTTCACTACTATTTAAATCTAAAATAACATACCAAAATTAATCAGATGAATAGATGTCATAGTGCAATGTGAGATGCTACCAAGTTTTCATTACAGCTTTTGTTGAAGTAGAGCCCCTAAAGACACGCAAATACAGCTCTTTTTGTTTCTAAGTTTCTAAAACAGACATTTTTGATAATATAATATCATTTTGTAAGTAAAATTTAGAAAAGAATGTGGAATAGAAAGATGAAATGATAGGTGAACACATTTTCCTTTTAAATTTTCAATGCTGCCCTGTCTGGGTGACTCCACATCACCCTTGACCACTTCCTATCTGGAGTTTCCACTTCTATTTCTCTCACGTACAGAACGTCTTTGCGTCCTTACTTTCTTGTGCAAATCGTACCTCTATTTCCTTTTTCATTCCTAGTTAACTGTGCAAAAGAGGCAATGAAATTAGTATTCCTCAGAAAGCTCAAGGAGGTTGTACTTCTTGTTAAAACATGCTATATTCTGATCAGGAAATTTGGAGTATGTCATATTATATTAGCTTAATATGCTTCAGTTAAAGATTAAGACTCCAATAAAATACTATTTATAAACAGAAAATTTCTCCAGGTTAGTCTTTATTCTACAAGAAAAGCAAAGAGTTTCTGACCATGTGTGTAGACCACATTATAAGGGATTTATTTATGACCACATATACTATGATATTCAAGGTGTAGAAAGAAAACAAATATTTACCACTGTGGATTCTTAAGTGCTCTTTTAGATGATGTTTGTATTTGAAAGCTTTTCCACATTCAGTGCACTTGAATTTACGATTACCCCCAGACTGTGTCACATGTCTCTGTAAGAAAGAATTGATATTTTAATTATAGAGCAAAAAAGCTTTGGACATAAAGGAATAGCCAATCTGCTAAAAGTAATATTTTGGTGAATTCTGCTTCTCAAAGGCTTCAAATTGAGGCAGTCACAAAAATCTAACACTTGGAATATTACACCAAAAAGAAGGGTGATAGTGGGATCAGAATTTTGACATAGAGAAAAAATCTCTACTTGCTAGAGTATGAGAATCATACTTTATTGAGTAATATAGTATTTAGCACAAATAATATATACTTTACTAGAAACTAGAGATTCTCTCTTCTGCAGCCAGGCTTTTTCCAGTAGTTTATCCTATCTCTTAGATGCTTGGTATTTCCAAAATGTACTTTAATCTGATGAATTTAAAAAATACTTCCATCTTTTCATCCAAATATGGAGTATTATAATAGCTTTCTGTCTGGTTTATCAAATTCTCACTTTTATATATTTCAAATATATTCTGCACCCTTAGATTTTTTTTCCAGGTCCTGTTATTTTATTTATTTACTTTTATTTATCCATCATTAAATATATTATTAAAAAATGTTTTCCAGTCAAGTATAGTTGACAATGTTTCAGCATACAACACAGTGAGTCAAACAACTCCATATGTTATGCCATGCTCATCACAAGTGTCTACCATTTGTCACCACACAACACTACCCCAATACCACTGACTATATTCTCGATGCTGTACCTTTCATCCCCATGCCTTGTTCATTCGTTTTTTATTGTTATGTTAATCACCATACATTACATCATTAGTTTTTGATGTAGTGTTCCATGATTCATTGTTTGTGCATAACACCCAGTGCTCCATGCAGAATGTGCCCTCCTTAATACCCATCACGGGGCTAACCCATCCTCCCACCCCCCTTCCCCTCTAGAACCCTCAGTTTGTTCCTCAGAGTCCATCGTCTCTCATGGTTCGTCTCCCCCTCCGATTTCCGCCCCCCTTTATTCTTCCCCTCCTGCTATCTTCTTCTTCTTTTTTTTTTTTTAACATATAGTGTATTATTTGCTTCAGAGGTACAGATCCGTGATTCAACAGTCTTGCACACTTCACAGCGCTCACCATAGCACATACCCTCGCCTTGTTCATTCTATAACTGGAAGCCTGGACCTCCCACTCCCCTTCACCCGTTTTGCCCATCCCCTCCCTCCCGTGGCAACCACCAGTATGTTCTCTGTGTTTATGAGTCTGTTTCTGCTTTTTTTGTTTATTAGATTAACCATAAAAAAGCACTGCTTGAATTGAATTCTATCATAAACCTCATAAACCATAAATTGCTCATAAACCTCCAAAGGCTCCCCTCATTAGCCCCTGAATATAGATTCTGAGTCTATACATTCCAAGTTTACCTGAGTTTCCAGGCTGATTCTTCACCAGTTCCCTATAAGAAGTTCATGCCTCAGTCACTTAGTGAGTCTCAGTTTTTTGCACATATACCACTCTACTTTCCTTGCTTTGGTTTATACTATTCCTTATTTCTTGGCTATATTTCCCTATAATTATGATTATTAAGATTCCAGCCATACTTCAAAGGCTTAACTCAAGTACTTTCTACTTGCTTCATGCTCACCCTAGCTGGAATCTCCCTTCTTTTGTTTTTCATACAGGAAGGAAAGAGAATGAGTACTTACTCTGTATCAGGCCCTACTTCATCCAAACTCATGGTTATAAGCACCACATACATGGTGACAACTCCCAACAGGGTATCTCTAGACCTCCTCCCTCCCCTTAACTCCAGACTCTCCCAGCCAATTGAGACCTTGATACTGCCTGTTGGAAAGCAATGGACATGTGAAACTTGCCACGATTAACCTGAACTCTTAATTTCCCTTCTGAGAGTCAGCTCCGCCTCTGGTGTTTCCTGTCTTTGTGAATGACACCTTCATTTATTTGATTATTGCTTAGGCCCTGAACTTTGGAGTAATCCTTGATTCCTCTCTTCCTTTGAACACCCTTACTCAATCCATCAGCAAGCCATCTGAATATACTCCACATCCAACATTCATCACTGTGTCATGTCTGTCACCACCAGTGATTTCAAAGCCACCACCACCTTTGGCCTGGATTACAGCACTAGCCTCCAAATGGTCTCCTGCCTTTAAGTGGTCTCCCTGCTTCCACTCTTGTCTTTTTTGATCTACTCTCCACCCAACAGCCAGTGTTCCCTTAAAAATAAAAAGGAAATAAAGATAAAATTCAATATCCTTCAAAGGCTTCCCTGTCACACTGTAGAATAAAATCAAAAGTCTCTATCATGGTCTGTACAAGGGGGTGTATCATCCAGCCCCTAATACTTCTGGCCTCACCTATCTTTCTCCCCTTTATTCACACTGGCCTCCTTGCTATCCTTTGGGGATGCTGGACAGGCTTCTGCCTCAAGGCCTTTTCATGTTTCCCTCTGTTCCCTTTGACTGGAACACCCTCCCCCCAGTTGTCCTATGACTGGCTCCTTCCTTTCATTCGGGTCTTAGTTCAGATGTCCCATTCATAGAAAGGTCTTTCTATCCTTAAAAAAGTAGCAACTTTCTTCACTTTCTATCTTCTGCTTTATTTTTCTTCATACTACCTGTTCTTATATATCACCTGCTAATATATGCTGCTCCCCACTGTCTTGATCTTTGCTTATCTTTTTCACTATTGTGCCTTTAATACCTAGAACAGGGCCTGACATGTAATAGAAACACAAATGTTTAATGAATAAATTAATAATACATGGAAATGCTTATCTTTGAGTCATAGCATGCTTTTCAAACTCAAGTTTGCTGCCCTGTAACCTAAATTGTTTCCAAGACATACCGATCATATTTCCTCACATTATTGGTCCCCGTACTAATCACAGCTCCTTTCTGATTTTTGTCTGATCACATACTTCATATATAAAACCTACTACCTTTCACCCATCAGAAAAATCACGACAAAATTGGCTTTCATGCTCATCATTGATCTTACGATTTGTTTCTATAATGGCATCTCTCACTTTCACCATTAGCTCTATCTGTGCTTTGCAGATCCTTTCTTTGACAATGGCCCTTGGTAGAGAAAGGATATGGGGGCAACAGGTGCCGTTTGGGTCTGCTCCCCAAATGTCACATGAATAGGCTCTTTTCCCAAGGCTTGACTGTACTGTAGTCATGTTAAGACTCTGAGATGGAAAAAGCACTCTTTTGCATTGTCCCCGATAAGACTTGCATAGGGGCAGATGGTAGATAGATGGTCTTTGTCTTCAGTAGTTCCTTCTGTGTATCGATTTCTTCCTTCTGTCGGTATTCTCCCCAATTTCAAGTGTTCCCTCATGGACTTATCCATTAACCTATCTAAGGAAATCTTGGTCTTATACTGCCTGATTGCTATCCTCTCCCCCTTTATTTTGTGATTTGGTGAGTGTTATTGCCAAAGTCCTGAGAAGACAGGTTGACCCTGTTTGATGATTCTGTTTCTGCCATAATTTTTTTGCTTGGTTTAGCCATCATCTTAGAAAGAGTCTAACTTGTTCTCTACGAGATACAGGACTTAGATTAGGTACATGCATAGGGCAGAGTTCTCACAGATTCGCATTTATAGACAGTCATAATCCTCTGATACAAGAAACTGGACATGTGCCCCAACGATAACACATACCCTTAAAATACACTGTGCAGCTGAATATTTATTTGATTTTTAAAGTTAGAATCATGTTGATATTAATTTGATTGTTTAGAGTTGACACTTATCAGGATCTTATAAAAGAAGGACAACCGGCAAGAGTTTCTTAGCCTTTAATCTTTAAGTATAGAGCCAACAGTTCAAATGTAACTTAACTTACAGAAGAATAGTCTTGGTTTATACATCTAGAAATTGAGGCAAAGTGACATAGGAATAGAACCAACCATGTGAAAATTGAGTCTTCAGAATAAAAATGTTTAGAATCTAAACCTTAGATTCTTAGAGGAAGCAACTTCCCTTCCTACAGTAAACAGAACACAGTAACTTATACTGAGAATAAATAAAGTAGACTTTGGTTCCCAGAAAATTAACTTTTATTATTATTATTTGACTTTCTTCTCAGTTTGGTCAGTACTTAGTCATATGGTTTATGAAACCAGTATTTATTTTTCCTACACTGAGCATTTTGGTAGAATGCATTTTGAAATCTAGTTTTAAACTTAAGGGACATATTTGTTACAGTATAAGCAAAATAATTAAATCAAGAAAGGAATCTTATCTGAAAAAGAATAAAAAAACTTAGTTACCTTGGAAATACTGTTCATACGTACTTTGTAACCCAGAAATGACCAGATAATTCAAATAATCACTTGCATTCTTGTAAGGCTGCAGGTAAGATGCTGTCTAGTACATCCTTTTAAGTATGTTAAAACCCTTGCCCTCTATGGATGGTTGATTTCACTTACTTGATCTCTTCCTGATTTATGTGACGTCATGTGACGTTCAAGTTGAGTTCTGTACGCAAAGGTGTAACTGCAGAGGGAGCAACTAAAATTATCTTCATTCTTTTCATGGCGATATTTAATGTGTTCTTTCAGAGAGGTAAAGCGTTTATAGCCTCTATCACAATACGGGCAGGTGAGTAACTGGGAGAATGCATCTGGTGTTCCTGTACAAGAAAGATCATATATTTTGAATTTAAAACATTCAAAAAATATTACCAAAGCTACCACTCAATCCCTATGCTTTGTGCCAGATATTATGCCACCCACTTTATACTGGATCCTTAAAACAATACAATGATACTCATCTCTATTTCATACAAGAGAAAACAGGAGGCTTAGAAAGGTTAAATAACTAAAAAGTCACACGGCTAGTAAATCAGAAAGGAGCTGTGATTAGTATGGGGACCAATAATGTGAGGAAATATGATCGGGATGTCTTGGAAACAATTTAGGTTACAGGGCAGCAAACTTTTAGGATACCGGCATAAAACAACGAAAAGTAAACCTGAATATCCGACATAGTAAGTGAATTATAGAATGAACAGGCTTGAAAGTTAAATAAAAATCTTTGTTTCTATTTTTGAAAAATATTGGATGTTTGCTTATTTAAAGGAATCACTTTTTTTTTTTTAGCAAAGAAGGCTTGTCACGTAAGGAAAAAAAATTATCTTTTTAGAATTCTTATAATAAGCTTAAGGTAGCGATTCAGGACTACTAAAAAATCCAACCTATGTCTATTTTTTTGACCTGTCTGTAATTTCCTTATGTATCTGCGACTGTGAATATGCTTATTAAAAAAAAACTCTAATTTTTGTATCCTAAACTTCCTTTGCTAGGTAGGATAACATTACAGACTAATAGTAGTACTTGATATAAAACCTTTGAAAAATCTCCTTTATTTGTGCCCCACTGATTCAGAGTTTGTGATAGTTCAACCTGCTGAGGTAAAGTTTGCCCTTTCACAATTTATGAAGTGCAGGAAAGCATCCTGAATCCACTAAAACTTTAAAAACTTAAGGGCTTCTGAGGATAATCAGATGTTACTGGTGTGACAGAATGTCTACTGTGAAATACTTTATTAGCTGTACACCTGAAAGTAATGACTACCTGAATTAAAAACAGATTCTCGAATTCAAATGTTTTACTAATTCAGAATGATTAGGGCCCCAATTTTTATGGGACTTTACTGTGTTGATTAGTAACAATGGACTATATACAAAGTTTAACCTTATTTGGTCTGTGCAATGAAACATTTTTTTAAGTTCTCATTATTTTCTTTCATGAGGCTTCTTGAAAAACTTTTTGGTACATAAACATTTACATATGTACATAAATACATATATATTAAAATTTTTAAATTTCCTTTCCATATTTATTGTAACCTACAGCTTCTTCAGGTGAAATGTTAACAAATTTTCCTTAAGGAAAAAAACTGGGGTGTGTGGGTGGGTGGGTGGCTCAGTTGGTTAAGTGTCCGACTCTTGGTTTCAGCTCAGGTCATGATCTCAGGGTCATGACTTCGAGCCCTGCATCAGGCTCCACACCCAGTGCAGACTCTGCTTGGGATTCTCTCTTCCTCCCTCTGCCCCCCCCCCGTTCTCTCTCTAAATAAATCAATAAAATCTTTTAAAAAAGAGAAAAAAACCCTGAAAATCAAAGTAGAAATGGCAGGGCCCTACAGGATTACAATGCCTATAACTATAGACTCTCCAAATATGCAAATAGATCAACACAACACTATTCATAAAGCTGTAATGCTGTGTCCCCAGGGGCAATAATCTAGTCTTCAAAAATGTGTCCTTTTGGCACAGTGGAGGATTCAGTCCTAGAGTGCCCTACCTCTATTTCCTTTGTCACTGATTTAGTTACAGGAAATCCTATCTATTTTGAGGTGAAACTTCTATTTCTGCTTTTTCATAACTGAGTCCTGATTTAAGGAAGGTACAGTTGACTCTTTGCAGTGGAATCTATTTTGTTTTCTACACCATTCTTCTCAATTTCCTTCAAAAATTTAAAGTTGATTGATACAATAACATTTACTTATAGCACCAAAAAAGTTGAAATACTTATGCATAAATTTAACAAAGATATGTGTAAGATTTATATGAGGAAAACTGTAAAATTCTGATGAACAAAATCAAAGAACTAAATAAATGGAGAGACATTCAATGTTTAATATTGTCAAGATGCCAGTTTTTCCCAACTTGATTCAGTGGAATTCCAATTCAAATTTGGAAAGTCCTTTTATGGATACTGACAAACATTCTAAAGTTTATATGGAGAGGCAAAAGACCCAGAATAGCCAACACAACATGGAAGGTGAAAAATAAATGGAGGACTGACACTCCCTGACTTTAAGACTTACTATAAAGCTATAGTAAATCAAAACAGTGTGCTATTGGTGTAAGAATACAGAAATACAGTGGAACGGAGAGCCAGAAATATCCTCATAAATATAGTCAACTGGTCTTTGACAAAGGAGCAGAGGCAATACAATGGAGTAAAGATAGTCTTTGCAACAGTGGTAATGGAACAGGAAACAAAAGCAAAAATGAACTATTGGGACTTCATCAGGATAAAAAGCTTTTGGCACAGCAAAGGAAACAATCAACAAAACTAAAAGGCAATGTACAGAATGGGAGAAGATATTCCCAAATGACATATCAGATAAAGGGCTAGTGTCCAAAATCCATAAGGAACTCAAACTCAATACCCCAAAAAACAAAAAAATCCAGTCAAGAAATGGGCAGAAGACATGAACAGACATTTCTCCAAAGAAGACATACAAATGGCTAACAGACACATGAAAAAATGCTCCATATCACTCATCATCAAGGAAATACAAATCAAAACCACAATGAGATACCACCTCACATCAGTCAGAATGGCTAAAATTAACAAGTCAGGAAAGGACAGATGTTGGCGAGGATGTGGAGAAAGGGGAACCCTCCTACAATGTTGGTGGGAATGCAAGCTGGTGCAGCCACTCTGGAAAACAGTACGGAGGTTCCTCAAAAAGTTAAAAGTAGAACTACCCTATGACCCAGCAATTGCACTACTAGGTATTTATCCAAAGGATACAAAAATAGTGATTTGAAGGGGCACATGCACCCCAATGTTTATATCAGCAATGTCCACAACAGCCAAACTATGGAAAGAGCCCAGACGACTCATCGACAGATAAATGGATAAAGAAGATATGGTATATATAAGTTCAATGGACTATGACTCAGCCATCAAAAAGAACGAAATCTTGCCATTTGCAATGACGTGGATGGAACTACAGGGTATCATGCTAAGCGAAATAAGTCAGAGAAAGACCAATACCATGATTTCACACATATGTGGAATTTAAGAAACAAAACAGATGAACATAGGGGAAGGGAAGGAAAAATAAAATAAGATAGAAACAGAGAGGGAGGCAAACCATAAGAGACTCTTAGCTCTAGAAACAAACAGAGGGTTGCTGGAGGGAAGGTGGATGGGGGGATGGGGTAACTGGGTGATGGGCATTAAGGAGGGCACTTGATGTAATGAAAACTGGGTGTTATATGTAACTGATGAATCACTAAATTCTACCCCTGAAACTAATAATACAATATATATTAACTAAAATGAATTTAAACACAAAATAAAAAAAATAGTAATGGAACAACTGAACATTCAGGACATGCATAAAAATGAATCTAGACACAGACCTTACACCCTTCACAAAAATTAACTCAAAATGGGTCACAAACCTAACTGTAAAGTGCAAAACTATAAAGCTCCTAGAAATAGGGGAAAACCTTCATGACCCTAGGTATGACACTGCCTTTTTAGATATAACACCAAAGAAAGAATTGACAAGCTGGACTTCAGTAAAATGAAAACTCTGTCCTGTGAAAGATGATCTCAAGAGAATTAGAAGACAAGTCACAGACTGGGAAGAATATTTGCAGAAGACACATCAGATTAAGGGCTATTATCCAAAATATACAAAGGACTCCTAAAATTCAACAATAAAAAAATCAATTAACTTGATTAAAAAATAGTCCAAAGACCTTAGAAGACACCTCACCAAAGAAGACATACAGATGGCAAATACAGATGCTCCACATCATATGTCATCAGGCGGAAGCAAATTAAAACAAGATACCACCACACACTTATCAGAATGGCCAAAATCCAGAACACTGACACCACAACATGCTGGCAAGGATGTGGAGTAAAAGAAACTCACACTGCTGGTGAGGATGCAAAGTGGCACAGCCTCTTTGGAAGACAGTCTGGCAGTTTCTTACAAAAGTAAACATACTCTTACTAGAGGATCCAGCATATGCACTCCTTGGTATTTACCCAAATGAGTTGGAAAACTTATGTCTATACAAACATCTGTACATGGATGTGTATAGCAACTTTATTCATAATTGCCAAAGCTTGGAACCAAGGTGTCCTTCAGTAGGTGAATGGGTAAATACACTACGGTATATCCAGACAACAGAATATTATTCAGCACTTAAAGGAAATGAGCTATCAAGCCATGAAGATATATGGAGGAAACTTAAATGCATATTACTAAGTGAAAAAAGCCAACTTAAAAGGTTACATGCTGTATAATTCCAACTAAATGACATTCTGGAAAAGGCAGAACTATGGAGACACAAAAAGATCTGTGGTTTCCAGGGGTGAGGGGAGGTGGGGAAAGATGAATAGGCAAAGCATAGAGGATTTTTAGGGCAATTAAAATACTCCATGAGATATTATGATGATGGATACATGTCATTACCTATTTGTCCAAACCCAAAGAATGTACAACATCAAGAATGAACCCTAAGGTAGATTATGGACTTTGGGTGTTTTCTGATGAGTTATGTTGATAATGGGAGAAGCTATGCACATTAGGGAGTAAAAGGTATATGGGAAATACCTGTACTTCTGTCTTACTTTTTTGGTAAGCTTTAGGCTTCTCTAAAAATGTCTTTTTAAAAAGTTGATTATTTAAATATTAAGTTAAATCTATCCATTAAACTGGGAACCCTGGAAAAATCAAACCAGATTTAGGATCTTAATACTTTAAATATCCTTCAACATTCCAAGTGACTTCTTAGTTCTTGGTGCAGATCTTGCATAAAATTTCTTACAGGAATATTTGCATGTGACTGTCATCTGTTTCTAGCATGGAAGCTAGAATGGGAATGGTAGCCTGTTTCCTTTCAGGAGAGTATGAACATATTAGAACTGCATTTTATCACTTTTCACATACTGGCTGTTCATATCAGAATAGACTAGAGCAAATATAAAAAACCTCATTTGTCTCCAAATCGGTATGTTTTGAACAAATCATATTTTGCTTGCCAGAATAGTGGAAAAAAAATCAAGCGGCAGTTAAAGGTCATCCTAGCTCCATTTCTACTTGCTGCCATGTGGGTGAATGCAAATCAACGTCCAGGTATTGTTCTTTTATTTATTTATTTATTATTATTATTTTTTTATTATGTTATGTTAATCACCATACATTACATCATTAGTTTTTGATGTAGTGTTCCATGACTCATTGTTTGCGTATAACACCCAGTGCTCCATGCAGAACGTGCCCTCTTTAATACCCATCACCGGGCTAACTCATCCCCTCACCCCCTCAATTTGTTTCTCAGTCCATCGTCTCTCATGGTACGTCTCCCCTCCGATTGCCCCCCCTTCATTCTTCCCCTCCTGCTATCTTTTTTTTTTTTTTTGATGAGAAATTCCTCATATGGCTAAAATTAACAAGTCAGGAAACGACAGATGTTGGCGGGGATGTGGAGAAAGGGGAACCCTCCTACACTGTTGGTGGGA
>NC_138373.1:60976913-61088594 GCF_054177405.1 Leptonychotes weddellii | reverse complement strand
ATCAGTGAGATCATATGATACATGTCTTTCTCTGATTGACTTATTTCACTCAGCATAATATCTTCCAGTTCCATCCATGTTGTTGCAAATGGCAAGATTTCATTCCTTTTGATGGCTGCATAATATTCCATTGTATATATATACCACATCTTCTTTATCCATTCATCTGTTGATGGACATCTTGGCTCTTTCCATAGTTTGGCTATTGTGGACATTGCTGCTATAAACATCGGGGTGCATGTACTCCTTCGGATCATTACATTTGTATCTTTGGGGTAAATACTCAGTAGTGCAATTGCTGGATCATATGGTAGTTCTATTTTCAACTTTTTGAGGAACCTCCAAACTGTTTTCCAGAGTGGCTGCACCAGCTTGCATTCCCACCAACAGTGTAGGAGGGTTCCCCTTTCTCTGCATCCCTGCCAACATCTGTTGTTTCCTGACTTGTTAATTTTAGCCATTCATGTTAACCAAAAATCCAAGGCTTAATGTCAATGGCAGGAGAGAACAGTTCGAAGTACAGGACTGGTTATTAAGCACAAGTTCAAAATTCTAAAACTTTCATTTCGAATTCATACCAGTGTGTTTCTAACCATTTCAAATGCGTTTGAGGGAAGATTTTATAGCAATTTCTAATAAGGTGCAAGAAGTGGGTAACTGAACCAGATTTTCCTTTCCTGCTTTCGTCTCTTCCTCTGTAACATGCATGCACACATGCCATGAACATTTATACCTGCCTTTTCTCAAGCTGACCCCTCTGTCTAGAGTGCTGTTATCCATTCCATCTGAAAAACTTACTAATCCTATTCTTGAAAGATCAGTTCACATTTCTCTCATTCTGTAAGTCTTCCCCACCCTGCTCAGAAGTAAATGCCAATAGATTCCTGAATTCAAACATAAAGTGTTCAAACTTTAATTAGAAATGATTTTTTTTACTGTGTACTTTCTCAGAGTATTTCCAGAAGGCTTCATTTTTCTCTCTTGTATCCTCTAATTTCTACATATGTGCATATATTTTTGGTATAACTGTCCATCAGAGTCACAGTAAATGCAATTCACAATCTCCATGAACACCTGTTAACTTAAACAAAGGTAAAAAAATATATAACTGAGGTCAGGTTTGGTTAAGATGAAATAAACACAAACTACCCTGTGTGTTCCACTGAATGCAGCTAAAAAAACCTGGGGAGAATTCATGAAGGAGTTAAAGACTCTACAAGATAAATCATAGCAGGAAGACTGGGGAAGAAGACAAGACAAGAATTCAAAGTACCACTGAATCACTGAGGAAGTAATTTCTCCTACCCCCTGGCCTGGATTCAAGGCAGCCTAGATTTGGAAGTGGGCACTGGGGCATGGCACAGAAAAACTCTAGGAAGGCCCTGTAGCTTGGGCTCACAGAATAGGAAAGGGCTCAAAGAAGGGAGAAATCATTTTTTTCCCCTTGATTCTCTTGTGTCCCAATCCCTAGATCATCCCAAGGTAGTGGCTGAGATCATAGTGACAGCAAGAATGTATAGGTACCTAAAATGCCAAGAAAGGGGAACCTTCTTATCCACTCAGAGGAGCAGTGGCCCCAAGAGGATGGTACAAACTTTCATCAAGTTCTTCCTCACCATCTTCTTGTAGCTCTTCTTCCTGCAGGCATAGTTGTGGGAAGTATCTGGCAAAGTATGACAAAGGAAGTCCTGGATTTTGGGATAGAGAATGGACAAGGGAAGTCCCAGGGAACTGAAAGTACTAGGGAGATCATGGAAAGGGACAATGCAGGAAAGCAACAGTATAAAGTTGCTTGTGAACTCCTGGGTTCACATCCAAACTTCCCATGTATGGATCTGACTACAGGCTTTGAGAACTGAAGTAAGGATAAGACCATTAATCATGTCCCAGAATGGCCACTGTAGGGCACAAATCCAAAAAGCATTGTAAAAGCTTTGAAAACTGAACTGATATTGGAACCATAATCCACAGAAAGTTATTTAGGATGTAGAGCCTAATACAACTGGATAAGTTGCTTGCTAAACCAAAAATATCAAAATGCTCCACAAGATTTAAATAAGACCAAGAGTCTCATAAGATAATATTCAAAATGTCCAGGATACAATCCAAAATTACTTAGCATATGAAGAACCAGGAAAATCTCAACTTCTATATAGGAAAAGATGATCAAAAGATGGCAACACTGAGAACACAGAGATGTTGAAACTATCAGACAAAGACTTTAAGCAGCTAAGAGCTAAGGATGAATACTTGAAAAGAATGGAAAGATAGAAAGTCTAGGCTAATTCTTATCAGCAAAAAGAGGATATAGATAGGAACCCAAAGGAAATTTAGAATTAAAACTACCATAACAATTTTTTTTTGGAAAAAAATCACTGGACGGATGCAATAGCAAAATGGAGATCAAAGAAGAAAGATCAGTGAAGTTGATGGTAGGTAAATGGAAATTATCCAATTTGGACAATAAAGTGAAAACATTTAAAAAAATAAGCAGTCTCAGAGATGTGTGGAACAATAATAAAATATCTAACATTCAGTTAGAGTTCCAGAAGGAGAGAAAACAGTACCGAAAAAATAGTATCTAAACCTTTCCAGATTTAATAAAAAACACAAACCAAGAGATTAAAGAAGTTAACTGAATCTCAAACAGGACAAAGCCCCCCAAATCTGGGCTTAGACCATCAATCAAACCCTGATAACTAAAGTTAAAATAAATTCTGAAAAGAGACAGAGAAAATCATACACAACTATAAGGGACCAATGACTTAAAAGAAGGCAGATTTTATCATTAGAAATTAGGGATTTCATAAGGAAATGGAACATTTTTAAAGTGCTAAAAGAAAAAAACCTTTCAGCCCCGAATTCTATATCCAGTGAAAATATACTCTGAAAACAAAGGTAAAATAAAGATACTCTCAGATGAAGGAAAGTGAACAGAGTACACTACCAGCAAACCTGATATACTGCTAAAGGAAGATCTTCAGAAAGAAAGGGAAATGATATTAGAGGAAATTTTGAAATGTCAGGACTGAAAGAGGACACAAGAAATGATGCAGTCTACATGACAGCTATAACATAAAGGAGGGAGGGTAATGGAACCAAATAGGGGTAAAGTTTCCATATTTTACTTTGAGTGGTGAAATACTTATTCTAAGTAGACTATGAGAAGTATGTACATTCTCATCTACAGAGCAACTACTAAAAAATCAATACAAGAAGATATAGTAAAAAATGAAATAAACAAATGAAAATTGAATATTAAAAAATATTCAAATGATTCAAAAGAAGGCAAGAAAGGAGAAACAGAAGAAATTTAAAAAAAAACCAGAGGGAACAAATAGAAAGCAAATAATACAATGGTAAACCTAAATCCAAACATCAAAACTTAGATTATATGTAAATGATCTAAATGAGCCAATGTAAGGGATAGAGATTGTTAGAACAGATTAAAAAAAAACAAACAAAAACCTAAGCCCCATTTATAGCACCCTACAAATAAAATTATTTGAAGCATAATATAGATAGGTTAAAAGTAAAAATTTGGAAAAGAAATCTAGAGTGACAATTTTACATCAGACAAAGTAGACTCCGGAGCTAAGAATATTACCAGAAATCTAGAGAAACATTACATAATAAGAGGGACAATTTACCAAGAGGACATAACAATCTAAAAGAGTATGCACCTAACAACACAGCTTCAAAATATGTGACCAAGAGAACAGAAAGTAGAGAAAAATCCATGTGTATAACTGGAGACTTCAATACTCTTCTCACATTAATTGAAAGAACAAGCAGAACAAGTTAGAAAATCAGCAAGGATATAAATGAACTAAGCAACACTAACAACTCCTCCATCCAATTAACATTCGTAGAACACCCAACAAGAGCAGACTACACATTCTTTTCAAATACACATAGAGCACTAATGAAGACACACTATATCCAAGATCATATAATAAAACTTAAACTTAAAAGAAATGAAATCATCAGTTTGTTCTCTGATCATAATAAATTTAAACTAGATATCAATAGCAGAACGATAAGAAAATCTCCAAACACTTTGGGAATTAACATATTTCTAAAGAATCCATGGGTCAAAGAGAAAAATGAAAAAACACATCAATATTTTTGGGATGTACATAAAGCAGTGTTTAAAGGGAAATTTACAGTATTAAATGCTTATGTTACACAAAAGTTCTCAAATTAAAATTCTAAACTTCTGTGTTAAAAAAAAACAGAAAAAGGAACAAAGTAAGTCCAAAGCAAGCAGAGGGAAGGAATAAAGAGTAGAAATCAATAAAATTAAAGACAAAAAAAGGAAAGAAAAACAATGAAAAAGAACACTAGTTCTTTGAAAAGACCAATAAAATTAACAAACCATTAGTAAGACTGACAAACAAATAGAGGGAAGTCACAAACCACCAACATCAGGAATGAAAAGGGAATATCACTACAGAGCTAGGAGATAGTAAAAGGGTAATAAGGGAATATTCTGAGTTCAAGGAATAAACATTATGATGTAACATTTTTGACTCTTGAAGAGTTTATTCTTTTTTTTTTAAATTGAATGATAGGTGTTAAATTGCTATGGAGCTCATATATAAGAATGTTAAAATGTAAGTATATGTAATATGCTAGAAATTAGATTATTTTCAACTTACACTTAAAATGAAAAATTTTGTATGCTCATTAAGAAATTTGGGAGGCAGTTTATAATTATTTTATATAATATAAATTTGGAGGCTAATAATAGTACCTCTTAGGGTAGCTGTGAGGATTAAATTAAATTTAGTATGTGCTTAGTACTATACCTGGCACATAGTAAGTGCTATGTAATTGTTAGCTATTTTCCTTAATACAGTCCTGTAAGGTGAACATCTCTACACACACAAATTTGAAAACTGAAATGGACCAATTCCTCAAAAATTAGAAATTATTAAAACTCATCCAAGATAAAAAAGCTAACTTGAATATTCCTATAACTGTTTTAAAAATTGAATTTGTAGTTTAAGATCTTCCCCCCAAACAAAACTCCAGACCCAGATGGTTTCCCTTGCAAATTTTATCAGACATTTAGAGAAGAGCACTAATTTTAAATAATCTTTTCAAGAAAATAAAAAAGGAACACTTTCTAATTCATTTTATTAGGCTAGAATTTTCCTGATACCAAAACCATATAAAAATAGTATAAAAAAGAAAGGAAACTATAGACCAATATCCTTAATGAAAATGGACTTAAAAATTTTCAACAAAATATTACCACATCTAATTGAGCAATATGTAAAAGGAAAATGAGTGAGTGGGGCTTTCCAGGGAATCCAACACTGGTCCAATATTTGAAAATCCATTACTACATTTATTGTATTAACAGACTAAAGAAGCAAAACCACATGATCCTATCAACTGACACAGAAAAACCATTTGAAAAAACTCAACATCTATTCATGATGAAAACTGTCAGCAAACTAGGAACAGAAACTTACTCAATTTGGTAAAAGGCATCTACAACAAACCTTATGTTAACATTACACTTATAAAAGACTGAATACTTTCCCTTTAAGACTGGGAAAAAGGAAAATGTCTACTCTTTCCACTCCTGATATTTTATGTCCATAAAGAGGAATAAAAAGTATACAGATTAGAAAGAAAGAAATAAAACTGTCCCTATTTGAGAAGATTGTCTACATAGAAATCCCAAAGAATCTACAAAAAATTCCTGGAATTATCAAGTCCACAGGATACAAGGTCGACACACGAAAATCAATCATATTGCTTGCTATATTAATAGAAATGAACAAATGGAAACTAAATTAAAAACAAAACATTCCAATAGTTTCTCCCTTTAAAAAAGAAATACATAGGTATAAATCTAACAAATCATGCATATAATCTGTTTTTGAAACTACAAAACACTAAAGTGAGAAATCAAAGACTTATGCAGCATAAAAAATCAACATACAAAAATCAGCTGCAATTCTATATACCAACAATGAACTATCTGAAAGAGAAATAAAACAATCTCACATATAAGAGCATCAAAAAAAAAAATTAAAATGCTTAGGAGTAAATTTAACCAAAAAGGTGAAAGATCTATACACTGAAAACTGTAAGACATTGATAAAAGAAATTGAATATGATACAAATAAATGGAAAGCTATTCTGTGTTCATGAATTGGAAGAATTAATATTGTTAAAATGTCCATACTACCCAGAGCCATCTCTAGATTCAATGAATTCCCTACCAACATTGCAATGGCATTTTTTTTTTTTTACAGAAACAGGAAAAAACAATCTTAAAAGGCCCTATTTAGCCAAAGCAATCTTGAGAAAAAAGAATGAAGGAAAGGGGTTTTGCTTCTTTCTGATTAGGATTTTTAAATCTTTTTAATTTGAAATAGTTTTAGACTTACAGAAAAGTTGTAAAACTAGCACAGACTTCCAGTATACCCTTCAACCAGCTTCCCTTAATGAGAACATCTTACATAATCACAGTACTATTATTATGGAAACCATTATATTAATGTTAATATATTATATTAACTAACATACAGACCTTATTTGACTTATGCAAGTTTTCCCACTAAGGCCTTTTCCTTTTCTGGTTCAGAAACTAATTCTGGACCCACAGTGCCTTTAGTTGTCAAGTCTCCATAGCCTCCTCCAAAATTTCACAATCCAATCATGTCTCTGAGAAGTTGCTTTAGTCTTTGCTTTTTCTTATGACCTTAACACTATTGAACACCGATCACTGGTTTTGTAGGGTGCCCCTCAATTTGATTTCCCTGATGTTTTCTAATGATTGGATGAGGAAATACGTTGTCAGCAAGAATACCACTGAAGTGCTATGCCTTTGTTAATATATCTCACCAGTGGCATATAATGTCACTATATTTTATTACTGGGACATTAACCTTGATCACCTAGTTAAGAAGGTGTCTGTCAGGTTTCTTTATACTAATTACTATGTCTTTAATATTAATAACTATCTGGTGAGGAAATACTTTGATATTATGCAAATATCCTTTTTCTTCATATACTTTCACCCACTAATTTTAGCATTCATTGATGGTTCTTTTTTTTTAACAATTTATTTATTTATTGGAGGGAGAAAGAGAGAGTGAGTACACCTGAGCGGGGAGGGGGGGGGAGGGCAGAGGGATAGAATCTTCAAGCAGACTGCCTGCTGAGCTTGATTTCAGGACCCATGAGATCATGACTGGAGCCAAAACCAAGAGTCGGATACTTAACCAACGGAGCCACCCAGGTGCCTGCATCAATTATTACCGTGGTGTTTGCCTAACAGCGATTTTCCACTTCCCTAATTACTTCTTAATTTATAACTGAAATTCTACTATAAGAAAGAACTCTTCCTTCTCTCCCATTTATTATTTATATCAGTATGGATGTATGGATATTTACTTTATTCTACTGATTATAATGCAGTACTATCATTATTTATTTTGCTGCTAAAATTATTCCAGATTTGGCCAATGGGAGCTCTCCTCATGTTGGCTCTTGGGCCCTTTTCACAGAATGACTTTTTAAAAAACACTTTCTTGTTGTTCTGGGTTTAGCTTATATTTTCCTTACCTCAGTTCTAGAATCAGCCATTTATGCAAAGAAACTTGGTACCTTTTATTGGAGAATGGTACTTGAGTCCCAGATCTGGGCACTAGGTATGCTAACTGCTACTGGGTATCATTGTTTCCATGCATTCTTAGCAAACAGAGCTAGGAAATATATGTATGTATACTAATACCTGCAAAAAGCCCATCTATATTTTTGTATCTATGTATCTTTATATATATTAAGAACCATGAGTTCATATTGATACCTCTGATTCCAATAGAAAGCCATAGGATTTATTCTAGACTTCTCACTTTTCCTTGTTTGTAACTTCTTTCCCTGATACTGAGAAATTTTGGTCTCATTATCCTCAATACATCCACTTATTTGTTCAGTTCCAGTATATACATAAAGTAGTTTCAGAATAAACCATAGCTTTTAAGAAACAAATTTATTTACTAGAGGGAAAATGGGGATGGGGTAGTAGGCATGGGGGGATGACACATCTCTGAGCATACCTTTTTGTATAGCTTACATATATAACCATGAAAATGTTTTCCATTCACACAAAAATAATTTAAGTCACTCAGCAGACAGGGAGAATGGACAATGAAATACAAGCAATGACAAATGAACGTAACTATATTATAAATGAGGTGTATAACACATTGAAGGGGGTGGGAAAGACAAGAAATAACCTAAGTAACTTTGGAAAACAACATTTTGAATATATACTATAAGGGTAATGACAAAAAGAACTGTACATATTGTGATCTAGGTAGCAAATTTGTTTGACCAGGATTTTAAAGAGAAGAGAGTATACAACTGAGGTTCAGGATTGTGGGAAAAGCCCAAATTCCTTCATTAGTGTCATCTCTTAATATTTAGATATTTAGAGGTAATTAAGTATTAGAGGTGTATATTTAGTGCAAATGAAATTGGATTCTCTTATAAGTACAGCCAGAGCATACCTCTGTGGTCATGTGGGCCAGTCTTTTCATTTTATAGATGCAGAAGTGGAACTCAAGAGACATAGTGGTATAAATGAAGACTAGAAACCATGTGCTGAGCTTTTTCTACATTACACACTACTTTGGTTGAAAAAGGTTCCAAAGAGTAGGTTAAACTGACCCTTGAGGGAGAAGTATAATATGATTCAATGCTGAGTTATATAGTGATTGATGTATTCTTTGCATAAGATTACTATAGTATTTTGTTATAACCTGTGCCTAAGAAAGCCTTTTTGCTATGGATAACATCAGAATATTAAATATTTTTATTGTAAAGAAGTTTTCATTTCCTTGGCATTTTTGTAAGCATGCAAATTTCTATAGAGTTTTAAAAACTTCAAGTCAGAAAAATGTTTAAGTCACTATTGGGATCATTTTTTCAGCTCATCAATTAAAAAAATAAGGAATAACAAACATACTAAACAATATTTTATATTATCAGATTAGTTACTAGTTAGTTATTAGATTACTTTCTAAAACTAAAATTATGAGAGGCCTATAAAAACAGGTGTCTCAAAAGTAAGAGCATATATTTAAAAACGTTTAACTGACAGAAGCATAAGAGTTTTGGGTTGAACCACAAGAAGCTCTTATAAGATGCGTATAGATATGTTGGAGAACTGCCAAGTTATACTATCCTCCCTACACACAACAGGACTTAATTAACCTACTTTTATTTATTTTTGAAAGTGAACATGTCCTAGTTTACTTAATATCTACAATAAAAATATTGCTTCTTCTCTATATTCCTTCTAAGAACTTGATCTAACTTGAGATTTTATTCACAGCTAAGAATAGCTTTTTAAAGGTACTTATTACATAATTAACATTTCAATGGCACATTATATTTTCAAATATACTTTGGATTGTTGATTTACACTATGCTACAGATCTGTGACTATCAGTTCCATATGCTGGTCTCTAGCATGGACCACTTTCTTCTCTATTGCTTCTCGCTTTTCTTAAAAGTTTTAAAGTAACTCACTGGCATAAATGGTGTGGCTTCTATTAACTGACAGTAAAGGGGCTTTGCTTCACAATTTCTTGGTCACCCTCAAGGAACCAGAAAGGAAACACTTCACTCAGCAATTTATCTTCTAAAAGCCTAAGTTGCAGCTACTCTATTTTGGAAGCAAAAACACTGCTAATCTCTTTTTCAATAGCAGGAAATTTTACATACTGCTGTCTTCTTGAAGTTTTAGTAGTGATATGATCACCCTACACTTTTCCCCTTGTTTTTGTTTGCTTTTCACACTGGATAGTAGTTTATGAATGGGATGCTCAAGAAAGAACACAAGAAGAGCAGTGCAGACAGGGGTCATGAAAGAAAAGAATCTGAAGGTAACTGTGAAAACACTGGAGCTCTATCAAGCAGGCTGACTGCCCTTCAGAGCAAGCTCCTTTCTCCGTAACTCAAGTTTTCTTTTTCTGCCTCAGGAGCAGGTTGGTTTGGTCAACCACGTACAATCTGATAGACTAACTTTTCAAATTCAGCCACAGGGATCATCTTGAGGAGCCATAGAACAATTCAAAGGTAGAAGTACTCTGTTCGTATCTGAAGCCCCACTACAGAAACTTTCATTTAAATGCATGACTTAATGGTAACCAACTAAATGAATTATTAAGAGTTACTAACCTTGATATTTGTGAATTTAAATTAATGCAAGAAGTCTTGGTTGCCTTGCATCGCTGGGCAGTGTTGCAGATCTGTTGTGCACATTTTCACAAAGACATTTTAAACTCTCACAATGGGAATGGATACTTTTTAACTGATAGAATGCCAGAATTATCTTGATTTGTGATTTTTGGTGGCTGATAATAATTTCTTACTTTGGTCAAAATAGTTTATGAAAGGAACACAGTTTTGTGTTTACTGATTTGTTCTATTTGGTCAGGCAAGACTGTTTTGAACATGGTATGACACACATAAACCTTTCATTTTTTTAAATTAGGTGAGGTAAAACCTAAAGTAGTGCTTAGACAGATTTAGAAATGTAGTTTATTTACAAAGAAATGTATCTCAACTGGAGGATTTTTTTTCTTTATGGGAATTTTAAGTAGTTTTTAGTGTCTGAGAATATTCTCTTTAAAATAATGCATGTTGAATAATAATGACTCAAATGAAAATAGTTAGGTTAAGGTGGGAATTAATGTGTAATTCTAAATATCCTATGACTTGGGTATCAACTTTACCATAAAAGTTGGTTATATATAAATCTTTAGGTAGGTTGTATACAAAACAAATTGTAATTATTATACAAATCATAGTAAGTATTAATGTTCACTACATGTTTCATTAATTTTATTTACCTATACTTATATTTTTTGCTTCATCATCATATATAATTAAGAAAACCCTAGAAGGAAATTATTGTATATACCCACATTTTTACTCTTTCCTGTGTTCTTTCTTCCTTCTTGATATTCCAAGATTCCTTCTTTTACCATTCCCTTTTTATTTAGACAGTTTCTCTTAACCATTCACCTAGGGTAGATTTGCTGGGGACAAATTCTTAGTGTTCCTTCATTTAAAAATGTCCTGATCTCTTCTCCATTCTTAAAGGATATTTTCTCTGGATACAGAAATCAGGGTTGACAATTTTTTTCTTTTAGCATTTGAAGTGTCCCATTTCTGCCTGGTCTCCACAGTTTCTTGTGAGAAATTACTTTCATTCAAATCATTTTTCCCATATAGATAAAGATATCCCTTTTCTCTCTTTGCTTTCAAGATTTTTTTCTTTGTCTTTAGTTTTTAGGAATTTGACTATGATGTGTCTTGGCATTGATTTCTTTGGGATTTGTTTGGGATACAGGTTTATGTCATTTGCCTAATTTTGGGAAATTTCAGCTATTAATTCTTTGAATACTTTTTCAGCCCATCCTCATTCTTTTCTCCTGGAATTCTGAGGACATAAACATTAGATCTAAACAGGCTGCTCAAACTCTGCTCTGTTTTTCCAGCCTATTTTCTTTCTTTTGTTCAGATTGGGTAAATTAAATTCTATTGTTCTATCTCCATCTTCATTGATTGTTTCAACTGTCCTTCCATGCTGCTACTGAGTCTGTATACTGAGTGCTAAAATTTTATTTACTGTATTTTTCAGTTCTAAATTATCTATTTGGTGCTTCTTTATATTTTCTGTTTCAACAAAGAGACTGTATCTTTCTCTCCATCCTTTTTTTTTTTTTGAAGTATAGTGACACGACATTGTATTAAGTTTAGGTGCACAACATAATGATTTGACATTTGTATACATTCAGAAATGATCACCATGATAAGTCTACCATGTGTCACCATACAAATTTACAACTTTTTTCTTTTGATAAGAACTTTTTAGATTTACTTTCTTAGGAACTTTCAAAATTGCAATACATTATTAACTATAGTCCCCATGTTGTACATTACATCCCTATGACTTACTTACATTATAACTGGAAGTCTGTATCTCTTCATCTCTTTCACCAATTTTGACCCCCCACCACACTCCCCTCTGGCAACCACCAAACTTTTCTTATATCTGGAGTTTTCTTTTTTCATTTGTTTTGTTTTTTTTTAGATTCCAGATATAAGTGAAATCATATGGTGTTTGTCTTTCTTGGTCTGACTTATTTCACTTAGTGTAATACTCTGTAGGTCCATCTATGTTGTCACAAATGGCAAGATTTCATCCTTTTTTATAGCTGAGTAGTATTCTATTGTATATAGATATGCCACACATATCATCCTTATCCATTTATCTATCAATGGACATTTAGGTTGTCTCAATATCTTTGCTATTATATAAATAATGCTGCAGTGAACATATGGGTGCATATATCTTTTCAAGTTAGTGTTTTCCTTTTTTTCAGATAAATATCCAGAAATTGAATTGCTGGACTGTATGGCAGTTCTATTTTTAAGTTTCTGAGGAACCTCCATGCTGTTTTCCATAGTGGCTGTACCAACTTACATTCTCACCAAAAATGCATGACGGCTCCCTTTTTTTCACATCCCCACCAACACTTGTTATTGATTTTTATCTTTTTGATAACAGCCATTTTGACAGGTGTATAAAGTGATATCTTATTGTGGTTTTGATTTGTATTTCCATGATGATTAGTACTGCTGAGCATCTTTTCATGTGCCTGTTGGCCCATCTTTGGAAAAATGACTCTTGAGATCCTCTGTGCATTTTTAATTGGACTGCTTTTTTGTTGTTCTTGCTATTGAGTTGCTTGAGTTCTTTATATACTTTGGATATTAAACCCTTATTGAATATATGATTTGCAAATATCTTCTCCCATTCTGCAGCTTGCCTTTTTGTCAATGGTTTCCTTCACTGTGCAGAAACTTTTTAGTTTGATATAATCCCATTTGTTTTTTTTTTTTAATTTTTTGCTTTTGTTGTCATTGTTTCTAGAATCAGATCCAAATACATATCAATGAGACTAATGTCAAGGAGCTTACCACCTATGTTTTCTTCTAGTAGTTTTATGGTTTCTGGTCTTAGATCAAGTCTTCAATCCATTTTGAGTTAATTTTTGTGTGTGATGTAAGATAGTGGTCCAGTTTCATTATTTTGCATGTGGTTGTCAAGTTTTCCCCACATACTTTATTGAAGAGACTGCTCTTTCCTCATTGTATAATCTTGTCTCCTTTCTTGTAAATTAATTGAGCATATATCTGTGAGTTTATTTCTGGGCTCTCTCTTCTGTTCCACTGATCTACATGTCTGTTTTTCACACCAACATCATATTGTTTTGATTCCTATAGCTTTGTAGTATAATTTCAAATCAGGGAGCATGGTGCCTCTAGATTTGTTCTTCTTTTTCAGGATTCCTTTGACTATCTGGGATTTTTTGTGGTTTCATAAACCTTTAGGGATTGTTTGTTCTGTTTCTGTGAAAAATGCCATTGGAATTTTGATAGGGATTGCACTGAATGTGTATATTGCTTTAGGTAATATGGATATTTTAACAATATTAATTCTTCCAATTCATGAGCACAAAATAGCTTCCAACTTATTAGTGCCTTCTTCAGTTTTTTTCATTAGTGTCTTATAGCTTTCAGTGTATAAGTCTTTCACCTCCTTAAATTTATTCCTAGGTATTTTATTCTTTTGATGCAGTTGTAAAGGGGACTACTTTCTTAATTTCTGTAATAGTTCATTGTTAGTGTATAAAAAGGCAACATATTTTTGTATATTTATTTTTGTACTGTGAAACTTTACTGAGTTTATTAGTTCTAAAAGGTTTTTTTTTTTTTTTGGTGGAGTCTTTAGGGTTTTCTATATATACAAATCATGTAATTTGCAAATAGTGACAGTTTTACTTCTTCCTTTCCAATTTGGATGCCTTTTATTTCTTTTTCCTGCCTAGTTGCTCTGGCTACGACTTCCAATACTATGTTGAATATAAGTGGTGAGAATGGGCATCCTTGTCTTATTCCTGATCTTAAGGGAAAAGCTTTTCGCCATTGAGTATGATGTTAACTGTGGGCTCATTATATATGGCCTTCATCATGTTGAAGTATGCTCTGTCTATATCCACTTTGTTGAGAGTTTTTATTATAAATGGATGTTGAATTTTTTCAATTCTTTTTCTGCATTACTGTGATGATCATTTAATTTTTATTCTTCATTTTGTTAATGTGGTGTATCACTTTGATTTGTAGATGTTGAACCATCCTTGCTCTCCTTAAATAAATTCCAGTTGATCATGGTATATAATTCTAATGTATTGTTGAATTTGGTCTGCTAATATTTTGTTGAGGATTTCTGTACCTATGTTTATCAGGGATACTGGCCTGTAATTTTCCTTTTTTTGTTGCATCCTTGTGCTGGTTTTGGTTTAAGGGTAATGCTGGCTTTGTAAAATAAATTTGGAAGCATTCCCTTTTCTTCAATTTTTTGGAAGAGTTTGAGAAAGGCAGATATTAACTTTTTTTTGAATGTTTGGTAGAATTCACCAGTGAAGCCATCTGGTCCTGGACTTTTGTGTGTTGGGGTTTTTTGATTAATTCAATCTTTTTGCTAGTAATTAATCTATTTAGATTTTTCTATTTCTTTATGATTCAGTCTTGGAAGACTGTATGCTATTCATTTCTTCTAGGTTGTCCAGTTTGCTGTATTTAATTGTTCATGGTATTCTCTTATGATCCTTTGTTTTCTTTGGTGTTAGTTGTAACTTCTCTTTTCCTTTCTGATTTTATTTGAGCTCTCTCTCTTTTCTTCTTGGTGAGTCTAGCTAATGGCTTGTTGATTTTATTAATCTTTTTAAGGAACCAGCTCTTAGTTTCATTGATCTTTTCTACTGTCTTTTCAGTGTCTATTTCATTTATTTCTGCTCTCATTTTCATTCTTTTCTTCTTTCTGAGATCATACTGTTTTAGCTGAAGCATGTTCTTAATTGCTTGCTGAAAGATTATTTATTATGGCTGCAATCCATGAGGATCCATGTCAGGTAATTCTAACATCTTTATCACCTCACTGTTGGTGTTTGTTGACTGTCTTTTCTAATTAAGTGGAAGTTTTTCTGGTTCTGGGTATGACAAGTGATTTTTGAATGAAACTTGGACATTTAAGTTATTACATAGAGACACTAAATCTTATTTAAATCTTCTATTTTAGCAGGACTCCTGTGTGAAAGAAGGCATTGTCCCATTACTGGCAAGTGTTAAGGTTTTTGTGGGTTGGCTTCTCTAGCACCCAGTCTGATCTATGAGAAATGTATAAGAGGGTACATAAGCTAAAAGAAAACCCAGGGAACTCACTGCAGTATTGTTCCTTGGTTCCTCAGGTCCCTAAGTCTGTCTGTCTCCTTCTATCTACCTTTTAGACTCTTCTGTTTGTTTTATATATAATGTTGAGATTTTGGCTGTACTTAATAGGAGGAATAGAGAAAAGTGTATCTACTCCATCTTTCTAGAAGAGGAAGTCTCTACAGTTTTTTTAAAAAACAATTGATAAAGAATTATGTGATTATCTTATTTTACTTCTTCCTGGATGCCTTATGTAGGGCCACAAAAACTCCTTAATCTCTATTCATACTTTATATAAAAATGTTTCTTAAGAAAGAAAAGTGACACACAGATGGAATTTCCAAGTAGCTCAGATTTTAAAACTGTATTTACAAAGAACAGAAAGAATATCATATAGCCAAGGATAAATATATGAGTTAAGACAATGTAAGGCCTAAATAGTGCCAGGAAGATAAAAAATGTAAAAAACATGAAGCTCTCAAAATGCTGGGGAAAGCCATTGTTTTGAAATTGATGGTATAATTAATGAAGATTAAAATAAAAAAAGGAAAGCATCTTAATTCATTCACTCATTTGTAGGAGTATTTTTAGGCATATAATATGGATTAAAGATTAGTGGTAAAAGATAGAGATCAATAAGATACAGTCCTTGCCCTCAATAATTTTTTTAGTGACACAGAGTGATCAGTCGATCACACTGTCAATCACAATACAATGTGTAAAAGCTATGAACAATTGTGGAAAGTTAATTTACTATGTCTATGGAGGTTAGGCAATGGTTTACAGAGGAGGTGATAGAAAAGGAAGAGAAGGAAATGCTAGGAAGATGGAATAGGATATACAAAGGTTTAAAGAAATGAATATGTACAAAGGGAGTGGTGCAAAATCAAGGTTGGAAAGACAATGCGTAGCTGTCATGCTAAAGAATTTAGACTCAAATCCTATGGGCAACCAGGAACTACAAGAATTAATTTTGATTTTCTCTTCCAGAAAGTGTAAGTTCAGGAACCCAAAGGGAATGAACACTCAGGATAGACAGGTCATTATACAGAAGCACTTGGGTCTCCTGGCTCATATAAAATACCTTCAGAAAATATAAAAGCACTTGAAAATAAATCACTGACCTGGTTATGATCTTTGAGGAACAGTGAAGATTAGGAGAGATGAACATATGTCATTCAATTTGCACCTTCTATCTCTCATTTCCTTTTGTAAACTACAGGTCAGAAATATTTGATTTATATCCTACAAACGTTTTCTAGAATAGATTATAAAGGTTGTGTGTCTGTGTGTGTTTTAAAAAAACCACATTGATCATAAGCATCCAGGATGGGTTCACTGAAAAAAAGTCATATAAACTGGTCTCATATCCATTTCTGACAGTATTACTAGGAGACATGATCTCATATGATATTTATTTTTGAAAATATGGATGGGGTAAAAATAATTGAATAAATGTATTCAAAAAGTGATTTATAGAATGATGACAATAGAAGAAAGCTAGTGCCATACCACTAGGTCTGTTCTTGGCCTGACTCACCACGTTTCTGGATGACAAGAAGGACATGGACATGACAAATGACAGAATCAGAGTGAAAAACAGATACAGGGACTGGTTCCAACAAGATTAAGAGTAATAAATGTCTCATAATTAGATCCCCTCCAAACATAACCATCAAATGGAGGAAACCATGGAATCATCTTAAGCTCCTTTTTCTTCTGCAATCCTGACCAAGTCCATCAATAAGTCCTACTGACTCCTACTTTCAAAATATAACCGGAATTTGATGCCTTCTCACTATCTTTATTGCTACCTTCCTAATTCAAACTGCCACCTTAGATTATGGTAATAACCTCCTTATTGGTCTTCCGGCCCCTACTCTTGCCTTCTATAGTTTATTCTCAAAAGAGCAGCCAGAGTCATACTTCCAAAATAAAAATCAAATTATACTATTACTCTATTCAAATTCTTCTAATGTCTCCACATTTCAATAAAAGTATTCCCAGGATGCCTGGGTGGCTCAGTTGGTTAAGTGTCCAACTCTTAATTTTGGCTCAGGTCATGATCTCAGGGTCATGGGATTGAGCCCCACGTCGGGCTTCCTGGTTGGCGGGGAGTCTGCTTGGGATTCTCTCTCTTCCTCTCCCTTTGCTCCTCTCCCCGCTCATGCTCTTTCTCCCTCTCTAAAAATAAATAGATAAATCTTAAAAAAAAAAAATACTCCCAATAGCTTTTAAGACCTTTTAATGTTCTGGCATTCCACTGATTCACTGGCTTCATTTCTACTAATCTCTCCCTCCTTCACTTTGCTCATGAGCCTCCTGGCTGTTCCTCAGATGCCAGAATAAATATTGCAGTGATGTCCTGAGAACAGACTGAATTGTTGAATCATTATATTGTACACCTGAAAGTAATATAACACTGTATGTTAATTTCACTTGAATTAAAAAAAGAGAAAAAAACAACAAAAAAATAAAGTTCATGAAATTAGTAGGAAAAAAAAATCAAATTGATGGCTTGTGGCCCACTGATAAGAAGTTGATGAGAAGGGTACTTTACCACTGTGTTATTTTTTCCAAAATCCCACACTCTCATATAATCATGCGAAAAATATCAGACAAACCTAAACCACAAACACCTCACCAGTACTCCTCAAAACTCAAGGACATGAGAAACAGCAAAAGGCTGGTCACCTGAAACTGAGGAGACATAACTAAATACCATGCAGTAGAGGCTGGAGTGGATCCTGAAAAAAGAGGATGTTAACGGACGAACTAGTGAAATCCAAATAAAGTCTGGAGTTTAGGTTAAAAAAAAATTGAGTCTTCTAACACATGAACAAATTTATATCTCCACTTATTGAGAAATTTGCTAATACCTCTAATAAGAGTTTATAATCTTTTCATGTGGTTTTACACATCTATTCTCTTTTATAGCTCTTACTGATGTATAAAGAAGACTTTGAATTCATATAGTTAGTATCCAAAAACTTGCCAAATTCCCTTATTAGTTCTAATAATTTAGTTGGATTCCTTTTTATATACAGTTATATCATCTGTTAATAATGAAAGTTTTGTTTTTTGTTTCCTTTCTAATCCCTATATTTGTTGATTTATTTTCTTGTCTTATTGCACTGGGTAGTAATTCTAATAAAAGACTGATAAAAAGTGGTGAGAGCAGAAATCATTACCTTGTTCTTGACTGTAAAAAAATGTCTTCAACATTTTGTCATTAAGTATAATGTGATAGATTTTAAAGAAACATACTTTATTAGAACAAGGAAGTACCCTCTATTCCTATGTTTCTTGCTTTTATGATACTATTCATATGTACTAAATTTTACTTAATGTTTTTCTGTCTGTTGAGATAAATATTTGATTGTTCTCATTTAGTCCAGTAAAGTGGTATTTCTGAATTGGTTTAAGTGTTATTCTGACCTTGCCTCCCACATATGTACATACATATATTTTGTATAACTAATATTTTGCTTGGAATTACTGTCTGTATACAGCTGAGTGAGTCTGTAATTTTCCTTTCTTATACTTATTTCGTTTTGGTATTGAGGTTATGGTAGCCTCATTTAAAGAGTTGGGGACATCTTCCCTCTTACACTAGGCTTTGGAAGAGTTGTCTAAAATTGGAGTTATTAGTCCCTTGAGTGCTTAGAAAAACTTACCAGTAATGCCATCTGGGCTAGAGTTTTCTTTGTAGGAGAGAAAAAACATATAAATTTTATAATATATACATACATGATATATACATATATGATATATATGATATATGTATACACAAACACACGCACATATACAGATACATAAATTATCATACAGAAAATTTTATTGTTTTTTCTTTTGGTGTATGGTTCTTTGAAATTTTTTTTTTAAAGATTTTATTTATTTGACAAAGAGAGACACAGTGAGAGAGGGAACACAAGCGGGGGAGTGGGAGAGGGAGAAGCAGGCTTCCCGCGGAGCAGGGAGCCCGATGCGGGGCTCGATCCCAGGACCCTGGGATCATGACCTGAGCTGAAGGCAGACGCTTAACGACTGAGCCACCCAGGCGCCCCTGGTTCTTTGAATTTTAACACATGTACAGATTCATATAACCACCACCAAAATCAGGACACCGAGCAGTTCCATCACCCCCCAAAACTCCCTAATGCTATCCCTTTAGAGTCACACTCTCCCTAGCTCCAGCCCCCGGCAGCCACTGATTTATCACCTAACGTATACTTTGTCTTTTTGAAAATGTCATATATATGAAATCATAAATATGTAACCTTTTGAGACTGGCTTCTTTCACTCAGCATAATGATTCTGAGATTCATCCAACTTGTTGCTTATATTAATAGTTTGTTCATTTTTACTGCTAAGTAGTAGACCACTATATGGATGTACTATAGTTTCCTTATCCTTTCACCTGTTGAAGGACAATGAGTTATTTCCAGTTTTTGGCAATTATGAACAGAGCTTCTTTGTGTTAGTGTACAAGTTTTTGGGTAAACCTAAGTTTTGATTTTCCTAGGAAAAATACCCAGGAGAGGGACTATTGGGTCATATAGTTTATATTTAATTTTATGATAAACTGCCAATCTATTTTCCAGAGTGACATATCACTTAAAATGAGCAATGTACAAGAGTTTCAGTTGTTCCATATCTTCACTACCTCTTTATGGGAATATTTTTGACCATCATTTCAATTTCTTTTTTTTTTTTTTTAAGATTTTATTTCTTTATTTGACAGAGAGAGACACAGCGAGAGAGGGAACACAAGCAGGGGGAGTGGGAGAGGGAGAAGCAGGCTTACCGCGGAGCAGGGAGCCCGACGCGGGGCTCGATCCCAGGACGCTGGGGTCATGACCTGAGCCGAAGGCAGACGCTTAACGACTGAGCCACCCAGGCGCCCCCATCATTTCAATTTCTTTAGAGGTTTTAGAACCATTCATGTTTTCCAATTATTCCCCAGCCAGTTTTGGTTAATAATTTCTAGTATCTTGTTCATACTTTCAAATTTATGGGAATGCAGTTGTTCACAATACTTTCTTTTACCTTGTCAATGTCTGTAGTATCTTGTTATGTCCTCTTTCATTCTTTTTTTTTTAAAGATTTTATTTACTTGTCAAAGAGACAGAAAGAGCACACAATCAGGGGGAGCCACAGGCAGAGGGAGAAGCAGCAGCGAGAGAGGGAACACAAGCAGGGGGAGTGGCAGAGGGAGAAGCAGACTCCCCGCTGAGCAAGGAGCTCGATGTGGGGCTCGATCCCAGAATCCTGGATCATGACTTAAGCCGAAGGCAGACGCTAAACCGCCTGAGCCACCCAAGCATCCCATCCTCTTTCATTCTTGATTTTTGGCTATTTATATATTCTCTCTTTTTTTCTTGGTCAATCTTGTCAATAGTTTTCAAAGAACAGAGTTTTGCCTATGCTGACCTTTTGTACTGTAGGTTTATTTTCAATCTTACATTTTTTTTTTGTTTTTACTTTCAAAATTTTCAGTTTGCTGTTCTTTTTCTAAATTCTTAAAATAGATGGTTAGCCCACTAACTTTTAGCCAGAACCTTTACTAAGATATGTACTTAAGGTTCAAAATTTCCCTCTAAAAACTGCTTTCAATAAATATTCCATATAGTTGAAAAATGTTTTGCGATTACTATGTACATTGCTTATACACCTTAGGCATATTTTCAAATCTACATCCTCTTTGGTTTTGTTTGATTATTCTATCAATGACTAACCGAGGTGTGTTAAATCTTCTATAATGACTAGATTTGTATTTCTCTCCTTGTGGACTGCCTATTTTTCTTTCTATATTTTTGAAGCCTTGTTATTAGGTACAAACACATTTATAATAATATTTTATTAGGGAATTTAATCTTTCATTATTATAAAGTGATCCTATTGTCTATAATAATGCTTTTAAGCCTTAAAGTTGATATTATCTGAAATTAACTTAGTCACATCCACTTTTTAAAGTATTTTCATAGGAAATACTATGTACCTATTGTATCTATTTTTTCCATGTATTTGTAATTTTCTCTGTTCTTACATCTCAGATCCTCTATGAAGGATATCTTTCCTCATGCCTAAAATATATTCTTTAAAATTTGCTTTAGTAACAAGGGTCTACTGATAACAAATTTTTTATTTTCAAACTTGCCTGAAATCATCACCTTATTTCACCTCCTTTCTTAAGAGATATTTTTGCTAAATACAGAAGTCTGTATTGGCAGGCATCTTTTTATTGTCTGGCTTCCATTGTGGTTACTGAAAATTCAGCTGTCAGTCTAACCGCCATTCTCTCAAACCCAATCTCACTTTTCTGATTTACTTTTAAGAGTTTTCTTTTTGTTTTGGTTGTTCTGCAATTTCACAAAAATGTCAGCGGGGGTAGATTTATTTATACTTCTTGAGATTTGTTGGTTTTCTTGAGTCTGTGGTCTGGTGTCCTTCGTCAATTCTGAAAAAATCTCTGCCATTATCTCTTCAAATATTGCTACCTCCCTATTCTCTCTTCTCCTAGAATTAAGACATATATTGAACCTTCTCATTTTCTTCATGTTTCTTATCTTGTTTTTTTGTATTTTTCTATCTCTGTCTTTCTGAGTTGTATTTAGTGTAATTTCCCCTATAGTCCAATCTTTAACTCTTTATTCAATTCTGTTTACTTTGTTATTAAAATCCATCCTTTGAATCTGAATTTCTATTATTCTAATTTTTCATTTTTAGAAGTTCCATTTGGTTCTTCTTAAAATCTGTTGGTTATATTTTATTCTCTCAGAGCAGGTAATTTCAAATCTGTTCATTTTTCTTGAAAAATTACAGTCATTTTATAATCTGTGTCTGATAACTCTACTAATTAAAGTCTTTACAGGTGAGTTTCTGCTTCCTTTTGTTTCTGGTAATTGTCACTCATGTTGCTCTCTTCTTGCTAAGTTATTTGGGAGATTTCTATAGCACTAGGATAAAGGTATGTTCCTCCAAAAGATATGGATTTGCTTCTTCTTGGTGCCTCTGAGTATTAGCAGCAATTCTACTTTAAACTCAGTTATGGCTTGAGACTTATCAGGCCATATAGTAATGTGAATTTAAATTGTAAATCAATCCAAGACAGCTGGTGGTTACTCCTTGGCAGAGACAGTCCTCCATTTCCCCAATCCCTAGCCAAGGCAATTTTGTTTGCTAACTCCTGAGGATGGTAAGGATGGTAGAGAGTTTGCTTTTAGTTCACTATAGTTCATCACATTGTTAAGATGTAATTCATACTAGGGGAGGATCTGCTATTAAGCTTTAGGTGGTCCCAGGCTTTGTTTCTTCTCAGAGGCCTGAAAAACCACATCTTACGTTACTCTGGGTAGGCAAATATCCTTAAGGCCAAAGAGTCTTCTATGCTGGGCTCTGCTTACCTATATGGGCTCCTGTCCTCACTTTGATTTTTATCTATTAATGTCTATTATCTAGTTAGCTCTTTTAAAGCTTTCAAGAAGATTTATTTACTTTTAAATCTAGCATCATTAGTTATTTTCAGTGAGACAGTTCAAATAACTTATCCCAACATATTTTCAGAAACAGAACCTCTTCAATGATTTTTCATCTTTCTTCTTCCTATTTCCCTCATTCTCCTATCTCCCCCTTTTCCAGAAAAATCATTACCTTCTTGTTTCCATATTAACACTTTGGATTAACTATACCAGTGGATCAATTCTGGCCCCAGACAGGAAATATATATGAAAATCCTTGCTCCCAAAAGTTCTGAGCTCAGTATTATAGTTTAACAAGTTAATAGCTCTGTTATTAATGAAGTGTGATAATAAATAAGCAATTTAATTTCTCTGGGTTCTACTTTCTAGAAGCCTGTGAATTGTCAGTCCTTACTTCTGTTACCTTCCATGTAATAACAAACCAAATCTTATATACTCTACCTCCTACATTCCTGTTAAATCTCTCCCTTTTATTCTCATTCCAAGGGCCATTTCTTTAGTCCAAAACTCTCATCATTGCCTGCATTTTCATAGCTTCTTTACTGAAGGTGCTACCTGTCTGTACACTCTCTCCCTCCAAAATTCATTTTCCATATTGCTACCAGACTTATTTCTAAAGTATGTATCAATGATGTTCTCACAGCTTCTAAGGTAAAAGTTCAAATTCCTTGACTTAGCACACAGTGCCCTTCATAGTCTTTTCCTTGTTTACTTCTCTGATCTCATTTTCTGTAAACACCACTTGTTCAAACCTCTATGGCTTCATGTATATTGCTTCTTCTGCTGGAAACACCTTCTTTTACTTCTCCTTTACCTAATCAACCTCTACTGGTCCTTTATAACTTAAGACCCGCACTGTTTCACTCAGAAATTCTTTTAGGACTTTTCTTCCTCTCTCTGATTTGGATTTTCCTGCTTAATGTTTCCACAGAATTCTAAATTTACACCTACATCAAACTGTAATGAATTTGTGACTTATTTATCCTTCTCACTCACTAAACTATAAGCACTTTTAATATAGAGACAGTCTTATTCAAGTTTGCAACTCCATTCCTGCAGAATTTGCTTAATGGACCAATGAACAATGTTATAAAATGAGCGGGGCAGTTACATGATTTTGAAAGTTCTTTGTTAGCTATAAATTTGTCCTATTATAGAAATCTTAACTACTGCTATACTGTGCCTATTATTAGATCCACATTTTATCTAAGCTTCCACATTTTATCTAAGCTTCCACATTTTCGTATCTAGATTCTCTGACCAGCAAACTTGACTCATTTCCCCAGACTGCCTAAACTGAGTTCTGATACCTTATTTAGCCGACTTCCCCAAATCTGAACTCTAGCTGGGGAGCTTTCGTCTTTGACTGACTTTGAATGTGATCACTTGTGCATGCTCCTCTTTGCCTTTGCTGATGCCCCTATTCCTGATCCCCAATCCCTCTAATTCACAATACCTGCTTTCTTCACATTCTTCTGTTTTTACACCACTGTTGTTTAAATCCTGGCAAGACAGGCTAAATAATTTAATTAGTTTTATTAGGAAAAGAAGAGAGGAAGAATTTTCAATCTAGAAGAAAAAACTATAGTCCAATTTCTTCATTTGACAGATGAGGAAGAATTTTAAATATTCAATGTAAGTAAGTAGAGAGACTTTACTAATCCTTCCACTCAACCACGCTTGAGATTAGTAAAAGTAAAAATTTTACTTGAGTGAAAATTCACAGTATTATGAATTATGGGAGAAGGGAGGGAAGAGGAAAGGATGAGGAGGGGGAGGAGGAGGAAGAAGCTTTCAAACAGGGCGCCTGGGTGGCTCAGTTGGTTAAGCGACTGCCTTCGGTTCAGGTCATGGTCCCGGAGTCCTGGGATGGAGTCCCACATCGGGCTCCTGACTCGGCGGGGAGCCTGCTTCTCCCTCTGACCCTCTCCCCTCTCATGCTGTTTCTCTCTCTCTCTCTCTTTCTCAAATAAATAAATAAATAAATAAATAAATAAATAAATAAAATCTTTAAAAAAAAAAAAGAAGCTTTTAAACACTAAAAATACTCCTATGATTTAACTGTTTTGGGGATTTTTGTTGAGTTATGTTATAATTTTACTGTAGCAAAATATAATCTGTAGGTTTCTAAGTAGATTCTTCATTTCTAAAAGTCACAATATAAAATTAAAGGTAGGTTCAGTTATATCAACAGTATATGGAAAGCTTGATTCTGGTTAAAAAAACACTAAAATTCAATATCTTATATGCATTGCACAAATAATCAGAATGACTATTATTCTGTTTCACAATAAACTTTTTGTTTAAGTGGGACACCTTCTATTGATTAATAGACACGTTTACAGATCATTTCAAACTTTTCATCAAATTTATCTTTTCACAGTTAATATATATTTTTTAAAGAATCAAGAGACTAGAATATTATGAAAAAATTAAACTTACCATCATCCTCCCAGCAGCTCTTAGCACTGCCTTCTCTTTCACTGCTCCCCGGTAACACTGTCTGGTCTGTTGGCAGGTCATCTTCTGGCACACCACCTTCACAATCTGCTGCATCTGTAATACTTTCTTCTTCCACAATATGGAGTTTGTCTTCATCATCTGAATCTGAATTTGTTTCTACCACAGTATTATAATTTGTAACTGTAATACAAACAAGAAACAAATAATCAAAACCAACTAGTGTAAAAATCAGTTTTTACACCTCAGTAAAAAGAAATTTTAAAAAGGACTTAGTACGAGTGTTCTATAAATAGTAACTCATTACCTTATAGCAACCTTTTGAAATAGACTACGTATCTACCATCTACTACTCATAACCTTGAAACCAGAAATGGAAACCAGGACATAGGAAGGTAAGTAACTTGTCCAAGATCACATAGCTAAGAAGTAGGAGGGCCATGATTTGAACCCTAGCAGTTGGTTCTATATTCTGTGCTCTTAAGCTACATTAAATATCCTTTCCAGTCATAATGAGTGTATTCTATATGATACTGCTTATGCACAATTAGGGCCTCAAATCTTTAAAGCATTATAATTAAGAAGAGTTCATCTCTCCTAATAAGACAACAAAACCTCATCATATTTACCATAAGAAAGATATTTTCAAGATACAAACTGGGTCCATGCATTTCATATTAATCCCACACTGAATTTAGAAAGAATCTATCAAATCAATTTAGCCAAACATCTACATAAGTAAGGAATGATTTAAGTAATGTTTGTATGTAAGTCTGTAATTTTGGAAAAAATAACTGACATCCAGAAGTTTTCAAATGGGCATCCTTTCCATATTTTTAATGAATTTCAATAAAATTTAACACCAGCATTATGAAGATAAATAAGTGTTTGGAATGACCTCAGTTTGCAGAATCATGAGTAATAGCTGAAAACAAATAATACATATAGTCAATATTTTTTCTTCAGAGTCCTTGTAATAATCACTCTACTGGGATAAATTATTTAGTACCTCATTGGGTATGGTCGCTGGAATACCTCTTCTCAATTATTTGCAAGTTGATCCTTATTTGCTAAGCAAAGATTGAAAGGGAGAAAAAGGAATCTTTGCTTCCTTGAGATAACTAAGCAATAATTACTTTCAGTTATTCTTTCCATTTCTTCCTTAAAATTTCCAACCATTCTCGAAAGAAGGTAATAACCTAAATGTTTATGTGATATGCATATATACCCCCGTCCCATATAAATACACACACACCTGAGAGCAGGAAGAAAGAAATACAATCAGAAGTATGGATGTATATGTCACAGTGAGAATGAATAAGCAAACATCTCCAAAACTGCTTTTAGACCTTAGGAAGACCCCTCTGTTCAAAAGACTACTGGAGTTACCCTTTGGCCCACATTAGAAATCCTTCAGTATCTTGTGTCAGAAGAAAAATATCGTTTTGTTGTGTCATTAATACTTTAGTGTGAATACATTTTTCCAAATCTTTTCCCAAGAGCAAACTATTTTTTAATGTTACTATAAAGGTAATACAGGTTTAGTGCAAAAAAATCAGATAATATAAAACATGTAAAATCAGGGCGCCTGGGTGGCTCAGATGGTTAAGCGTCTGCCTTCGGCTCAGGTCATGGTCCCAGCGTCCTGGGATCGAGTCCCGCATCGGGCTCCCTGCTCCTTGGGAGCCTGCTTCTCCCTCTGCCTCTCTCTCTCTCTCATGAATAAATAAATAAAATCTTTAAAAAAAAAAAAAAACATGTAAAATCAGTAAAAGCCCTCCCAGGAAATATCCTTTCCTTGACTCACTCTTTAAAGATAATAATAACAGCAATTTTAATTTATCTATGCACAAGGTAGGCATGATACTAATCATTTTATATACCTTATCCTATTTAATTATAATGCAGACCTCAACTTATATACATATATATCATACTTAATATCATTTCTCTATATAAATGTATTATACATCTTTAAATACACACATATGGGATTACATTATACTGTTTGCCACCTAGTTTTTTGCCACTTAATAACATATCTTAGAAATTTTTCTCTTTCAGTAAATGTGAAGCTTTCTCATTTTCCTCTCACTGGCTACACATCATTTCATTGTACTGATAGAATATAACCAATAACCTATACTGATAAAATTTATGTTTCCAAGTATTTTTTAAGGATTAACAACAAACTTTCTTATAAGTATATCTTTGGCCACTCCTTAAATACATATGTCAGGTTTACTAGTAGAGATGGAAGTGCTGAGTCAAAGGGAAAACTTATTGAAAGTAGACAGAAATGGAAACATGGGGAATTCCTTGTACTCCAGCCACACACAATGAGCAGAGTAAATTGTGCCATTTTAAGTGTGGATAAAGGGAATGATTCTCAAAGGTTGTTCCATAGCTCTCACCCTGCTTGGACATGTATGGATAGTTGAAATTCCATTTTGTGAAGAGAAGGTTTAGTGATTTCTTCAGTATCTTGACTTGGCCACGGTTTTATATTGGTGCTATTCTTGCCTTTTAATGATGTAATACTGTAGTTCAATTTTATCATTATCAATTTTGTTAGCTATAGGTTGTCTAACCCTACATTTACATTTAGAGTATTTGGGGCTTAAAAAGTACCCAACAGAATTAGTCTTCAAGACATACATGTATTTTGGTTCCAATATTTGCTTGCATGCTTCATAGTTTTCACTAAGTTTCTTCTAAGCTGAGCTGCAGTAGGTTCTTTTTACCCAGAGGTCCTTCACCCTGTTTTTTTCTGCCTGGGTCAGCTGTAGCCCAAAGTACTCTTCAAGAATACCTGTCACTTTCTAGGACTCTGGCCTCCAGTATGAGCTGCCATTGTGGTATGGAAGATTTTAAGTCAAATACCCAAAACCACAAAGATTGCATATATTTTATAGTTATCTTGGGAATTTTCCCAAATCATGTTTTGAATATGCGGCAAAAAACCCACCACATTTTATTGGTCAAGATGGAAAAAAGACCAATAACTATTTTCCAAGTCTTCTTACTTTCTTCTGCTTCACAGTTACTTAGCTGAGAGAAAAAGCAGTGAAAATTGCTTATACTGACTAGTGTAACTTAGAAGAAAGTCAAGCTTCTGTTTCTTGATCTACTCTTTTGTGGCTCTACAGAGCTAATTTAAAAAATAGAGCCCCAGCACAAAAAGCATAAATAATAATACAGTCCCTGATAAATTCTAGTAGCCAGTGAAAATGTCCATTATCTTAACTGTCTGCTCATTTATCTCCATGCCTCTATATTTTTAAACCTTTGGCTAAAAAAAATATAATGAAATTTAGTTTACCTAAAGAGAGATGCATTCTTAACAAACAGGTGATTATCACCTCTTGTTTCTGAGTTTTGATTAAAATAAAGAATTTCAAGAGAACAAAGATAAAGGAAAATAGAAAAGGTAAAGTTTTTAAAATCTTTAAATATAATTTAAAATACACAATATGAATTGAAATTTCTATAGAGAAATGGTAACATTTCAATGCATCTGTTGTCACTAGAATGTGGTTAAGGACACAGTGACTTATTGGTGGTAGTTCTTGTTGGTATTACTTGCTAACATATAATGTCAGATATAACAGTATCCACTGATAAGGTGGTTGTGAGGATCTAATGGTTTAAAAATGTATTGTGCTTAGATCAGTGTGTGGCACACAGTAAAGATCATAGAAGTGTCTGCCATTATTATTATTATTTTATCATCACCATCATCATCCCACTGAATATTTAGAACAATTCCTAAGAGGTAGGTATTGTTATATTTCCCTTTTATATACCAAAAAATAACCCCTCCCCCAAAACTGAAACACAACAAAACAAAACTAGAGTAGCTGAGTAACCTGTTTGAGATTATTTAGCTATTAAGTTATGGAGCTGGACTCAAATCCTTACGTGCCTGATTCCACAGCTCATACACTTTAACTACTTATATATAAAGTCTACTGATTGAAAATTGTTACATTAATGATAAACATTCTTAAACTTGTATTTTTGTGTTTAGCCTATTCTGGGGCTCTGGAATTCCATATTTAACAATATGCTACTAAAACATTTTCAAATGACTAAAAAATTTTAACCATCAGAATCTCATTATAATATAACTGACAGTACACCATAGGGTAATATCATCATTGCAGTCAATAACCTTTGAAAGACTTTCACATAACATGCTATTTTTAGCACTTGATTGCATGTAGTACGTATCAACTGCACTAATTAAACTCCCATGTAAACATCTGTTTCTTAAGTAATGTACAATTATAATAAAGAATTAAATTAGATGAATTTAGTTAAAAAAAGGAGCAACACAATCTCAACTTCAGTCATTAAGATAAGAGCAAGATCATCTAAATGCTTTAGAAATAAGAACCCTGCCAAGCACTGTTTATTATAGCTCTGAATAGCAGGTTAGGCTTCACAGGGGAAGAGAAGGGGGGGAGGGGACATATTTAACCCGCAGGTCTTTGATTCTTATCAGGTGATAACCATGGCATGTGTTGATGTAAGCCACAGGCTAAGGCCACATGTCAACATATTTTCAGGCATAAAAAGGCTTTTTTTTTTTTCCTAGAGGGAGAAGTTCTGCTTATATCATGCCATTATTACATGCTTAGCTATGTCTCACTCATTCCTATCAAACACACACACTCATCTGCATGGTAGAAAAGAAAGATAAAATCTTTCTTAGAAAAAGATGTAAGACTGATCTTACAAAATAACAGACTACTGTACTTCTAACAAATTGCTCCATATCCATCAGACTAACCCAGTGTCATAATTTAAGAAACACCCAGAAAAACATACATTTTGAGTCGTGTTCTCAAGAGCAATGGATTATAGCTTGATTAAGCAATAACGTTAGCACTATGCTGAGAACAACACAATTTAGGTATGAATGTTATGAAATATGAAGATAATATTTGGAGAAACTGAACAAGTATTTCCATTATTCTTTAACATCAGTTGGGACAAAACCATAACAACACCACTTAACATGTTTTTCTTATCCTGAAAAGAGTCCCTGGCACACTGCCTTCCACATAGTAGGTATAGAATTACTTGTTGAATTGGATGTGGGGTCACACTTCTTTTTTTCTGAGTGAAGAGATGAGTCAATATACTTAAGTTTACTGATGATTCAGGAAAATGACAAAACTGTAGTGATAACCAAAGAACAGGTAAATTAGTACACAAAATGAAAAAGAGAGGTCATCTGACAATCCTAAGGGGAGAAAACTTCTGCAAATGATGTTACTCCGGGAAAGAGGAGCTTATGTGTCCATGAAGACTATTCCCAGGCATACTCTAAGTATTTGTTAATCTGGCCTTTGACTTAACTTATAGATAATATTAATATATATGTATTTTACTGTATAATAAATGTTATGACATAACATTCATATTTAATGTAACATGTAAGTAATATAATATGCACTATGTATATTATGTAGTTATAACTTATGTCTTTTAAAAATAGGCATCATAATGATTTTAGAGTGCTCCAAGCACAATGAACATGTTAGGTTTATTTATTTATTTGAGAGAGAGAGAGAGAGAGCACGCATGCATGCCTGTGAACATGGTGGGGGTGGGGAAGAGCAGAGGGAGCAGACTCCCTGCTGAGCATGAGGGTGAGCACCAGAACCTGACACGGAGCTGGATCTCACAACCCACGAGATAATGACCTAAGCCAAAATCACCAGTTGGTCGCTTACCATCCAGGCACCTCTGAACACGTTAGGTTTAAATAAATACTAATAGTTCAGAAAATCTGGGGGAAAGTTTTTTTAATCTCTCTCTAGGTAAAATCTTTTTAAATCTAGGGTGCCTATTAAATTGAATAATCACAGACTGTTTTTACATTTTCAAAATAATTTTAAAAACCTGACTCCAATGAAAGTCAGTGATTTTTTTTTTAAAGATTTTATTTATTTGACAGAGAGAGAGGGAGAGAGAGAGAGAGAGCGTATAAGCAGGGGGAGTGGCAGGCAGAGGGAGAGGGAGAAGCAGGCTCCCCACTGAGCAAGGAGCCTGAGTGGGGCTGGATCCCAGGACCCCAGGATCATCACCTGAGGCAAAGGCAGACACTTAACTGACTGAGCTACCCAGGCGCCCCAGAAGTCAGTGATTCTGACATTTATTTACCCCTGCAAAGGGTTGGTGGTTTTCAATGCCTTCATATACAAGCTAGTCATAGAATGATAACTGATAGGTGAAGGCAGGGGAGAGGGTTGTCATCATGTACAGAATCCTAGTTCTTATTTTCTCCCCTCTCTCATTATATAATCATTACTAAGTATTCTTGGGATTTGTCTCTGGTTGTTCTCTCAGTTCTTATTCTGTCCTCTTTCCCATTCTCCACAGGTCCTCTGTCTATATACCCCAACAAGAGTCACCCCAAATTACCTCTCCTTTCCCTGACTTATCAAGGTTCCCACTCATTCCGAGAGCTAATTTCAGCCAGTATAAGTACAAGTCACAAAGAGACAGATGAAACAGTTAAACAGCAAAGTTCTTTAGCAGATAAACTAAAATCAGTCCCAGGGACAGGTGGTTCCCTTGTGTGTGTGAGGAAAGTATCTAAAGACTAAAATAATTCACATGAAATTATCAGTAAGTAATACTTCCTTCATAGGAAAATATACATTTATAAAAAGGATGCTTTTTCGTCTGCCTTCGGCTCAGGTCATGATCCCAGGGTCCTGGGATCGAGTCCCACATCGGGCTCTCTGCTCTGCGGGAAGCCTGCTTCTCCCTCTCCCACTCCCCCTGCTTGTGTTCCTGCTCTTGCTATGTCTCTCTCTGTCAAAAAATAAATAAATAAATAAAATCTAAAAAAAAAGGATGCTTTTTAATTTATAGGACTGCTACTTGTAGAATACAGGCTGGATAACAAAATCCAAGTGAAGTGTGAAGGCTGAATTAAAAATACAAATGCAGAAATTATTGAGTCAAAAAACAGAGAAGCCTTATAATTTTAAATCAATCCAAAAGCCAGATCTTTGAAGAATCAATAAAATAGATAAATCACTAGCCCACTTAATCCTAGAAAAAATTGAGAGGTACAAGGATTCAATATTAATGCAAACAGAGAAGCAATTATAGCTATAAAGGAATTTAAGAGATTTACTTTAGAAATATTTTCTACAAATCTAAGCAAATAAATTTAAAAATTTGGATGAAATACACTGGGTGTTATACACAAACAATGAATCATGGAACACTGCATCAAAAACTAATGATGTAATGTATGGTGATTAACATAACATACTAAAAAAATTTGGATGAAATAACTTTCTAGGAAAATATTAATGATTATAACTACATTTATTATTTTATAGAATTTATAAAATTATACAAGAGATGGCAAATGTAGACAGACGATAGAATAAATTTAGGAAGACATCAAAGAGCTAACCACCCAAAAATTGCCAGGTGTTTTCCCAGGTGAATTTCTTCAGATCTTCAAAGGACTGATAATTCTGTTGCTTTTTCAAGAGAGGAAAATGTAAAGAGCCTAAATTCTTCCTATGAAGCCAGCTTCCTAACAGTCAACTAAATCTAAGAGCATACTTGTATGCATGTGCACGCACATGCACATACACCCTTATAAACTCAGTCTCACTGATGTAAAAATGTTAAATAAAATATTAAATCCAGTGGTACATTAGAAGTTAAGTAAAGCAAGCATTATTCAACATTAGGAAATATATAAGTCCACCATCTTAACATAGTAAAGGATAAACAATATGACTTCTACAGACCATGAAAGGCATTTGATAAAATTCTCTATTCCTTGCTGATACTTTTTCATAAAAATAAAACAAGTCAGTATTATGATAAATGATTATGTATCAGAGGCATTTCTAAGATAAAGATGTTTACAAAAGGAAAAAGCACAAATAGTGGAAAAGAGAAAGCAAAATTATTATTTGCAAGGGATATGTTGATGTTTTTGGAAAAATCAAGAAAAATTACTGCAAAAAACTACTAGCAATTAGAAATTTGGTAAATGACTAATTACAAATTTAATAGAAAAAATCAGTAGCTTTCCAATAAACAATAACATGCTAAAAACATAACAGAAGAAAAACTCAATCTCTATCAACTCTATCAAAAGATAACCCATGAAGGCCAAAAAAAAAAAAAAAACCCAAAAACCAAAAACCAAACAAAAAACAAGGACCTATATAAAGAAGATTTTAGCATTCTCTTGAGGGTTATAAAAATTCAAAGGGATACATGCACCCTGCTGTTTATAGCAGCATTATCTACAATAGCCAAATTATAGAAATAGTCCAAGTGTCCATCGACTGATGAATGGATAAAGAAGATGTGTGTGTGTATACACACACACACACACACACACACACACAAACAAACAATGGAGTATTACTTGGCCATAAAAAAGGATGAAATCTTGTCATTGGCAATGATGTGGATGGAGCTAGAGAGTATTATGCTAAGTGACATAAGTCAGTCAGAGAAAGACAAATACCGTATGATTTCACTCATATGTGGGATTTAAGAAACAAAACAAACAAGCAAAGGGGAAAAAAAGAGGCAAACCAAGAAACAAACTCTTAATTATAGAGAACAATGTGATGGTTACCAGAGGGGCAGGGGTAGGAGGATGGGTGAAATAGGTGATGGCAATCCAGGACTGCACTTGCTGTGATGAGCACCAGGTGTTATATGGAAGTGTTGAATCACTATATTGTACACCTGAAACTAATATTACACTGTGTGTTAACTAACTGGAATTGAAATAAAAACAAAAAGAAGATCTGAATAAATGAAAAGACATACCTTGTATTTGGATAGAATGATTTCATATTATAAAGATGTCAATTCTACCTAAAATTATGTATAAATTCAATACAATTCTGATCCAAATGTTAGCATGATATTTTAGATTCTAAATCTAAGTGATTTAGGCCAAATGATTCTAACATTTACAAGGAGAGGTAGGAACACAATCTCTGGAATGAACCTGTCTGACTCAAACCACAGCTTCACCACTGACTATCCATGTCACCTTGGGCATGTTTCTTAATCTTCTCATGCCTCAGTTTCTTCATTTCTAAGGTGGGGATAACGTCCCTAATAGGACTGTCACAGTGATAAAAATAATTATATATGCAAAAAACTTAATATAGTACTGCACGTAAGTGCTCAATACACATTGTTAGTATTATTACTTTCTAGAAAAAGAAACACAAAAATATTCAAGAAAATTCAGAGAAAGATAGTAATTGTGGTGGTAGGAGAACAAGGACTAGCCATACCAGACAAAAAATGTATCTTGAAGCTATAGAAATGGAAACAGACTTGTACTAGTACAGGGATAGGCAGAAAATTAATGGACTTAAATAGAATCCAGAAATAGATACCTCAGACTTATGGTAGTCTTATTACTAATCAGATTCCACCTCACAATTTTAACCAAAATGAAATTTACATGAATTGGAGATTTTAATTACAGAAAAAGGAATCATAAAAGTAATAGAAGAAAATACAGGCAAATCCTTTTACAGTCTTGGAATAAGAAGGGCTATTATAAGCATAATACAAAACCCATGACTGTACATAGAAAAAATTTCAAGTCAAAAGGCAAACGACAAACTGTAAAAAATATCTGCAATACATGTTACCAAAGACTGACTTTTTTTATTATACAGAGAATTCTTAAATATTCATGGGGAAAAAAAAGGAACCACCCAGTAAGAATATGCAAAGAAAATTCACACACACAAATATGAATGGACAATAAACATGTAATAAAATGTTCAACCTCACTAATTAAAGAAATACCTACTTTAATCCAATATCATTACAGTCACTCTTTGCATACACTCTTAACTCTCCTGCCTTTCTCTCATTTAAAAACCCTATTCTGGCTCAACTCTTATTTTGATTAAGTCTACAGAATCCCAAATTCTATACCTCAGGCCCTTTTACTGCAAAGCTTCTTGAGAAAGTTACCTACACTTGTCTCCAATTTGTTTTTTCCTATTCTCTCTTAAACCCACTCTGGTCACAAAACTGTTCTTGTCATGATTATGAAGGACCTTTACATTGTTAAAGGCAATGACAATGATCAATCCTCATTTTATCTGACCTACTAGCAGCATTTGACAGAAAATCTCTCCTTCTCAAACTAATCTCTTCTCTCTTTTTTAAAAAATTTTATTGTTATGTTAATCACCATACATCATTAGTTTTTGATGTAGTGTTCCATGATTCATTGTTTGCGTATAACACCCATTGCTCCATTCAGTACATGCTCTCTTTAATACCCATCACCAGGCTAACCCATCCCCCAACCCCCTCCCCTCTAGAACCCTCAGTTTGTTTCTCAGAGTCCATAGTCTCTTATGGTTCGTCTCCCTCTCCGATTTCCCCCCCTTACTTTTATCCTTCCTACTATCTTCTTCTTTTTTTTTTAACATATAATGTATTATTTGTTTCAGAGGTACAGGTCTGTGATTCAACATCTTAGACAATTCACAGCGCTCACCATAGCACATACACTCCCCAATGTCTATCACCCAGCCACCCCATCCCTCCCACCGCCACCACTCTAGCAACCCTCAGTTTGTTTCCTGAGATTAAGAATTCCTTATATCAGTGAGATCATATGATACATGTCTTTCTCTGACTAATCTCTTCTCTTGACTTCCTTGATTTCCTTAACTCACTGCTGCCTTTCCATTTCTTTCCTCCACCTCCTGGACTTCAATCTGTCTCATGGCTCTAAATACCATTTGAGGACTCCCTGCTTTATATCCCAGTCCAAACTCCTCTGCACTCCAAACCCAACTGCCTACTTGACATCTCCACTTGGAGGTCTAAGCAAACATGCCACATCCAAAACCCAAGTCTTGATCCTCTCAGTATTCTCCATTTCAGTCAATGGCATTTCTACTCTTCCATTTGCTCAGGATAAAACTCTCTTGGTGTCAGTTTTGACTCCTTTCCCCATCCCCACCTCCCTCCCCTCATAACCCCCTTACCACTAACTACCCCCCCCGCTCAACTTCCCTGTTCTAAGCCACCATCTCTCAGCTAGAGTGTTGCTACTGGCTCCCATCAGGTCTCCTTGCCTCCACTTTTGCCTTCCTATACAGTGCTATCAACACAGCAGCCAACACAATCCTTCTAGAGCATTAAAAAAACTCTGTTATTCCTCTACTCAAACCATCTAATCGCATCCCACCTCACTGTGATCCAAACGCTCTTCATGAGCTGGCTCCCATTCATCCATTATCTCTCATCTTCTACGTTATACTTGCACACTTCATTCCACATACACTGGCCTCTTGCCTCAAAGCTTATGTACTTCTTTTTTTTTATTTTTATTTTTTTAAAGATTTTATTTATTTATTTGAGAGAGAGAATGAGAGAGAGAGAGCATGAGGGGAGGGGAGGGTCAGAGGGAGAAGCAGACCCCCCGCTGAGCAGGGAGCCCGATGTGGGACTCGATTCCGGGACTCCAGGATCATGACCTGAGCCGAAGGCAGTTGCTTAACCAACTGAGCCACCCAGGCGCCCCAAAGCTTATGTACTTCTTGCTGCTCCACTTGGAATGTTCTTGGAGCATGCTCAATTTTACCTGCTTAGTGAGGTCTTCTATGTGCACTCCATTTAAATTTATAGACCTCCTTCAAACAAGAGCATACCCCACTCTCTCCTGTAATTTATTTCTTCTTAAAATACGTATCACCAACTGCCATAATATTTTATTATTTTTTATTGTCTCCTTTCACTAGAATGTAAGTCCATGCAGCCAGAATTATTTTTGTTTTGTTTTGTTTACTGGCTGTGTCCCCTGCATGTATAACACTGTCCATTAAGTATTAACTGCTCAATAAATGTTTAATAAATTGGCAAAAAAAATTCTCCATAACACAGGGTACATGCAACAGTTAAGGAAATGAATACACATTTACATGCTGTTGTGTTAATTTGTTGTTTATCAAAACAAATTTTTATTTTTAATTAATTTTTATCAAAATATAAAATGTTTTACCTGTTCACCCAGAAATTTCTTGGCATTCACCCTACAAATTAACTTACACATGTGTGCAAATGTAGATACATAGGTTTATCTGCAAACTTGTCATATTATAGAGAAATGTGACAATAAATAATTCAATGCTAAATTAAGAGTGATGTAGAAAATAAATACCAGAGGATTCTCTACCCCACTGTATCTAATCTTTTTTATGCCCTGCTAATGTTCCAAAGAAATAAAATTTTAAATACTTTTTTTTATTTGAAATATGTTGTTGGAAAATTAAATGGATTTGAATTGACGTACCAAAGAATTCCTGGTGGTTTTGTTTTACCTGGCTTACCTAAAAAACAGTTAAAATGGTAATCATCTGTGAATACAACCTAGTCAGAAAATAAATAATATCCAATAAACTAGAAGACCATGTGAACTCACCCCTACTCACATTTTCATATAAATTTTATCTTAGAGAGTAAATGGATTTAGTGGTGAAAAAAGTGGGCATCTTGGAAAAATACAGATACATGGAAACTTTAGTCCCATATGTAGAAACACATAAAAGGGGTATTTTTATTTTTATTTTTTAAAGATTTTTATTTATTTGACAGAGAGAGAAACAGCGAGAGCAGGAACACAAGCAGGGGGAGTGGGAGAGGGAGAAGCAGGCTTCCTGCTGAGCAGGGAGCCCGATGCGGGGCTGGATCCCAGGACCCTGAGATCATGACCTGAGCCGAAGGCAGACGCTTAACGACTGAGCCACCCAGGCGCCCCGAAAGGGTATTTTTAAAGTGTTCTGAAGAAATTATGTTTTATCAAATTTCTACTACTGGCGAAAGAAAAGTTAAATCAATCAATGCTGCTTATGTAGTTTGGCATGCTGCTCCAACCCTGCCCCAGGAAGTACTTAAAGTATTCAGTGCTTTCTATGCATTCAATTGCTTACTCCTTATAAGGGACACATGAAGAATTACTGACCTTGTTTTAGATACAAAGAAACTGAGACTTAGAGGTTGTATAACTTGCCAAAGGGAGGCCAGTTAGTACTGGAGCTAGGATTCCAACCCAGGCCAGGAGGCGCTAAAGACTTTGCTCTGAACCTACTTAACACTGCTTCTCTGACACAAGCAGATTATAGTCAACAAATGAGCAAAATATCCTCAAAATCGAAACAGAAGAGACGTTACAATGAATTATTAAACACTTCATTGACAAGAACTTAATCAAATCTTTCTGAACTCAGAACCTAAGAAAATAAAAATTTAAATATCCTTACTATTTGTCTTTGCATCAGAATGACAATGGAAGATACATAAAACCTCAGTTCAGAGACAGTTTTATTCCCTTGATTTAAAATTCTGATGGCTCTCCATTGCATATACTATGAATTCCAAATTCCTATGCATAGCAAATAAGGGTCTCTAGGCTGTGAACATTAGGGCCTCAATTATCTGTACCTCCTACCATTCTGCTCAATATATTCTATTCCCTAGACATTGGTAGACTTTCATTCTTTTGCTTTGCCCTTTTTCCGCTACTGCCAAATTGCTACTCACCTTTCAAAATTCATGTCCAACCCATCAAGAAATCCTGTTGGTTGTATCTCTCCATCTCCACTGCCACTACTCTATTTCAAACTGTTATGTCCCCTATCCTGGGTCCCCTTGTCTCCATTTACCACCTAGCAGCGAGTGACTTTTTCAAGCCATAAAGCAGAATATGTCACTCTGCTTAAGAACTTTCAATGGTTTTTCAGTGTTCTATCATGGCCTGCAAGGATTCGCAAACTTGGGCCCTTGCCGCCTTTTCCACTACTCTTCTACATTCTCACTGAATAATCTTTTCATTCTCTGCAGGTGACAAGCCCTTGAACTTGCCTTTCCCTCTGCCTAGAATGCTGTTCCCAGTTCTTTGCAGGGCTGGCTCTTTCTTTCCCTCATGTCTCCACTTCAATGTCCTAGCTTCAAAGAACCCTTCCATGACCACCTGATCAAACATGCTCCATCCTTTATTCCTCACATCATCCTGTTTATTTCCTTCAAAGCATCCAATCTGTAATTATCTTGTCTAGTTACTTATTTTCTCTCTAGATTACTTTTTGTTGCTGCTGTAACAACTTAACACAAACTTAAGAGGCTTAAAATAACACGCACTCGTGATTTTACAGTTCTTAAGGTCAGAAGCCCAAGACAGGTCTCACTGGGCTAAAATCAAGGTGTTGGTAGAGTAGTGTTCTTTCTGGCAACCCTAGGGGAGCCTGTTTTCTTGCCTCTTCCAGCTTCTAGAGGCTGAACACATTCCTTGGCATGCGGCCCCCTTCTATCTTCAAAGCCAGCAGTGGCCAGTTGAGACTCTTCTCACATCACATTAGGCTGACATTGACTCTTCTTCTGTCTCCTGCTTGTACTTTTAAGGACTCTTATATTGGACCTAACCAGATAACACAAAATAATCTCCCCATTTTAAGGTTAGCTGATTAGCAACCTTAATTTCTTCTGCTACTTTAATTCTCCTTTGCCAGGTAATATAACACATTCACAGGTTGTGGGGATTAGGACATGGGACATCTTTGGGAGGCCATTATTCTACCTACCATACTTCCCCAATAAAATGTAAGTTCCATGAGGGCAAGGACACTGTCTTGTTCACTCCAGTAGTCTAAGTTCCAAACATCAAAAGGCACTTAAGATATTTGTTGAGTTACAGAACAAATTAAGATACTACTGCTTTGGTGATGCTCCTCTTGACTTCTTCTGACTCTTGTCCTAAACTTCGTGCTCCTGTATAATTTTTTACATCTCCCAGCAACAGAGCACACATGCCATCATGTTCTCATTATGTTCACATGCTTATCATTAAGTCCTTGGTCAAATGTGAAGTGTTATGATAATATGTCAATAAAGGATTAAGGGCTGTGAAAGATGTGTTTAATCAATACATTTTTTTTTAAAGCAGTTCTTTTTTTTTTGTAAAGATTTTATTTATTTGACAGAGAGAGACACAGCAAGAGAGAGAACACAAGCAGGGGGAGTGGGAGAGGGAGAAGCAGGCTCCCCGCTGAGCAGGGAGCCTGACACGGGGCTTGATCCCAGGACCCTGGGATTATGACCTGAGCCGAAGGCAGACACAATGACTGAGCCACCCAGGCGCCCCTAATCAATACATTTTAAAGTGAAAGGGACAGTAAAAGGCTCCAAAAGGTTTATGTTAATGATTTTGTAATTGTTTTTATGATTCCTAATAAAGTGTGTGGAATATTCTCATAATGTATTGGTAAAGGATTACCTTGCTGTAAAATGTATATTAATTTAATGAATTTTAAACCTGTTAAGGATCTGAAGATAAATCTCAGTTCCATATTTTACACTTGAGAAAACTGGAACCCAATGAAGCTAACTAATTTGTCTAGTTACACAAAAAATTGTGAGCCTGGCACAAAACCCAGTGGACCTTCTATAAAAAACTACCTCCTGAAGTTGCCACGAAGATTAATTTAATGCATTAAAAGCACACACATAAACACAGGGCCTAGCACAGTGCTCTATAAATAAGGGGCACAGTAGATGCTTTTACTGGTTTGACCAGTTATCGTAAACACTATGTATTTCCCATTTCTCAACAATATAAATAACTTCTACAAAGTAGGTACTCAATGAAATACTTGAATCAACAAATGATTAAAAAGTAAAATACAAATATAATTAAACAATTTTAAATAATTAAATAAATTAAACAATTTTTATAGGACAAAGCAGGTAAAAGAGAAGAAAAAAAGTAGAGCGTGCACACCACATTGATCTTTATCATGAAGCCTTCCCCAACTTATTCTAGCTAACAGCAATTTCTCTCCTCCCTTCATGTTTATACCAGCAAGGTCGAAATTGTTTTTATATTAATACTAAGGCATTACTTTATTTGCCTTTTTCACTCTTGACATTTGCACTGATGCAAAGGCAATGGTGGGTAGAACTGTTGGTTCTTTAGCATGATTGAAGGCCATTGCAACAAGCCATATATATCTTGCATCCTTCACTGATGCTCATTCCCAGTAAAAAATAAAAATAAATAAATTGCCAACCTCATTTAAGAATGTCCCTGGTGAAGTAGTAAAAGTTACTCTATTAAATAATGACCTTTTAGTACAGTAGATGTCTTTACTATTCTCTATGAGAAAATGGGATGTACGCATAAACTACGTCTGCTGGGTATCAAAGCATGCAGTTGTTTTGAAATGCCAGCTGAACTAGCTGCTTTTCTCAGGGTACACCAATTTTACTTGAAAGAACAACAACTGACTATGGTTTTTCAGACTTGAATATTTGGAAGACATTTTCTAAAAAATAAGCCAAGTAATAAGCCTGTCACTTCAAGGAAAACAAAAGATCAAATGTGTTGCCAATAATAAAATTTGAGCTTTCAGGTATAAATTAGAATTCTGGAAAACATGCAAACTGCCACTGTGAGTTTCACAGCTTCTCAATTTTAAAGAACCTTCTGAAGAAACTGATGCTAGTATCGGTGGTTTTTTTAATAGGGTAAAATGCAATGGGTCAACACTTGAAAGATCTGTACAAGTAAGTGAGCCAATATATTCCAAATGACTAATGCAGGAAATACAAATTCATGAGTGGGTAAAAAAGATCCATTTAAAGTTCAAGACAGACTGATGGATTTCAATGTAACAGACTATGAAATTCAAGATACGGTTTCATATTCTGCATTGCAACTAGACTTTAAGACATGTTACTTGGTAAGTTTTGGTGCAGTCATTAAATAATACCCACAATAATCTGAAAAGGCTAATTCCACGTACATATTTATGTGAGGCCAATTTTTAATATATTTCAACCATAACAAATTACAACAGATTAAAGGCAGAAGCAAATATGAGAACCTAGCTGCCTTTATTATTAAGGATCAATTAATAAATACTTTTAATTTTTTTCACTTTTAATTGTGAATATAGTAAATACTGATAAATATAACCCACACAGTCAAAAGCACTTTGGGGTCTTCAACATTTTTAATTAGCAATAATCGCGCCTTGGATAAACCTCATTGGCTACGATACTGCCACTGTGCAGCAAAGTTTCTTCAACATTTTTAAAGAGTGTAAAGGGATCTTGAGATCAAAAAGTTTTTAGAATCATGCTGTCACATGTCTATTCACATTGAAGTTAATTAAAATTATAAATAAGATATGAAGTTTGGGTCCTCATTTATACTAGACACATTTCATATGCGCAATTACCACATGTGGCTAATGGCTATGAGATACAATAGATACAGAACATTTCTATTACCACAGAAAGTCCTACTGGACAGTGCTGGAATATATTTGGGGGGCAGTTAATTAGCATCTTACTAAATATCACTGGTTTTATCCTACCTGTTTTAACTCCTTAAAAAGAATATATGTGCCTTTTGAGGGCTGAGACTAGAACACTGATATCTATATCTATATATGATAATGATATTGTTATGTATATATATGATGTTGCAGCCCATAAGATGCTTTATATATATATTACCAGGAATAAATATGCTGAATAAGATACCTGCTAAACTGAGTATTTATTAACTCAATAAATACTTGTTCAGAGTTTTATATAAGACAGGTACCATGCAATTATGATTATTATCTTTCATATTTCACTATATTCCTATCCAAATTTATAAGCTCTGGGTCTCCACTTTTTCTGTTCTCATGTGATTGTAATAAACTATTCTATCAACAATTTAATGTTTACATTGCTTCAGTTCACATTTTCATAAATGAGGATTAAAGACAATCTTATTATCTATTGGTTATATTAAATAGGATGTATAGTTCATAATTATGGACTACTAATTATGACTTGCAGGTTTTCTAAAGACTTCCATACATATGGCTGAAAGCAACATTTTAAAAGTTACATTAAATCTGTAAACAATAACTAAATTTGTTTTGAATGAGTTAGTATCACCTGGAGTTTACAGCTTGATTTTATTTCCTTCATAGCTTTGTAGATTCTAACTTTGAAATTTTAGCACTTATTATTTTAATTTGACATTCTTTATTCCTACTAAAAACAGTGAATGGAATTTGTAAAAGCTTATTAAAATTAAAATTAAATTTTGTTTAAATACACTTCTGAGATTTTTACATTTCAGAACTGCAAAGGACTTTGGGATACCAAAGAGCTAGGGCTGGCCTGTAGTGTTCTAGTTGCCCTCTATTACTCCTTGTACAGTAGTTAGAGATTTATAGTGTAATGAATGCTGCTTGTTTCCAGTGTAGTTTGAGGCAAGGCTCCTGGCAAGCAAGACCACATTTATAGGAAGGAGAATAACAGGAGAGATATGTGGGCTTCTGGCCAGGTGCTTTTCTGGTCAACAACCAAGACATGTACCTGGAACTAGGTGAGAGATTAGCTGCTTGTATATAAGCACAAGACCTCTGCTAATTTAGGACTATGCATCACTCTCTCCATATAGCCCTACAGATTCTTTTTGGAAAAAGAATAAAATATTTCTTAAGTCTGTCTTTTGGATGAGAGAAGCAAAAACATCTGCAAAACTAATATACTATTTGTGCAACATGGAGTAGGCACTGATAAGCCTTACACAATCAGGCCTACTCCATGCAGAAGAATGTGTACCATTAAGTTGAATCACAGGAATTTATTTCTTCAATAAAAGCAGATAAAATAACTGCTATTTAAATAAAGTAATTTTTGTAAACTGTAAACTTTATATTATGCTAAATTCTAAAGTCTCTGTTTTCAATTTTGTCTTGCTACAGAAGTTCCTTCTAAACAATGTTTCTGTAGCTAGAACGGCTTATGATCTAAATAAGAGCTAACATATTTTCATAAACTGCTTTGCTTTCCATACAGACTGGGTGTGTGCCTATGCAGCAATTTATTTTCCAAGTAACAATCTATAGTCAAGGGTAAAATTTTTAGGCTGTATTTTCAGTGGTAGAAAATTTTTAAAAAGTAAAATTAGATTTTATGGTTCAGATTGGTTAAATTTTAACATTGAAATATTAGAAAATTTAGATAAAAGTCATATGACTAGGTAGTTATTAAACTGAAAAAAGAGACAATTTTCAGTAAGTTCAAGTCATGTCTATTAACAGTAGCAAGATACTATATTAAAAGGCAGTATTTATTTAGCTTGCATAAGGAGGCAGTTTATTAATAAAAGCCATAAAGGTATAATCTGACCATGTAACAGAGGTTTTGGAGTCAGGCTGATTTGAGTTCAAATTATGGGTCAAACCCTCAATGGTTGGTTGTTCTGGGGCAAGTTTTTTCCTAAGTCTTGGCTCCCTTACATATAACATGATAATAAAAACCACTTACAAGGGCGCCTGGGTGGCTCAGTTGGTTAAGCGACTGCCTTCGGCTCAGGTCATGATCCTGGAGTCCCGGGATCGAGTCCCGCATCGGGCTCCCTGCTCGGCAGGGAGTCTGCTTCTCCCTCTGACCCTCCCCCCTCTCGTGTGCTCTCTCTCTCTCAAATAAATAAAAATCTTTAAAAAAAAAAAAAAACCACTTACAAGACTGTTTAAAGGACCAAATTAGGTAATTTATGTAAACTGCTTAGCACAGTAAATGATTCACAGTAAGTGATTAATAAATGCCCTATACACCATACACACACAGTTTCCCTAGGACACAACTATATTTATAAGCATTTCACCTTGATTCATTCTAGTAATTTGTACCTGATACAGTAAGAAATTTTAAACAGTGTATTATTTCAAATATCATTTAGAAGTATAATTAAGAAAATTAAAAGATTTACAAAATCATATGCACAACTGCATACTAAGAACACAAAAACAGGATCCCAGAATCCTATGAGACTCCTCCCCTCAGTAGGAATTCAGTCTATGGTATTCCTGACAGTCATCGACTTTTAAAAGAACCAGTTCAAGCTCTTTATAACTCAGATGAGAGATGAGGCGAGAAAGAATTAGAGAAAGAGACAGAGAAAGAGAGATTGAGAAAGAGATTGAGATTGAGTCTTGATGATACAGTTTGAACCCCGGGATCAATCCATAAAATCCATTCCTTGCTCTCTTCCCTCTCTTAGGCTATGCCTAACTGATTGAGCTGGGTTTCTAAAGCTTACAACCAAAAACAGTCTTTATTAATACACTAATTATGGGTGAGAATGTAGCAATTAGACAGAAGGGAGGTTTTATTTCCACCATACCCATTAGAATCTTTAGTAAGTGGTGGATTTAGCATTCATAGTCAGGATATTGATTCCAGAGCTTGTGCCCTTAATCACAATGTTGCAGTAAACGGCAGCAGTATTACATATATCCTCCTGAGATGTAACAATAGAATTCTTTTCTGAATTAAGACAAGGTTGCCCACAACTGTATGCATCTGTCTTTTAACCATACATTTGACACTTGGTAAAGAAAATGGAATAGCAATAGAGACTACAATGATGGTATTGTAGTACCATCAGTATAATGGTATTTTCCTATTCTTAATGCTTTAGATAAGAAGATAATTAAGAAATTCTTTCTCTTCCCAAAAAGATCTCTTCTGTTTTCATGGGAATAGGTGTACAATTCGAAACCTATTTCCTCAATTATACAGAAAGACTACAGCCTTATATTTGTACTTTAGATATGTCTTCCATCCAGATCAACTGGAAATGCTATGCGAAGCATGACTACGGAAACATAACTAAGCATCTAGCTTATTATATAATCTTGCCTTTTTGAGCAAAGAGACTCACCTACAGGAGGTGTTTGATTAGGGAGAAGGTAAATAAACACTCCAACTACAGATTTCTATTGTAGAAGGTGCTTTATAATCTGGCACTAGAATTTCCAGGCATCTATCCAATTACTCACAAACAGGATACGGGTGGGATTAGCTTGTGCACTTGAATGGTCAGAACACAGGACGTCCCCAGTTGTAAAACCTAAACAACACGAGGGTTCTCTGCACTACTGCAGATCTATAAAGTTAGACTGACTCTATAATCAGAATATTGTAGTATTCTAGAATTTGGAGTGAAATTACTGACATAAAACTGTCTTTCGAGAAAAGCATTTCAGAAGACCAAACTGAACTTGAAGTCAATGAATATCCATAGGGAACTCCCCAAACTATCCTGTTTTTCCCAAGTATCTCTTAACTCAGAACATCTGACAACCTGAGTCACCCTGGGTGGGGGAGGGGTGGAGAGTCAGCTTTTCTCTTGGTCACTTGTTTTGTATTCACCTTGAATCTTCAAGCTGACAAGGAATAAAACATCTTCAAACTTTACAACTCTGTGGCATTTTACAAATTGCGAAGCACTTTAACCAGAACACCCTCAGAACAATACTGTAAGACTGATTGCTAGAGTTGGTATTATCACTTTTTAAGAAAAAGGCATATGAAGCTTGAAGAAATTAGGCAGACCATTCAAATTCACACAGAAACTAATTAGGAAAGTAAGGATTAAAAATGTCTCTGGCGTTCTCTCCAAAGTACTATGGCACTCCAGGAATAAATGTTAAGTCTCTTGCTGGGTGCTTTCAATACATCACCACATTAAATTTTCACAAAACCTTTGGGCAGTTTATATGTATGTACATGCAATTCTGTTTGACACCTTTGACCAGTTTTTCCACGCTATGCTAAACATTTGTATTCCAGTTTCTCAACAGATGGGAAGATGTTCAGTTTTAGAAAAATACGCCCTTAAGTTCCACAAAAATACAAGCCACTTCACAATAATTTTTCAGACTTGGAAAAAAATAAAGCAAGGGAAAAATAAAGTCAAAAAGTAGTTTCAAACCGAACAGTTTAAAAACTTTAAAAATGGGGACAATTCAAAATTTGTGGGAGACTCTGATGCTACAGATCACAACTGAGGACAGTGGTCAAGTAAAGAGCTTAGGAAGTTTGTCTTGCTGAGAGATGGGGTTTATTTTGCATTTTTTTTAGGTTAAAGATTTCTCAGACATATAGTGAAATATATACAGAGTAATTTTTAATGTTATTTCCCTAACCTTTGTTTTCTGTGAAGCTTGTCTTTTTCTGCTTCAGTTTCGCCAACCTCATTCTTTTTTAGAAACCTTAACCTCCTGGCTGGTTAGGGATAACTGAGCGATAATGCTAAAATGGATTTCAGTAATAAATCTTTAGTGTATTTTAGAATGCACCTGGACAAAGTGCTCTGAATCTATGGTAACAGTGAAAAATCATTAGGTTAATTATTGGTTTACTCAAAATTTTAAAATACTTTCCTACATTTCCTTTTGTTCTTAAATAAAAACAATATCTAATCCAAATTCAATTAATTTAATGTTTTATTGGTCTTGATATTTAAAATTAATAAACGTTTGCTGAAATACTAAGTATACAACTTTTTTTTATATATATTGTGCTATCCCAAATGTCTCCAGAAGTACTAACATTTCCCCCAAAGTAACAACTGCTGAGTATCAACCTACTAAACGTTTTCAAATTTTCTGTAAGAAAGGGTTTTTTCCATTAAAAAAATAAAATCTTGTTTTCATTTGTCTATAGGAAAGCTTCAGATAGTAGGCCATTGCTCTGCTAAGAGACCAATCCTCTGTCTATATCGGATGTTTGATTAATAACCCATACTCAGGTTATAATTATTAAGCATAAAATGTTGATTCATTAAGTTGAAAAAAATATGAAACCTAAAATAAATCAATAAAATACTATGATTTGGTAAACCACTTTAAAGAGAAAAACCTATGGAATATATTACGCCAATAACCCACATGTCAAAAGAGAAATTCCTACCTTAGGAAAATAAAGTACATCTGAGCAGCATAAATGTTCTAACACTAGTTTAGCAAACCAGGAGCTGTCAAGTTCCAATAACCTATTATTCACACCTCTTTAATCACTGCCACAGAGTTGATTATAAATAGCCTCATACATTTTTAAATAAGGTCATTCTGAAGTGAAACAAAGAAGGTAGTAAATATTCTTGTACATAAGGAATTCAAATCCTAATGCACAACAGAACTGTGTATTTCTCAAATGCTCAATATAAAGAAAGCTAACACAATCTTTTATTAACTATGTCAAGTACGCACTCCATGTGGATTCAGTGGAATAACTAAATTGTAGCACTATTTAAACACAGTAGCCTAAAAAGAAACCCTCCCCAATAAATTTCATTCATTCATTAAGAGGCATTACTCATGGTATAATAAAAATAAAATATAATAATCAATTGGTTGATTTACCTGAAACAATGCCACGCAAAGTCATGATGAAAAGACCATTCTACAAGGAAAAATGTATAGTATCACTGATGATGCCACTGGCTATTAATTATCTCATTTAGCTGATAATCTGAATGTATTTCAACATAAATTTATGTAAACATGTTAGAAATGCAAAATGGTTTAACAAATTGGCAGAATATCTTTCTGAAAAAAATTAAAATTGAAAATAAGGGGATAAAGTACCATTTAGAAGGCAAAGATCTAAAATAATAAGCTGAAACAAACAATCACAGTAAAACAGGGACAACAAAACAGACAATAACAACAAAAAACAAAAGAAACAATTTGGTTTTGTGTAATAGGTCCTTTATAAATAACTGATCATTATAGAATCTTTAAGAAAAACCTAAATTATCCCCATAATTCCAGAGTGGTTTTCTACCATTATGGCACCTTCAAAGATTACCTGTTGAACTGAGAGTGAAAACTCCTCACTTAAGAACTAATAGCATCAAAAGACTGGGTCTGAAGAATATTTGATAACAAGTAACTACAATCAGATTTTAATTGACTATTTTAATATTTCCTATTAAGTTTTCTGACTAAAAATCCTACATAACCAACTTTTCCCCACTTTTCCATTTCTTCCTACCAGTGTGCCTGTTTAGAGATAATGAAAGATAAAACATTGCATTTGGGGAAGAGATAAATGAGAAGTCTGTGACTCCTTAGTTTCTTAAAATCTGACCTTATGCGTTCACATTATATGGTAACACAACCTTGTGGGAGTATGTCTACTACATAAACCTTTGTTATTAGAATAATTTGAAAACAGAAAAAAAGTTGGAAAATCATGCATAATATTAACGTGTTTTAAAATCTTTTAAAAAAATCACATGCATGTTCCAATTTTTGTTGAATCATTTATTACCTTCACCTGGTTTTAGAGCTATTAGCTTAAAAACATCATTTCTTGTACAATAAAAAGTTAGTCACCTTGTGGGCTCTGTTTTCCATCCACAAAAGATTCTTTTTATAGTCAGATATCTTCTGATGAGGTAAGAACCAACAGAAAATGATGACTGGAGAAAACCATGAAACTAATTTCTGCCCATATTCCAGAAGAAGAGCTACATAAAGGTTTCTGAAATCAATGAAGCATTGTTATCCATATCACACTCTTAATTCTATACTCCTATGTTATAGTCATCAATATTTTATAGAATTCTCATATTAAAAAGACATTTCTAATATGGGAGTTATGTTCTTCCAAGGCCATATTTCTAGTGATGCTACTATATCATCTTTAATGCTGCTTTTCAACAGTGAAATATATAAGGACCTTCAGTGGATGACCATCAGAAGATACTATCTCTAAGCTCTCTGTTAAGTATGACCATAAAATTAGTCTCCTTAGTAGTCCAAATATTATATAACCTTAAAATTATTCAGCATCTACAGCCTTAAAAATGTAATGTACATTTCAAAATGGGATTTCTGAAGGTCTTCCTTGGTCCATACCCAAACCTAAGGATGCTGGAATGATAGCTCCTATTTTTCTATTTTGTAGGCTCAGTTTACTCAGATGTGAAGAATTATAATGAAGATCCTTGGCTATTTGCTATACCCTGTGCCAAGCACTTTCTTTTCCTTTACTTTCTGGAGTAACTTACAGGGCTTTAGGACAAAAAGACTTTGTCCCAGCCATAATATCTTTTTGGAAGTCTGGTCTTATGACTTTAAAACATGGTGATTGGTGGTGGTGGTGGGGTGCTGGGAAGGCAAAGAACTCTAGGCCAGACCAAACTAGCTACAGATGGCCAATACTTCATATATATACCCATGGAGCAAAGTAAAAAGAGGCATATCAGGGTCAGTGTCTGTAGCTGAGGAAATCAGATCTGGTTACTTGAAGTCAAGTGGGTGAAAATACTATGATTTGGATGAGTGCAATGACTGATTCATTTCTTTATTTAAAACACTTATGAAGCATTGGTTGTGTCAGGCACTATAGTTAAGAAAATGAATATACTGCCGGGGCCCTTGGGTGGCTCAGTCGGTTAAGTGTCCAACTCGATCTCCTTTCAGGTCATGGTCTCAGGGTTGTGGGATCCAGCCCTGCACCAGGCTGTACGCTTAGCAGGGAGTCTGTTTGAGATTCTCTCTCCCTCTGCCCCTCCCCCTGCATGCTCTCTCCAAATAAATAAATAGATAAAATCTTAAAAAAAAAAAAAAAGAAAATGAATATATCAATTTCTACCAGCAAGGATCTGACTAGTAGGGTGGACAAACATGTAAATAAGTAAGTTGTAATACATTATGATAGGTGTAATAGATATAAATCTGGAAGAGAACAGAGAAAAGGATTAACTTTCTCAAGGATGGACACTGGGGGGCAGGTTTCTAAAAGTGAAAGTGCTTTAGTAGGGAGATAATGTCTAAGCCTTTTTTCCTAAGCTTTTTTTTTTTTAAGATTTATTTATTTATTTGAGAGCGAGCAAGAGAGAGAGAGAGAGAGAAAGAATGGGGTGGGGAGGGGGAGAGGAAGAGGGAGAATGAGAATCTCATGCAGACTCCCTGCTAAGCACGGAGCCCAATGTGGAGCTCAATCTCATGACCCTGACATCATGACCTGAGCTGAAGTCAAGAATCAGGCACTCAACCGACTGAGCCATCCACGCTCCCCTCTAAGCTGGTTTTTAACAATAAACCAATCAGGTAAGAAAAGAGATGAAGGTCATTTCAGAAAGAGGAAAGGCACTGCTTCTTGCAAGTAAATTCCACCAAGCTATTCCTAAATTAAGAAGACTGCAGAAGACTGAAGACCTTAAGTTGTATGCAAGAGCCTCAATTTTGCTAGAGGACAGAGGTGAAATTTAGGTGCAAATGCTCACTTAAATTTTAAGAATGTATTTGTTTTTATTTTTTTTATTAAATTTTTTTCCAGGGTGCCTAGCTGGCTCAGTCGGTAGAGCACGCAACTCTTGATCTTGCAGTCATGAGTTCAAGCCCCACAATGGGGGTTGAGTTTATTTAAAAAATTGTTTTTCAAATCTAACTCCCCACCCATCTCCCCTTTGGCAATCACCAGTGTGTTCTCTGTATTTAAGAGTCTGGTCTTTCATCTTTTTCTTTGTTCATCTGTTTTGATTCTTAAATTCCACACATGAGTAAAATCATACAGTATTTGTCTTTCTCTTACTGCATTTGGCATTATACCCTCTAGGTCTATCCACGTTGTTGCAGATGGCAAGATTTCACTTTTTTATGCCTGAGTAATATTCCACTGTGTGTGTGTGTGTGTGTGTGTGTATGTATATCATATCTTCTTTATCCATTCATCTATCAATGGACACTGGGTTGCTTCCATATCCTGGCTATTGTAAATAATGCTACAGTAAACATAGGGGTGTATATATCTTTTTCGATTAGTGGGTTTTTTTGTTTTGTTTTTTCTTTTGGTAAATACCCAGTAGTGGAATTACTGGATCATAAGGTAATTCTATTTTTATTTATTTATTTTTTTTTTATTTTTTTTTTTCTATTTTTAATTTTTGAGGAACCTCTATACAGTTCTCAGTGGCTAAACTAATTTGCATTTCTACTAACAGTGCACGAGGGTTCCTTTTTCTCCCCATCCTTAGTTATACTTGCTATTTCTTGTGTTTTTAATTTTAGCCATTCTAACAGGTATAAAGTGGTATCTCATTGTAGTTTGAATTTGTATTTCCCTGATGGTTAGTGATGTTGAGCATCTTTTCATGTGTCTGTTGGCCATCTGGATGTCTTCTTGGAAAAATGTCTATTCAGGTCCTCTGCCCATTTTTAAATTGGATTATTTGGCTTTTTTTGGTGTTGAGTTGTAGAAGTTGCACCTGGGTGGCTCAGTCGGTTAAGCGTCTGCCTTCGGCTCAGGTCATGATCCCAGGGTCCTGGGATCGAGCCCCACATCGGGCTCCCTGCTCCTCCCTCTGCCTGCTACTCCCCGATTGTACTCTCTGTCTCTCTGTTAATAAATAAAATCTTAAAAAAAAGTTCTTTATATATTTTGGATATTAGCTCCTCATTAAAATATACCATTTGCAAATATATTCATCCGTTAGGTTGCCTTTTTGTTTTGTTGATGATTTTCTTTTCTATGCAAAAGCTCTTTATTTTGGTGTAGTCTTAATAGTTCAATTTTGCTGTTGTTTCCCTTGCCGGAGGAGACATATCTAGAAAAATGTTTCTATGGCTGATGTCAAAGAATCGAACTGTTTTTAGCAATAAACTTTGAAATCATGGGTGGGTGAATTAACACAATGTTGCCCAATTCATTCATATCTGGTCCCTCTCAATAAAAGCCATGACCTCACCTATATTCTTCTAAGGTACCTTGGCTTAACAAGACAATACTCCCCCCCATGCTATTGCAGCTACATCTTCTAGAATCAGCTGACACAACTGCCTATCCCCCGATCTGGTGAAGTCTTCCCAACCATCCTCAGGGTTTTCTTCACCATCCATGAACAACTTACCCTACCCTGAGTATCTGGAGCTGAACCAATAATACTCCCCTAAGCTAGTAATCTTTCCCTTTCTCCCCAAATGAATCTAAGAATGGCAGAATAATAGATTGCTTTTGTTTTATTCATTATCTGATCAGTCGGTGTTCTTCAGCAAGTGACTGGAAGAAAAAGAATCTTCTCTTAGATTTATTTTTAGTAGGAAATTGGTCCTCGGCCAGTGGAAAACAATAGATATAGGATCAAGAAACAGGTTGGATGGTTAATGGGATGTTCTGGGGAACCTCAACATTTACGAAATGGAGAGATAGAGTGGAAAAGAAACCATCAAAGACACGGAGAGACTAAGAAGAGTATGCCTTGTTGGAAGCCAAGAGATGTAGATTTTAAAAAGAGGCAAGTGAGACAGGCAGAATAATCCCGTCCTGAGTGTGGATGGGAGCTGTGAATCTGATGGGATACCACTCCCATTATAATGTTAGGTTATATGACAAATGTGAAGGGACTTTCCAGCTGTATTGCCAGTCTCTAATCAGTTGACTTTGTGTTTATCAAACAGATTATCCTGAGTGGCCTTGACTTAATCAGGCAAAAGCCTTAAAAGAGGCCTAAGGCCTCCCTGAGCTCAGAGACTCCAAATAGCAGAGAGAGTCTTCTTCTGCTGTCCTTAAAGGAGCAAAGAGCCATGTTGTGAACTGCCTATGGTGAAGGGAAGCCTTCCTACAAGCATAAGGAAATGAATTCTGTCAATAATCTAAATGAGCTTGAAAGAGGACACTGAGCTACATTTGAGAATGCAGTATGACTGACACTTTGATTGCAGTTTTGAGCAGAGGACCCAGTTAAGCTATGTCTGGACCCCTGATCCACAGAAAATGTGAGATAATAAATATGTGTTGTTTAAGCCACTAAATTTGTTGTCATTTGTTATGCAGCAATAGAAGGGTAATCCATTAAGCAAGGTCCCAACTTTTGTAAGAGTAAAGGAGGATTGGGATTCAATCTTTAGGTTGTCAGGTCTCTGACATATGTGTTAGGATTTATGAGGGGCTGAATTTTCAGCAAAGATAAAGTAGAAACCCAGTAGTATAAATTAGAACCAGGGGAGGTAAGGAAAAGATACAGTTTAATTGATAAAAAAGGTCACATGGTTCATCTAGGACATTCCTGATGCTGAGGTTGGGATAAACCGACAAATTCCATGCCACATCATTTCATAGGGATTAGGTCAATATTGCTTGCTTTGCTTCAATCTGGTTAACCAGACTAGAAGTCATTTGATGGCAGATATAATGCCTATTTTATTCGCTGATTCTATGTCCTCAGCCCCCAGCCAGTATCTGGCATATTTTAAGCACTCAATATTTGTTAAATGAATGAATGAATGAATGAATGAATGAATTTCATACTGGTCAATGTGAAAAAGTAGATTAAAAATATGAAATTTTATGAGGAAACAGTATAAACTGGCACTACCCTCTGTAACTTCTTGAAAATACTCAAGTTAACTCTGTTAAAGTATGAATAATTTGAGATGTCACAACAGAGACAGTGATAGAGTCATAATCTAGCTAATCCACAAATATCTGATACCCTACTGTGTGTGTGTGCCAGATTCTAGAGTACGACTCCTGCAGTAGTTTCTTAGCTGGTATCTCTGTATCCATTCTAGCTCTTAGCCAATTTCCACACATCAGCCACAGTAATATTTTAAGACAAATCATCTTATTTCATTATCCTGTTGAAAACCTTTTAATGGTTTCTCATTATACTGAGTATAAAAGCCAAAGTCCTTAACTTGTCTTTCCATAGTCTGTCCTCTGCCTCCTTCTCCAGCTTTTATCCCTTGCCACTCACCTTATCACCTCAGAGCATTCATACATGTTTTTATACTCCCTGCCTGGAACATTCTGTCTTTGCTTACCCCCTACTCATCCCTCAGATCCCAGCTTAAATCTCTTAAATATCACTTCTTCAATGATCTCCCAATATAAATTACCCCTCTACACAGCATTTATTGTATAGCTTGCAATTACATTGTATGATTACTTTTTAATATCCATCTCCTCCATTACATTGAAGCTTCATTAGGTCAGGAATTGTGTCTATTTTGCTCAGAGAAATATCACTAGTACTAAGAATACTTCATACATATTTGTTGAATAAATAAAAGCAAAGGCCTAGGAGACTACCAACCATATATTATGAATGCTACTGCTACCATCATTAGAACTATGGAGCCCTACCTAGTAATAATGTCACTCTAGAACACAATTCCTAACCTCAGTGGAGTACAGAGGCAAGCAACCAAGACAACATCTTCCCTACCACTCTACCACTTCACCATAAAAACAACAAAATAAACATTAAACAGCACCAGAAGTAAAAACCAAGTGATTCTCCTTATATTACTATTCTTTTTTTAATACTGAACTACTATACAGAATTAAAATTCTTAAGAATTCCAATGCTAGGAAAATAAAAGTTTTAAAATCGCTGAGGTAAGGATTCTAAATGTTTTTGATAAAGAATATTTTTTAAGAGTAAGAAAGTATGGAGCAACATTTAAAAAAAATCTGATTACAAAAAAAGCATGAAAAATAAACTAAGAATCTCAATTGGGCTTAGAACAACTCTGACAAACAGGATCCTGTAATTTTTCTTTCACCTAAAACCTTTCAGTGACTTCCCACTGGTCTCATAAGAATCATGAATTGTGAAGCCTTTAAAGTCCTTCACGACCTGACTCCTGTCTCCTTCTACAACTCATCTATGACCATTTTCCCTTCACTAACCCCTCCAACCACATCTATACTCTGGCCTTGGGGAGTTACTTCCCCCAACTTGCCTTGCTCTCTTTTCACCACTGGCCTTTGTTCATGTTCCCATTTCAGGAATATCTTGTTCCTTGTCTCCTTCAGGATGACTTTCTACTTACCCCATTTAGCCATCCCTTTTTCTCAGAGGTGGCTCCAGGATTTCTATATGAGAAGGTTTAGTGGTGGTACTCTGAAGGGAAAGAAAACTGGAGATATGTCTTACAGCTATACTTGCATAACAAAAACACATTGCTACTGGGATTATAAATTTCATCTGGTGCAGTTTGGGGGCCTGAAGACTATGAGGGACTTAAGTTTCTTAATTCCTTCCTTGATATTGACTGCTTCTACTGGAAAAGTTTGCTTGACACCCTCCAATCTGAAAAGGTACCACATACTATTGTGCATTTACCTCTATTAGAGAATTTACAGCATATTAGGGATGTCGTCTACTTGTCTATCTCTTCCACTAGTCTATAAACCAGCTAAGAGCAAAGACTGTCTTTCCATGGCTATAGTCCTAAAGTCCTATGTCCTGGCACACAGCAGATTTTCAATAAGTATTTTCTGACAGAATGAATCAAGTATTTTATGAAAACCTATGATATACAAAGACCCATATTAGGTATTCAGAGTAGGGGAATAGAGATACTTACTGCCTGATTAAAAATATAAAACATATAAATTTTTACAATAATTTCAAATAAATAAAACATCACCAAATATGAAAGACAGTAAAAATTAGACATTTCTACTAACCAGCATTCCTATACATCAAAATTTCTAAGTGAAATGCATTCTGTATCATCAAAGAAGCATTAAATACATTGCAGTGTATTTTCTTATAATGTGAATTTGACTGCATAAAGAGTGCTTAGCATTGTTAACTTATGAATAATATGTGATAAGCCACTAATTAACTAGAATACTCAACTTCCTGATGCTCCTTTCAGGATCCAGAATAAAAGAATGATCCAGACTAATCTGACTAAATCAACCTAAAACTCGGACCTAACAAGGTACTTTTGGCTGTTGTGGTTGTTACTGCTTTAAATTGTAATGATGGAGGAGTATATCCTTAAAGAGGAATGATGAGGTACCAAGACAAGAAGTGGGATACCATGCTGAAAACAATAAATGTTACCATGAAGAAACTGTGTTGAAGAGCAAGAATAAGTACAATTTGGAAAACTTTAAATTCTAGGTTGAGATTAGTTTTGATTTGGTAATCAATTTGGGACTACAAAAACTCCTAACTGGGACTGGAAAACATATAACATAAAGACTGGAAAACATAAAGAATTTTGAGCAGGGCAAGACTGAGGCATGGATTCCAGCATGGAAGATACAGTAAACCAGGTGTAAACAGATGAGAGGCAGAATGAGGGCAATCACTGCAGAATTGGACAATAATGGTTTTGTAAATACTCTAACAGCCCAACTGTTTGCACTGGGACTGATTTCATTAATCAGAGTAATGCCACAAATATAAACTTTCAGGGTGTTATGGTACAATCAAGAAAGTGTTTGCCTCATAGAATCATTATATTTGGCAAATATGTGCCCCCAAGTGGTCGAGTCCTCGGATTAGCTATAAAATGTGCACAAGATTCACTCTTTCTATGAATTTCTGTATTTCTCTCTGGTGCTTTCAAAATAAGACTTAGGTATACCTGTAGTATCTCCTAGTTTACAAGGTGCTTTGACTCTTTAGTCAAATAACATATTTTAAAACTTACTTCAGTATTTTAGAGGAAAAATGACTAAAGAGTTCACGGAGGATTCAAATTCAGTATTTTCAATTTCTTGTTTTCCATTTTAATCAGTCTGGTGCATTACCGTCATGTAGGTAACTGTAAGCTTATGACAAAGACTAGAAAATACATATTACCACACCATCATATGAGAGTAAGAAAGAACTTGGAATTTCATTTTTTTTTTTGATGTAGTGTTCCATGATTGATTGTTTGCATATAACACCCAGTGTTTCATGCAGTACGTGCCCTCTTTAATACCCATCACCAGGCTAACCCATCCCCCCACCCCCCTCCCGTCTAGAACCCTCAGTTTGTTTCTCAGAGTCCATAGTCTCTCATGGTTCATCTCCCCCTCCGATTTTCCCCCCTTCATTCTTGCCTTCCTGCTATCTTCTTCTTCTTTTTTTAAACATATAATGTATTATTTGTTTCAGAGGTACAGGTCTGTGATTCAACAGTCTTACACAATTCACAGTGCTCATCATAGCACATACCCTCCCCAATGTCTATCACCCAGCCACCCCATCCCTCCCACCCCCCACCACTCCAGCAACCCTCAGTTTGTTTCCTGAATTTATTCATTTGAGAGAGAGAGAGACAGAGATGAGAGAGCACAGGCAGAGGGAGAGGGAGAAGCAGACTCCCCGCTGAGCTGGGAGTCAACGTGGGGCTCGATCCCAGGACCTGGAGATCATGACCCAAGCCGAAGGCAGACGCTTAACCGCCTGAGTAACCCAGGCACTCCTGGAATTTCATTTCTTAAAAAATACTTTTCCTGAACTTTTTATTTTTTAACAGCTTTACTGAGATACCTTTGACATATAAAATCATATATACTCAAGGTTTTCAAATTGATGCTTTGATATACGTATACAATTGTGAGAAGAGCACCATTATCAAGCTAATTAATATATCATCACCTCTATATAGTTACCATTTTGTGTGTGGTGAGATTTAAGATATATCCTCTTTGCAAATTTCAGGTATATAATATGGTACTGTTAACTATCATCACCATGTTGTACATTAGATCTCTAGAATTTATGTCTTGCATAACTAAAACTTTGTATCCTTTGATCAACATCACTCCATTTCCCCATTCCCCCAGCTCCTGGCAAATCATTCTACTCTCTATTTCTAGGAGTTTGACTATTTTAGATTCCGCACCGAAGTGAGATCATGCACTATTTCTCTTTCTGTGTCTTGCTTATTTCACTTAGCATAACATCCTTCAGCTCTATCCATACTGTTGCAAGTGGCAGGAGTTCCTTATTTTTCTATGCCTGAATAATATTCCTTTGTGTTTCTGTATATGTATGTATTTTTCTTTATCCATATTTTGACCACTGTGAATAATGTTGCACCTAACTTGGGAGTGCATGAGATCTTTCAAGATCCTGATTTTATTTCCTTTGGTATATACTCAGAAATGGGATTGCTAGATCATATAGTGATTATTTTTTAAGCAATCTCCATACTCTTTTCCATAGTGGCTATACTAAGTCATAATCCCACCAACAGTGTACAAGGGTTTCTTTTTCTCCCATACCCTTGCCAATACTTGTTATTTCTTGTCTTTTTGACAATAGTCATCCTGATAGGTGTGAAGTGATAGCACTTGGTTTGATGATTAGAGATGATGGGCAACTTTTTGTATATCTTTTAGCCATTTGAATTTCTTTTGAGAAATGTCATTAGGTGCTTTGGATCATTTTAAATTGGGTTATTTGTATTTTGGTATTGAGTTGTATGAATTCCTTATATAGTTTAGGTATTACCCTCTTACTGGATATGTAGTTTGCAACCATTTTTCCCATTTTGTAGGCTGCCTTTTCACTTTGTTGATTATTTCCCTTTGCTGTACAAAAGCTCTTTAGTTTGATGTAATCCCATTTGTCTATTTTTTGCTTGTTGCCTGTGCTTTTGGTGTCATTTCCAAAAATTGCTAAGACCAACATAAAGTAGTGTTTCCCTTATGTTTTCTTCTAGCAGTTTGACAGCTTCAGGTCTTACATTTAAGTTTTAATCCATTTTGAGTTGATTTTTGTGAATGGTATAAGCTAGGAGTCCAACTTAATTCTTTTATATGTAGATATCCAGTTATCCCAACACCCCTTGTTGAAGAGATTATCCTTTCCCTGTTGTGTGTTATGGAAACCCTGTCAAAGATCAGCTGACTCTAACTGCGTGGGTTTCTTTCTCGATATTGTTCCATTGGTCTACATGTCTGTTTTAATGCCAGTACTGTTCAATTACTATAACTTCATAATGTAATTTGAAATCAGGAAGTGTGATGCCTCCTCTAGATGCCTTCTTGTTCAAGATTGCTTTGACTGTTTGGGGTCACGGTTCCATACAAATTTTAGGATTGTTTTTTCTGTTTCTGTAAAAAATGTCTTTGGGATTTGGATAGGGGTTACATTAAAAAATCACTTTGGGGAATGCCTGGGTGGCTCTTGATTTTAGCTCAGGTCATGGTCTCAGGGTCATTGGATGCAGGGCTCCATGCTCAGCAGGGAGTCTGACTGAGAATCTCTCTGTCTCCCTATGCCACCCTCCACTTGTGCTCATGCCCTCTCTCTCAAATAAATAAATAAATCTTTAAAAAAATAAATTTGTAGATCACTTTGGGCAATATGGACATGTTAACAATATTAATTTTTCTAATCCATGAATGTGGGATCCATTTATTAGTGTCTTTTAATTTCCTTCTTCAGTGCTTTATAATTTTCAGTGTATAAGTCTTTGCCTCTTTGGTTAATTCCTAAGTATTTTATTCTTTGCCTAGCTAATGTGAATGGGACTGTTTTCATAATTTCTTTTTCAGATAATTCCTTGTTGGTGTATAGGAACACAACTAACTTTTTTATGTTGATTTTACATCCTTCAACTTTGCTACATTATTAGTCCTAATGGCTTTCTTGTTTGTGGGAGTGTGTGGAGTCTTCACGGTTTTCTATAAACATAATCATGTTATCTGCAAAGAGAAATAATTTTACTTCTTCCCTTCTGATCTGGATGCCTTTTACTTCTCTTGCTTGCTTATGTTGGCTAGGGTTTTTAATACTATGTTGCTGGTTGTGGTGAGAGTGGGCATCTCTGCCTTGTTCTGAATCTTAGAGTAAAAGCCTCCCAATTTTTTCCCATTGATTATGGTGTCAGCCTTGTGTTTTTCATATATGGCCTTTATTGCGTTCCTTTATATGTTCCTTCTATACATACTTTGTGGACAGATTTTATAAAAAGATTTGAATGCTTTTTCTGCATCTATTGAGATTATCATGTTTGTTTGTTTGTTTTTTGTCTTTCATTCTATTAATGTGGGGTACACTACATTTGACTGATTTTCATAGGTTGAGTCATCCTTGCATTCCAGGGATAAATCCCACTTGGCCATGGTGTATGATCCTTTTAAGAGCTGCTGCTAGTATTTTATTGAGGATTTTTGCATCTATGTTCATCAGAGATACTGACCTGTAGTTTTCTTTTCTTGCATTGTCTTTGTCTGGCTTTGGAATCAAGGTAAAGCTGGCCTCAAAATGAGTTTAGGAGTATTCCATTTACTTCATTTTTTTGGAAGCGTTAAAGAAGGATTGGTATTAGTGCATCTTTTTGTGTCTGTTAAAAGTCCCCCAATGAAGCCATCTGGTCCTGGTCTTTTTTTTGTGGGAAGGTTTTCTATTACTTATTTAATCTCTGTTATAGGTCTGTGCAGACTTTCTATTATTTCTTTATTCAGTCTTGATATGCCTCTAGGAATATACTGATTTTTTTCTAGGTTACCTAATTATTGGCATGTAACTATCTTAATAGGCTCTTTGATCCTTTTTGTTTCTGGATCATTTGTTGTAATGTCTCCTCTTTGTATCTGAGTTTGAGTCTTCTTTCCTTGAACTAGCTAAGAGTGTGTCAATTTTATCTTTTCAAATAACCAATTCTTAGTTTTGTTGATTTTGGTATCGTTTTTCTATTATCTATTTCTGCTTCTAATATTTATTATTTCATTCCTTCCACTAATTTTGGGTACCATTCGTTCTTCAGTTCCTTGAGTTGTATGTAATGGTAGGGTGTTTGGGAGCTTTCTTCTATTTAAAATGAAGGCATTTATTGCTATAAGTTTCCCTCGCACTGTTGCCTTTGCTGCCTCCCAGGTTTTGTTAAATTATACTTTCATTTTCTTTTTTGTCTCAAGTTAGCTTTAAAATTCCTTCTTTTTTTTAAAGATTTTATTTATTTATTTGAGACAGAGAGAGAGAGCACAAGCAGGAAGGAGGGTCAGAGGGAGAGGGAGAAGCAGACTGTCCACTGAGCAGGGAGCCCAATGCAGGGCTTGATCCCAGGAGCCTGAGATCATGATCCAAGCCGAAGGCAGACGCTTAACCGACTGAGCCACCCAGGTGCCCTAAAATTCCCTTTCAATTTCCTCTTTCACTCAATGGTTGCTCAAGAGTATGTTGTTTAGTTTCTACCCGATTGTGAATTTTTCCATTTTCTTTCTGTTCCTAATTTCTAGCTTCCTTCCCCTGTGGGTCTGAGAAAATATGATTTCAATCTTCTTTAATTTGTTAAGATGTGTTTGTACTTAACACATGATCTATCCTGGAGAATGTTCTATGTGCACTTGAGAAAAATGTATATTCTGCTGCTGTTTGGTGGAAAGTTCTGTATATGTCTGTTAGGTCCATTTGGTCTACAGTGTTATGTCAGCTGTTTCCTTATTGATTTTCTGCCTAGATATTCTATCCATTATTCAAAGGGGGCTACTGAAATCTCCTATTCTATTGTTGTCAGTTTTTCCCTTTAAATCTGTCAATATGTGTTTTATATATTTAGGTGCTCTGATGTTGGGTATATATCTACCTGTTTATGTTATATCTTATCATTCTATAATGACCTTCTTTGTCTCCAGCAACAATTTCTGACTTAAAATCTGTTTTCTCTGATATTGCCAACCTTGGTGTCTTTTGGTTACCATTTCTACAGAATATCCTTTTCTTCAGCCTATGATACCTAAAGTGAGTATGTTGTGGTCAGCTTATCATTAGATTTTAGTTTTTTATTTTTCTTTAAAAAAAAAAAAATCCAGTCGGCCACTCTATCCCTTTTCATTGGGGAGTTTAATTCATTCATACTTCAAATAGTTATTGATATGTAAAGACTTAGCTATTTCCATTTTATTTATTTATTTTTTTGCAGTTATTTTTATTCCCTTCTTGTGGTCTTCTTTTAAAATTTTCCTGGTAGTGACTTGGTTTGATTAATTTCTCTCTTTTGTGTATCTACTATAAGTTTTTCCTTTGTTGTTATAATGAGGCTCATGTAAAGCTTTACTTATAACAATTTATTTAATTTGATAACAACTTAGGTTCAACTGCATACAACAACTTTATGCTTTTACCCTACACACACTTTGTGTTCTTGAAGTCAGAATTAACTTCTTTTTTTTTTTTAAAGATTTTATTTATTTATTTGAGAGAGAGAGACTGAGAGAGAGAGCACATGAGAGGGGGGAGGGTCGGGAGGGTCAGAGGGAGAAGCAGACTCCCTGCTGAGCAGGGAGCCCGATGCGGGACTCGATCCAGGGACTCCAGGATCATGACCTGAGCCAAAGGCAGTCGCTTAACCAACTGAGCCACCCAGGCGCCCGAATTTACTTCCTTTTATATGGTGAATTTCTTATCCAATTTTTGTGGTTATAGTTATTCTTACTTTGTCTTTTAATTTTTATATCACCTAATTTGTACACCATTATTAGAGTGTTAAATTACCCTGCATTTGTCTAAATATTTACCTTTACCAGTGAAATTTATACTTTAATATATTTTAATGTTCCTGTTTAGCATGTTTCAATTCCATTTGAGGAACTCACTTAAGGATTTCTTGTAAAGTAGGCCCAGTGACAAATTGTCTTTATGGAAATGAATTTATCTCCTCTTAATTTTAAAGGATAGCTTTGCTTGGTACAATTCCCTTGGGTGGCAGTTCTTTCTGTACTTTGAATTATATCATCCCACTCTTTCCTGGCCTGCAAGAGTTTTATTAAGAAACTCACTGATAGTCTTATGGGGGGGGTCCTTTGTATGCAATGAGTCACTTTTTTCTTGCTCTTCTCAAAATTCTCCCTTTGTCTTTGACTTTTGACAGTTTAATTGTAATGTTTCTTGGTGTAGACCTCTTTAGGTTCAAACTATTTGGGATCCTATAGGCTTCATGAGTCTGGATATCCATTTCACTCTCCAGAGTTGGAAAGTTGTCAAATTATTATTTCTTTAAATAAGCTCTCTGCCCCTTTCTCTGTCTCTTCTCCTTCCAAGACTCCCATAATATGTATATTGGTTCATTTAATAGTGTCTAATAACTTCTGTAGGCTTTTTTCACTCTTTTTCAATCTTTTTTTTCCTCTGACTGGATAATTTCAAATGACCTGTCTTCACATTCATTGATTCTTTCTGCTGTTTGATCAAGTCTGCTGCTAAAACTCTGAATTGCATTTCCAGTCTGGGCATTGCATGTTTCAGCTCCATAATTTGTTTCTTTTTTAATACTTTTCTTATCTCTTGTTGAACTTCCCTTTTTGTTCTTGTATTACCTGTTATTAAATTAATTTCATTAAATTGTTTCTCTTTGTTCACTTCTGGTGTGCAGTTTCCTTAGGACAGTTATTCTGAAATCTTTTTCAGGCAATTTGTGAATTTCCATTTCTTTGGGGATAGGTTATCAGACGTTTATTGTGTTTATTTGCTGGTGCCATGTTTCCCTGATTTTTGGTGTTCTTTGTTTCCTTGCACTGGTGTCTGTGCATGTGAAGTAGTAGTCACATTTTCCAGATTTTACAAATTGGCTTCCATAAGGAAAGACCTTCACCTGCAGGGAGGAGTGGAGAGGAGGTGCGTGGGTGCCACTCGAAGGGCCGTGTGTAAGAGCACTGTTGCACCAGGTCTAGTTGTTCATGGGGCACTCCAAGTGTAGGAGTGTACAGCAGCTGTCAGGAAGGACCTAGCGGCATGGCAACTAGGGTCCATGACATAATTCCCTGCATGGTCCTGGGTGGCGATGGCTATGGGGTTTAGTAGTAGCTGAGAGGGCTAGTGGGGTCCTCAGCAGTGCCTCCAGGTCTAGAAGTGAGTGTGTTTAGGCTGGTTGTGAGTGTGTGCATGGTAGTGGGGGCCAGCTACAGGCATGAATGTGGCAGGAGGCAAGGGCATCTATATGCAATTGTTTTGCTGTGGGGGTCATCTCCAGAAACACACTCAGTACTGAAGCCAGGGTAGGAACCAAATGCAGCCATGGGGGCCATATGTGTGGTGGTGGCCTGCTATAAGCACTTGTGTGGGGGCAGTGCCAGCAGAGTGTGTGTGCAGCTGTGGGGGTTGACAACCAGTGCATGCATGGCAATGAAAACAAAGACTACAGTGGGAGCTGGGCAATGGAGGCTAGTGGCTGGCCTGCATGTGATGGCAGAGGCCATTTTATTTTGTACTATAATAGTAAAATACGAAAATGCTCAATGTATTTAATTATACCAATTTCAGCTTAGAAGTCTACATCACAAAAAGATAGATATTAAGATACCACTTATAAATATACTTAAAACTAAATTGTCTTTCTTTCCCAAATATATGAAATATTAAATTATAACCAATATAAAATAAAAAATATTTAGCCAAGGTGGTCTTTATAACTATGTGGTAATAGTAAATAATATTCTATATTAAAAATCTGGGGAAAAAAACACTCTTCAGATAAACACACTTCTGCATAGGACCTAAACTATAGCAGAAGAAATAATTTCAAACATTTCAACACATTTTTATACCAGCTATAAAGGGTAGAAAACCAACAAGACATCACCATTTACATCTAAGATTATTACCAATAACTCAGCATGGATTAACAATTCGCTATCTCATATTCTGAAGCCCTCTCAAACTTGGGTGGCTCTTAAAACACTGAGTAATTCTGAATAACTTTTTTTGTTATTGTTCACAGTGGAAGAGAAATTAACATTTATTGCTAAAATGATTTTTTTTAAAGATTTTATTTATTTATTTGACACAGAGAGAGAGAGAGCATAAGCAGGGGGAGCTGCAGGCAGAGGGAGAAGCAGGCTCTCTGCTGAGCAGGGAGCCTGATGTGGGGCTCGATCCCAGGACCCTGGGATCATGACCTGAGCCGAAGGCAGACGCTTGACCGGCTGAGCCACCCAGGTGCCCCTAAAATGATTTTATAAAGGGTTACAAAACAAAATAACCAATCAATTTAGTGTTTCTAAATTATCTTGCATAATGCAAAAAAGGCAACAAATATCCCAAATACAGGTTGTACATTCAAATGTATTTTTCACTTTTCTATACTTAGACTCACTCAAACCGTATTTACAAAATCATCAAAATATGTCACGGTGTTGAGAGTAAATTGTAAATGGCTCTATTAATGTCAGAAATGAATAGGTCAATGACAAATAACTGATGGTGTAAATAAAATAAGATTTTTTAATTAAAAATTTAAAAATTAACAATACATAAAAAGACTTTAAAAGAGATACGATCTGACCACCCATAAGCACTGCCCCCTCCTCCATGATGAGAGAGACATTTTGTTTTCTAGCAGTGGTATAGTCATATCAGTATTAGCAGCGGCAGCCGCAGCAGTCAGGATGATTAAGGTATCCTTACTTAATTTATACAACATATAAGGGCTAAATGTTCCTAACGTTACTTCTCAGAAATGTAATTTGGTTTATACACATGTATTATGCCAATGGTTAAGAATTTTTTGACACTGAAGTTTCCAGAATTAAATGAAGAAGGTAAAAATCAATCTATTTTTATAGGACTGTTCTATCTTTTCACAGAAAACTTGTTCTCCCTTTTGAACAGCTAGTTATATTGGAAACATAAACTTTGTATTGCAAGGAAAGACTTAAGGACATTGCATTTCATCATCAGCAACGTCTACCAGGTCAAAGGTCTTTGTAAAGTAAGGATAAGGAGGTGGACAAAGGTGATAACAAAATTATTCTGAGTGAGAAACAATGTATAACTGATAAAACTTGGATTAGATGAAACCTATGATTCCTGTTTCTCAATAATCTTGTTCGAATAAAGCTGATCTGCTCATGTTAAGTTTCAGTCTTTCATCAGTAGTTAAGCATTATAAACTATGAACAATGCTTTTATCATTCTTTGAGTGGTGTTCCTTATTTAATATATCTAAAGGTCTAGTTGACAATGCTGCTATTTATAACAAGCGGGGACTGAATTTTACTTTACTAAGAGATCTTAAAAGACAGAAGGGAGATAGATATGACACATAAAAGGCTTCACATAAATATTATGAAGTGTCCAATACAATGCCACACATGTCAGGAATATCATCAGATAATCTATAATGAGTCATTACAGGTACAAATGTGAAAACATTAAATCACAACCTCTAAAATCACACAGTCATTAATAGAGAGATGGAATTACAGAGGTGGCCTTAGTTTGAGAAGCGAATAATTTCATACCTAAACTGAGAATAATGTGTCTCACATAAGAACCCCCTTACTAATTTTCAAACTTATTTTAAAACAATTATGATTTTAATGGGTTGTTTACAAGACGATGTTACATTTTGTTATGCTCCAATTAACCCTTTAAAACAACAGAAAAGGGCTCCTGGGTGGCTCAGTTGGTTAAGCGACTGCCTTTGGCTCAGGTTATAATCCTGGAGTCCCAGGATGAAACCTCACATTGGGCATCCTGCTCAGCAGGGAGTCTGCTTCTCCCTCTGGCCCTCCCCCCTCTCATTCTCTCTCTTTCTCTCATTTTCTCTTTCTCAAATAAATAAATAAAATCTTTAAAAAAAAATAAGACAAAACAACTAAGGTAAAAACACTCAATAACCTATCTAATGAGAACAAATTTATACATAATTCACCGTATAAGTACAAACCAAAATTTTAGCAAACATCATGGTTCATTTAAAATTTCTTCCCTAAATTACTATATTATCATTCCAGTAGAGCTATTATTACCATTTGAGAAGAGAAGAAAAACAAGTAACATTTGTTGAACTAGAGCAACTGCGCCAGGTACTATGTTGGATGCTTTCAAACATTAACTCATTTAATTCTGAAAGTGGCAATAAAATCTTATTAGCCCCATGTTACATCTCAGAAAACTGAGGCACAGAGAGATTAACCGATTTACAAAAATTACATCTGGGACTGAAAAGAGTAAAGGAAAGAGAGAAAAAAGGACTTTGCTAGTCCTTGGAAATGCTATTAAGAGGGAAAGGAAGTGTGGGAGGGGCGGGAGCTTGGCCAGGAGCCAGCTGGGGAGGAGCCTTGGCAACGGAAGTGCTCAGCAGCAGACAACCCAAAGAGCTGCTTTAGGGGCAGCTGGAGACACACACTGGCAAAGAGACCAAGACATTTTATCTTTTTATGTTTATGAACATCAAGTTTATTGTAATTGCCATGAAATCATAAATATGTTCAAGCTACAAAATTAAACTGTAAACAACTCTCAATATTAAAAATATGAACTATCTCTGTATTCTTAATAGAATCAAAGCTTTATAGGTAGCCTTAAGAAGAGACCATATTTTGTCTCTTTCAAACTTTTTATTCTGGAAAAAAACCCACTGACATGCCTATTAGTGAACAGTTGGGCACACCAGCTTCACTCTCCATCAGCTTTTCCTCATCTCTTGTATTTGTTTGTTCCTTTCCTCTTTTTTGACAAATATGTTCAGTCCTTTTGCCCAATAGGTTTTGCTTTCTAGTTCTACACCACCCCAAGTCTATGGCCACTGATTCCTAAAGCTGGTGCCTTCCTACCTCTGTATCTGTAATCACACATTCCCTTCCGTTTTTAACTGCAGCTTGTCAAAAGCAATTTCTCTCATCATCCACATAACTAAAATTCCACCTCCTGTGTAAAGCTTTTTAGGCTAAAGAAAAAGATGCAATTTTGCTAGACTATTCCAACAGAAACAAGGGTTTATTATCTGTGAAGCCCAAAATACACTCACCATTTTATCAATATACTCTCTGACTTACGCTATTTGTTCAGTTGCTTACACATGTCTTCTAAAGGGCTGTGTTGACAGTGTATAAGTTTTAGGCTTCTGATGAGCAGACATTATTTTTTTAACTTCATTTTTACAGTTAAAATAACTTACAGAATATCATGCCAAACTAGATGCAGAACTAATGCTTCCAATGTAGTTTATTTTCTATGTAATTGTATAATTCTGGATAAAAAGAGGTAAAATAAAATCATTCTTATCCACAATTTAGAATCTATGGCTATTAAAAATTATTAAGTATATCACTCTTTAAAAATGTCCTCCTACAACAGGAGAAACTGCTGGGTAAATCATGGGCTTTGGGGATTCTCTCCCTTAGTTATACTTCCAGGATGTAGAAGAGTTTCAACACCCTTACTAGACTGACAGTACTCCTGCTTAAACCTTCAGCCTGATGCTTCCTGAGAACTCTTTTGGAATACTTATAAACCCAGGCAGTTAAAATATTTTGGATTGAAGCCAAGAAGAACTAAAATCAAGCCAACGAGTCCTTAAAATTATGTAAGAGTCTCACAGAAACTCATTTTATCAATTTTAAAACAGAAATTCCACAAGGAGTCATCTTATAATGAAAATTTTGATATTCCCCCCTTCTCTAGTTTCAAAAAGTTAGTTCTCTATTATATTGCTAGATACTTTATAAAAGTGGGCACGTACTTTCACTAAATTAGCAGAGAAACAAGTAGTGTTGTTAGTTATTTCTCCATACTCCTATCTTTCTCACAATTTTGCTCTAAGAGAGTAGAGTTTCATTCTGTATCATGCGGTTTAAATATAATGAATTCTGGCTGAGATCTGTAAAGCAGAATTACATATAGCAGAAAATCTTATATTGGCTTACTTAAATTTGCAAAGATCCTTATGAACTTAGGCAATCCCCTTCCCCACTCATTATTTCACATGTTATTAGAATAAAAGAACTCTCACGTGAAAGAATGTAAAAAAGGTTTGGCTTTGTTATGCAGTAATGCATGTAAATGCAGTAAATGAAATTAAGAGGCCTAAGCAAGGAAGAGATCTGGAAAAAGAGTCTTGGTGTGATGTAAGCAATAGATGAGTACTATGTAACTATCAAATAAAAGAAACAAGACAGACTCCTTAAAAAACTGCTTGGGATTTTGAATTTCTAAATTTTGATTTCCAAAATCTTTTAAAAATAAACTTTACAAGCATTGTAAAGGCAAGAAACAATTACCATGTTAGAAATAATAACAATATTAGGGGAAATAATTACCAAGTAATAAAGCACCATACTGAATATAAAGTCTCAGGCTCTGTGGCAGAAAACACTACTGTGGTGCACATGAACATGTAATACGTTAACTCAGAAATAAAATTCTGTAGTTCCAACTGTTTTTCCTTCTCGAGCTGTATATACTGTGTATTTACTTGGTAAAGTCTCTGTTAGAAGTTTGATCACCTTTGATATTTTATAAAAAAATTTAATAACCAATTCTTCGGCAAGTGAATAAAGTACAGATGTGAGTACACACACAATCACTTTCAAATTAGGCTAATTTTCCACAATATTTCATTGTCTGTTATACTTTTAAAAAGAATTCCCATTCTGGCCTTACTAGGAAAAGGACAGAAGAAATCTCTTCTTCCGTTTTTCCTCTTTATTCACCGATTGTACAATCAGCTACATCACTTGAGAGATCCAGTCAGAAATGAAAATATAAGGAGGACCCCTGTTTGTGAATTATTAAAAATTTAAAGATGGTAACAGCAGAGCATTCAACCAAGTGCTGCTGGGCCCTGTGTGACTATCCAAATCACGTGTCCCTATTCTTCTCCTATGTGACCTTGACTTTGTTCCACCCCTTTACTCAATCTTCTGTTAAAGACTTATTTCCTCTAGGAAGTCAGCCCCATCTGCCTTCACCTCTTAGCCACCACATGGCTTACTGGCAGAGATCTCATTCACTCTCGGATACCACCACTATCTTCAGATTCGTCAGACTGAATAATAAGGAGAGACACAGTCTGAACATGATGAAAGACAAGGTCCTCAGTCTAGCACAACACCTCTCAATGGTCTTTGAGTTATATTAATTGTAACCTAGTCCTTACAGGATAAGAATAGTATATAATAAATCCACAAAAACATCAACTTGCTAGAAAACTATACAAACACAAAATGCAAACTAAGTAATAATATGAAAGCGAGCAGAAAGTAAACTTAAAATATGACCAAATATGTTACTTTTTTTTCTACAAAGGTAAAAACAAATCCTCTCAAGTAGGAGGTTGCATTTTGCTTTTAACCTGAGTATCATCAGTTCACAAGATTCTAAAAGATGACTTTAAGGCTACAAAGTTGGCAACTTTTTTAGTAAATTAATACTTGCTTACAGAGGTGTTTTATATAGGTAAGTAAAAAATGTATAAAGACAGGTAAGAAGAAGCTTGAATTTATTATTAACAAATAAATAATCCTTTATATTTCTGAAACAAGAAGGAGAATCACTATAATGAAACAAACTTTAAGAGTAAAAAATAAATAGGTTGTAGAAAAGGAAGGGTATGCAGCAATCAGAGAAGCAATGATTGATTTTATTAAGATATACTCTTCAAATATAATTGCAATCATAAAATGTATTTCAAACACACTGTTCCTGCTCTTAAAAGGAATGTGATTTCAATGTCCAGAAAGATAATATACTGAATCTTTTATAACTTAAGCAGAAATTTAATAAATATAGGTCAGTCTGTTCAGTCAACACTTACATAGTTTATACCTTAAAAACTATGTGAATTTTCAGCAGCAATGTGCCTTTAATATTTTCTCTATTTTAAAAGCTGTTTTAATTACTTCAGAAAATAAAATAGGGTTTCTGCAAAAACATGACAGTTTCACATATTAGCATCATGTTTTCATTTAAAGCAAAAGCATAACAGATATCAAGAAGTACGTAGTTTTAAAATACTTTTGAAACATGTAGATAAATTTTATAAAAGCAAAGATAAATATAAAATATAAATAATATACTAATAAACAATCTTTAATACCCACAATATCAGCTATCTTTTAAAGGAAGTAAACAAGATTCTATAAGATGTTGTTTCTATTATTTTGTCAGATCTAGCTAGCCGATTACTAGTGTAAAGACTTATTTTTCGAAGAACTTTTTCATATTTGTCACAGAAATAATGCTATTTTTAAATGCGAGAAATGGAAGGGAAAGTCATCCAAATTTTACACAAATAATTCTTCTCTAAACAAAGGGGTGATTTCTGTGTTTAAATAGCAGAAGAAATTAGTTTAGCTACCTGGATGGAAGAAGGTTATTTTTTGCCTCTATGCTAGAACCCAGTAAAAAAGAGTCACAAAACTAGCTTTAATACATGTAATTCAAACATTACTAATTTTTAATTGGTTGGAGGAGGGGTCACGTAAAGTTACCTAGTTATTAAATGTAGTCGTTCTCAAATTATGGTCCCCAGAACAATAGCATCAGCTCCATTTGGGAACTTTTTAGAAATTTCTTGGAAATTCTGGGGCCCTGCCTACACCTACTAATCAGAACCAATGGGGGAAGAGTCCATCAATTTTATTTATTCTCTAGGTGATTCTAATGCAGCTAACGTTTAAGAACCAGTGGCTTAATATGTCTTCAAAATGTATCATAAGGTATTTGAAATTAAATGGTCCAAATTTCATGTATTTTTTATTTATAAAGTATCCCTAGACCAAGTGAATAGTTTAAGTGCAGCTTAGAAGAAATGCAGAATTTTACAAATACATTAAATCTACTCTTTTTAGCAATAATATAACCAAACCATATGAGAGAGAAATTATGACTGAATGTAATTTTTTGGTCAACAACAGCCTAAAAAGAACCACCAAAAATGCTGTAAGTAACAACTATATAATAAATCTTAGGAATTGAGAAATCGTAAGTGCGTAACACCTACTGAACTCACACCAAGTACAAAATGCAACATAAAAGGAATTCAACATAAAAGAGAGACAACAATATGCCTGTTCCTTAAGGACACCTGATCTGAAAACATAGCTAACTTATGACAGTTTCATCACTTCCACCATAAACTAGGTCCTCTGATAGCATACCATTTGGCATTAATAATACCTGCATCTCTATGCTTCTTTAGTATTCAACATGTTTTTTCTCTTGAAGGTAAATAATCTTTCTGCTCCTGTCATAAAATATATATTCCAAGTATTAGGGACTTTAAAAATTTCCTTCTAATTTTTCACCTTTTCCTATTTTGCCTTCCTGATTAACATCTTTCTTGATAAACCATAAAGTCATTTTCATCCATCTTAGTTTTGAAGCTCATGATATGTCTATATGAACCTTGTTCCCTCACTTACTACTCTTTCTTCCTCTACATATATTTGAATAAAGAATTTTCTGGGCTTCCTTTAAAAAGTGTATTATCAAGCCAGTGAAGCACATCTACTTTCTTTAGATCCCCGAACAAATAAAGTTCCTGAAAGAGGCCACGGAGAACCATAAGACTCTTCCTCCAGTTTAATACCCAGGGCAGTTCTTCTGGCTCTGGCATTAGAAATAATTAATTTGCATTTAGTATGGCAATAGTCTGTATAACAGTATAAAATATAACCAATAATCTTTAAGGAAAAGAAAATTAGCCCTCCTGATTCCTATCACAAAACATTCTGCATATGACCCAACCCCCTAAAAGTGTATTTCCAGTGATTTTATTGAATTATGGTCTCAATCTAACAAGTGTTCTTATAAGAGCAGTACAAGATGGGCATTTATAAGGAAACAAACATTTCTTTAAAAAGAAACATTATTCCATCTGAGACCTGAATTATGCTGAAGCTGTAGAGTAAGAATTTTTAAAATAATTCTTTAGTTTTGACAAATCATTTAAAGCTCCTAAAAAGTTGAATATTAGAAATCCCAAGGTCTCACCCCCCCCACACACAAACACATATGATCCTAATTACAGGATAGAAATATAGAATAAGTGTTTCATACAGGTAAGATTTTGAAAAAGTGTTAACTAAGTACACATTCTAACAACAATAGCTGTTACTGATAATTGATAAGGGTTACTGTTCACTGAATATCAGGCTTTATACTTAGCACTTTATAAATATTCTAATCCTCATGACAACTCTGCAAACTCAGTGCAACTATTCCAATTTTACATGGAAAGAAACTAAATCACCCTTCCAAATCAAGCTTTTCATTTCAAGTTGTCTAAGGTGACACAGCTAGTAAAGTAACACTGATAACTGAACCCAAGGCTAATTCCAAAGTCTGATCTTTCTGCTATAGGATATTGCTTCCCTTAGATTACACTTATACTTATTTTATATATATACTTACATGATATTGTATTTGATTGCATTACTTTTTCTGAATAATTTATTGGGATTTCTGGTAGCTAATAACAATAAGAACCCCCAAAGTATGTACTAAAGAAAATTCCATAGTGCTTTTTCCGAGTCTGGCCTTAATCCAATCTTTCTTGCTCTAAATTTTAATCTATGAGAAGTTGCTTCTGGCTGAGAAAGATAAAGTGAAACAACAGCTCTGCACTTCCTGTGTCAAGTCAAGTGTTTCAGTATTAAGGGAAGTTTAATCTCCAATAGACTTAAGATTGAGCATTTCATGCTCTTTTCATTATAAACCGAAGCTTTCATGAAAGGTCACTAGAAAACAGTAAGAAGAAACAGGAATGAAGTTCAAATAAAACACAAGACACAGCAATTGTCCCAAAGTTGGAAGAGACTTCAGCAATCATCTAATAGCCCAATACTTATTTTGCAGATGACAAAACTGAAAGCTCGAGAAGTAAATGGCTGTCCAGAGTCCCAAGTGATTAATCAAACTTTCCTGACACTCAGTTCAGTACTACTAAGCACATCATTTCAAGAATACCCTCTCTTTTCACTCACAGAATTCTTCCTGATCCTCTCTTTTTATTATTATTACGTTATGTTAATCAGCATACATTACATCATTAGTTTTTGATGTAGTGTCCCATGATCTCTTCTTTTCTTAGGATCATTATTCTTTAGCTACTCAGGATACTTAGGAGCAATATTGGACAAATATTTATTTTTATATCCTCTTTATCCTACATTTATTGGGAAACAAATCTTACCACTCATGTTTATACTTTCTTTTCCATTCTTACTGCCACCACACTGGATGGCAATCTCCAAAAGGAGAACAGTTTATTAATAATGAACATCAGCAATATGGTCTATTATCAGTTGTTTAAAAAAGATAAAAATGGAGACTACAATGAAACATGGAAAACGGATGTCATAATTAAGAATAAAAATCAAATACATATTATGACTACAATTATTTAAAATAGTTATGCATGTAGTCATGACAGAAAATATGGAAATTTGAAAACAGTAGCTATTTCGTGGCTTATAATGGTTACCTTAAAAAGTTATTTTAAAAAGGAATAACCTTAACAAAAGCTACATTGGCAGTCTGAATTCGTATTCATCTTATAAGTTTGCATCCTATGCAAACTTATAAAACATAAAACAAGGGTCCTGAAGTGTACCGTATTTGTACTATTTTTGCAACTCTTCTATAAATCTAAATTACTTCAAAAGAAAAGTTTAAAATACTAAAAAAAAAAACTTCTTACATTGCACTAAATGACCAATACTTTTAATGACAAAAGGATTCTTTTTTTTTTTTAAAGATTTTATTTATTCATTTGAGAGAGAGAGACAGATTGAGAGAGAGAGCACAAAAAGTGGGGAGAGGCAGAAGGAGAAGTAGACTCCCTGCTGAGCCGGGAGCCTGATGTGGGGCTCCATGTGGGGCTGGACGTGGGGCTCGACGTGGGGCTCGATCCCAGGACCCTCAGATCACAACCTGAGCTGAAGGCAGACGCTTAACCATCTGAGCCACCCAGGCACCCCGACAAAAATATTCTTTTTATAAATATCCACATTGTAGCATACTCAAGGTGTCATATTTAATTTTAAATAGCACTTATTTCTTTCAGCATTCTATACTTATAAAATTGGATAAGTAAGGGGTGCCCAGGTGGCTCAGTTGGTTAAGCATTCAACTCTTGATTTCGGCTCAGGTCATGATCTCAGAGTCGAGAGATCAAGCCCTGTGTCGGGCTCTGCTTTGGGCATGGAGCCTGTTTAAGATTCTCTCTTTCCCTCTTCCCCTGCCCCCCAACCCCTGGTGCAGGCACTCCCTCTTTCTCTCTCAAAAAAAAAAAAAAATAGTCAATGGTCAAAACCAAGGATTTGTTCAAAGAAGCACATTTTATATGTTATAATATCAGTATATACAATAATATTTCTAACACCTTAGTTCCATTCATGCTGTCTACTGAAATGTTTAAGCACTTATTAAATGATCCAAGGGCTCTCCAAATCCCTGAATTATTTTAAATTTTTTGCGTTGGCTATTTTCAACTGCATTCATTCATTCATTCATTCAACAAATATTAACTGAGTGAAAAACATGAGCCAGGTACTAAACATCTTTGTGCTGAGGATAGAGCTGTTAGCAAAGCAAACAAAATCCTTGCCTTTTTATTCTAGTGGAAGGTGGAAGAAAATAAACAGGAAAAGTAAGTAAAATATGGGATGGGAGATGGCAATAAGGCTTACAAGAAAAGAAACATAAAGGAGGAAGGAGAATTAGGGGCAGAGTGGGGGAATTTTGCAATTTTAGATTGAGTGGCTAAGTAAAGTCAACTGACTTGAATAAAAATCTCAAACTGATAAGGGTATGAGCTATAAAGATAATAGGGAGAAGTGTTACAGGCAGAGGGAATAGCCAGTGCAAATCTTCCACAGCAAGAACTTGCCTGATGCATTCCAAGAACAGCAAAGAGGTCAGTATGACTACAGCAGAGTGAGTTGGGGGTGAAGAACAGAGTGAGTAGGGGAAGAAAAGTAGTTGATGTCTGGGAGTAAGAGGGGCACAGGGGATATAGCCTGATAGGCCATTTCGTGGACTCTGGCTTTTATTTTCGTAGAGATGAGAAGTCAATGGAGGGTTTTCATCAAGGAGTGACATAACATGACATATTTTAATATAATTACTCTATCTGCTGTATTAAGAATTGACTGAAGTAAATCAAGGGCAGAAACAGGAAGACCAATCATAGGAGGCTTTTGTAACAATATAGGCAAGATGTGAAGATGACCTGGATCATAGATATAGCAGTGGAAATGGTGATTGGTACTGAATTTTGAGAATATAAGGGTAGAGACAAGAGAATATGATGACAGAGATATGGGGAATTATTAGATATGGGGTGAAAGAAAGCTAGGAATCAAGGATGACACCAAGATATATCAAAAAAATGCAGCTATTATTTATTAAGATGGGGAAAACTTGGGGGGAAGTTTTGGTAAGGGCAGGGGAGATAAAGAATTCAGTTTACTACGTTACATTTTGAGAATACTAAATGACTTCTGCTCCTCAGCAAATGGATGGTCATCTAAAGCCATGACACCAGATGAGGTCATCAAGGGAGAGTAAATGTTGGGGGTGGGGGAAAGAGGCCCAAATTCCAAATGTTGGAGCACTACCAATTTAGAAGTTGGAAAGTAAGAAGGAATCAGCAAGAGATTGAAAGTAGCAACCAGAGAGGTAGAAGGATAAATTAGGGGAGTGGAATAACTGTAAGCCAAATAAAGAGTGTGTTCAGTGCTGCTGCTACGCAGGTCAAGTAAGATGAGGATGGAGAAGGGACCAGCTGGGGGTCAGAAACAGGGGCAATTCTGGTGGCATGGCAGGGGTTATAGAAATTCAGAGCACAGACAACTCTTTCAAAGAGGTGAGCTATAAACAGAAAGACAAAGGAAAGTAACAGAGGGAAAATAGGAAAACAAGAACTTTTTATAGGATGGGATGAAAAAAATCCAGTATTATTTGTATGTTGATGAAAAAGATCTGGTAGTGGAGGAAAAAATAATAATGCAGGAGAGGGAAGTCAGAATTGCCCTAATTGTTTGAGACTCAATTATGATATATAATAATTCTCCATTAATAAGAATATTTCAATATTTATCTAAAAGCTAGAATCACAGTATCTCATATATTAATAATATAATTAAAGAGTCAAAAATATATTTAACAGTTCCAGAAATAAGTATATATGTTGAATAAATCAATAAATAATACACTTTTTAGTAACTGCCCTTCCCAATACTTTATCAGTTAAATGTATATTTTCTTTTGCTTTTATACAATATACTTGCTTTAGGTAAATGGTATCTTCAAAGGTAAAGATTATATTTTTATGTTAAGTTGAAGGTCATATTTTAGTATTTATCAATTGATCTGTATTGTGGTCGCCCCCATTACGTATTTGTGAAGAACAAAATCTACCCTTACATTCACATAGTCCTCTGAAATGGATCACTAAGTCCACACTTTTTTATATGCTTTCACTGCAGAATTTAGAAAGCTGAGCTCAACTACTAGCTGAATATCCTGTTATGAAAAATAGACAGATTACCTTACCTAATCAACATTGATAGAATTATACAAATATATGCCCAACTCCAAAAATATCCACAAACCATGTATCCTCTTGTAGCATAACATATGTATTTGGAAGAGCTTAAAAACTGAACTACTTTTAAACCAAGGGTTGGCAAGAAAGCCAAAGGCCAAACAGCAAATATTTTAGGCTTTGAGGGCCATACACAGTCTCTGTTAAGTATTCATCGTCTTCTTTTTTCACAATTGTAATCACTTATAATCCCTTTTTTTATGATTTTAAAATGTAAAAACAATTCTTAGCTTGTGGGCAATATAAAAACAGGCCGAAGACTAGATCTGGCGCATTGGCTATAATTTGTTGACTTCTGCTTAAAACTGTTGTATAGAAGATTAGACATGATCCAGGTGAGTCATATCTCAGGATTAAAGTGGACATTTATTTAAAAGTGCTTTACGTTCTATAAAAAGGAGATATGTATTTTTTCCAAAAATAGGAAGAAAGTTCTACTTGAAATAGCATGCTCAACAAAATGCTTGTATCTAAAAAAGCAAGTTAGTAGTTCTTTTACTGAAAGCCATGAAATTTATAAAATAGCGACTATCTCTGATTACATAATCAATCCAACTAATACTATTTAACTCTTAAATATTGTACCTGTAAATAGTGAAAGAAAAATGTCCAGTAACATTTAATATGTTTTAATTCTATTTTTATTTCCTATATTAAAAATATGTATATGCAAAGGAATTAGATTAAAAATATTTTAAGTAAGGAAAGCAAAAGCTGTTTTATTAACTTTTTTTGGATTGTCAGATCCTTTAAGACTCTGATAAAGGTAATGGATTCTTCCTCCAAAAAAGAGATACATTCAAACTTCTGTCTTAATTTTAGAGAGATCCAGACTCTCTGAAACCAATCCACAGATCCCAGGTGAAGATTCTCTGAACTTAAAAGCACAATCACTTTGCTCCTGCAGGTAACCTCACACGAGGTTTCTAAAATTAAGATAAAAATCTAAGGAATTACCACAGGATGACAAGTAAAACCTAAATAATTACCACATAATGGCAAGTAAAATTATACTTACAGATAATCTAAAAATCAAGACAATAATCCACACTCTTAGATCTGGTGGATTTTTGAGTAATTCAAAGCTTCTTACAACATGGTCAAATTTTAATGAAACATCTCTCTCTCCACGCACCAGCTTGGGCTCCCTGCTGCAGGCTGGCCAGTTTCTCCCTGTGCCCAACATCCGCCATATTTGTTTCTGCACTTTTCTCACGACGGCACCCTTGCCTGTGGTGCTCTTGCCACACCTATTCAAACTCCACTGAGCCACTGGGACCCAAATTAAATTCTACCACCTCCATCATCTCTTCTCTGGTATCACAGCCTGTAACTTCCTTCCCCTGAATTCATCGCTTTTACAACACTATTCAGTTAATCCAGTAATAATTTGTATTATCACACTGTTTTTGTATATGTTCTGAGTCTCCCAACTATAGTGCCAGTAACAAAAGGCAGAAATACTTCTTTGCATCATCATCATCCTAGGCTATAAAACTATTACAAATATGGAATATTTTTCATAAATGTATGTTGAATGAATGAATTAACTTCAATGGCTTCAGAAAGTACTGTTTGATTTCACTATATAATGCTGATTTGGTAAAAATTTGAAAACAAACAAACCGGGGAAAAAAAAAACCCAACTCCAAGAAATGAAATGGAGTATTTAATTTTGAAAACACTACTACCTGATAAGTGGCAGAGCCTAAAGCTAGGGAAAACTGTATAAACCGAAAATCATGATCATGATTGTTTACTGTTTTTTTTTTTTTCATGGACATGATAAAATGCCTTAATTTTAGTTCAAATTTTGTGGGCTAAATATAACACTAAATCATAACTGAGTGGTGTAAACTAGGTAAACTGCCAAGTCTACTAAGTACTCCACCATGTGCTAGGCATTTGCTAAATTCAGCACTATACCAGTTACTCCTCTTCCCATAAAATTTCCCCAGGGCGCCAGTCTCAGGCGGCACTGTAAAGGAGGCAGAGTTCCTAGTTCCCATCCAGGCCCTCTGGTATCTCCTCCCTTTAAAATCAGGTGCTTTCATTCTGCTCCCTGACACCTAGGACTCTCTCTGTGGCTCTTTACCTAGGTTCGTACTTAGGCTTCAGGTTTTACCTCATTTTTATCTTTCCTTTCCCCTACCAAAATTGAATTAACATTTATTGCAGTCACTTTAAGTCTTGCCAAGTAAGTAGGTTAATCATTTCATATAAATAAACTCACTTTAAAGTGTGGCTATTGTACACTAATTCAAGACTGTAATGATAGAAACACAATTTTTAAAGTATGGGGGCATTACAATGCCTTTCATACCATGTATATGGGAAGGTACGACTCCGCACGCATGTTAAGTTAGCAGTACTTCAGGGGAAATATACTATATATACAGATACATGAAAAAAAAAAAAAAAGATGTGCCAAAACCACTCCTACAAACATTAGAAAGAGCATCTGATGAGATTTATAGGTGAAGAACAGATAGTGAGAAAACAAGATTTACAACTTCCCCCAGGTAGAAGAGTTCTTTGTTAGCACGCTGTTATTAATGAATGTAAAGTAACTCATTCATTCAGTTAATAAACAGTTCTTTAGTTGTACAAAGCAGACCCATGCAATGTTTCACAGGTACCTCATATATATGGATGCTGAACTCGTTATCCCCTTCTATCAGTAAAACTCATACAACAATCCATTCCTCTCCAGTGTTTGGACTTAAAGGGCACCACCATCCCCTTCTGCTCAAGTAAGAAACCCATGAGTCATCCTTGGTGTCTCATTCCCTCATCGAATTAATGCCCTATAAATTCTAACTCCTAAATCTCTCTCTAATGTGCCCACTTTTCTTCATCCTCACTGTCACCCTACCAGCTCAAACCCCATTATCTCTCCCCTAGACTTACTGTGAAACTTGCTGAGTTCACATCTTTCTATCCTTCATTGGGCAGATGTGGCAAATCTCACGGTACATTCATATGATGCAGCATTCAGCCACAAGACTGATCACACTGTTTTTTGTATGTTCTGAGTCTCCCAACTATAGTGCCAGTAACAAAAGGCAGAAATACTCAAAATCAGAATGTTATGTCTGGCTTCTTTCATTCATAAGAAATGAGCATATGCTGTAAGCCCCCATTTATATAAAGTACAATATAGGCAATACCATCTATGCAATAAGAAGTCAGGTGAGAGTTGTCCTTAGTAGGTAGAGGCGGGCAAGACTGACTGGAAGGAAAGATGAAAGGGAACTTCTGGGATGGTGATGGTGTTCCGTTTCTTCATCTGGGTGATGGTTACATAGGAGTATTCAGCTTATGAAAATTCATGGAGTGATATACTTATGATATGCTCACTTTTCTAATTGTATTATTAGGCTTTCATTAAAAGTTTTAGAAAAAATAAAATACAGTGTTCAACGTCTTCCCACTGCTCTTAAGCTAAAGTCTGAAGGCCAAATATCTGATAACGACATTAAAGATACTTTGCTGTGCAGTCTCATCTTTCCCTCTCTCCTAAGTCTTTTCAATGTGTCTTATTTCTTCCTTCAGGGCTTTCACATTTGTTTATTCTGCCTTCTCATTTTGTTTGACTAACTCCTAATAATGCCTCAGGTTCAGTTAAAATTTCATTTTGGCAAAGAAGCCTTCTCTGACCCCTGGCTTAGGTTAGGATCCCCTCTATCTTCCCTTTGTACCACTCCACCACACATCTTTAGTAAACTGTAGTTTCTATGAGCACAGGGAATGTGTTTCATTTACCATTCTATTCTCATAATTCTCTATATACTTGATGACTGACTGAATAAATTTATTTCCTAGACAAGAACATGGAAGGTAGTTGTGGCAAAGTTTCAATGTCTCTGTATTGCAATATAAACGGTGAAATTGCTAAAAAAAGTTTTTGATACACGAACTGAAAAGAAGTAAGAGATAAATGCTCAATTGTTAATACACAGAAAGATATAAGCCACACATGTAGGCACACAGAAGCCACTTTTAACAGTTCTGGTTTATTTGAAACTTCTATTTTAAATAATAATCTATGTTAATAAAATTGATATGAAATTGATTGTAAATAAATTTCTACTCATCTATGTTCAGATGTTGGATTAGTTTTGATCTGCCATGTAAACCAAAGCTCCACCACTGATTAATGAGCTGAATGAGTAGGTCAATTAATTATTTCAATTTCTTTGAGTGCCGAGAATAGTTAAAATTGGTCTACCTCAAATTAAAAAAACCAACTATTTCTAAATATTTGTAAATGTTCCTAAGAAGAATTTAAGCTTTTCTACTTTAAACATAAAATTATTTGATGAATGAAAAGTAAAAAATAAAAATTTTATTTGTTAGAATTACCCACAGAAAGTAACATAGATGGCCTATTGGGTAGGATATACAAACTGTTCTTCCTGGATGAAAAACAAAATCTGGCTCACTTCAAAAGTTACCTTCTACAAAGGCAGAGGAGCATAAGTGACAGATAATCACCTTGAGTGATAATGCCCAAAACTGTAATCTATTTCAGAAATCAATGCCATTTTCTATAATGAGCTTTATATTATGCATTTTAGAATCTTGAAGTATAATTAAACTTAAATAAAAAAATACAGGTAGTGTCCTAAGTTGTCTTACTCTTTTCTGCTCCTTTTGGGAAATAACTGCTTTCTATGAATCATCCCTCAAATTTCTTTTCCTTTTAATATTCAATTAATGGTATAAATTAATTAAATCTTGAATTAGGCAGACTTTCCTAGCTAGTACCAGGAAAAAAAAAAAAAAATGAAAAGTAAAAAAATGAAAAAAATGGTATTTCCTTTGAGAAAGAAGTATGAGTTCCTTAATTAATATAGAATTTGATTACTATTTCTAAAGTACTACTGTAATAATAAAAACATCTTCTGATAAAAAAGAATGACCTTAAAATACTCTATCACTGAAAAACAAAGTGAGGTATGCACAGTCTACTGTAGAAGTTCTTTAACTAGGGTCAGGACCAGAAGGAGTCCCAACAATTAACTGCTAAAAGCAATTAACTGCTTTTTTAATACTCTCAAAATAACATTAGTCACTTATTTTCCTGAGCTTTAGTTACTCTCTCTGAATAAAGCATTTGAAAAGAGAAAAAAGTAGGAGTCAAATTATAATAGATAATTCATTTTTTCTTTAACTGATCTTCAAGAATTTATCACACAGTCTCATACTGTGTTGAGAGGCCATGTTTATGTAACAACTGATAAAGATTCTAGTCAAAGGGTAGAATGGAAGAAACTAGTAGCAAGTTAACTGCCCCCATTTAGGCTGGTCTTCTCAAGTTTAATTAATTCAAGGTAAAGCTTTTCCTTCTAAAAACAAGCACAATGGTTGTTTTTTTTTTTTTTTTTAAGAAACAAACTTTAGTTTTTACAAGTATTAAATTTCAAATGAGTGAAGGCAAATAACATATTCTTTGAAATTCAGTTTATCAGTAAAGTGATGATGTTAGACTTGATCAGTGGTTGTTAACCAAATTTTTTGTTGCAAAGCCCTTCAAGAATAGAATGAAAATTATGTACACTCCTTCCAGCAAAAAACACATACATACAAAATTTTAGTATAATTTCAGGGAATTCACAGACCCTTTAAAGCTCATCCAAACATCATTGGGTAAAAAAGGAGCTATGTTTTAAGGTATTTTGCAGCAGCTTTAAATTTTGGTTTCAGAAATAAGGTTAAAGCCTTTAAACCAAAGGCAGTCAGACTTGAGAATAAAAGTGAAAACCCAAACACAATTCGTTAATTTACTCACTGCTGTTAAAGACATTAGCTCACAAAGGCTGAACACCTTACCTATATATAGATGTAGGTGTTAATTTGACAAAATAATTCATACCTTAGACCTTAGAAGTTAGGCAAAGTAAGATTCTTACATAAACCGAGGATATTTCTAGACATGGAAATGTGTGATTTTCACAGCTTTCAAATGACAATAAGTTGTCTCTTCCCACTCCCCTCCTTTCCAGGTTCAATTCCTTCTTAGAGTGAGGAAGAAAACTTTTATATAATATAGGCTATATTTGAGATATTTTAGGTGACTGTTTTGGGAAAAGAGTAATATTTTCAAATCCTTAAATTTCTTATCTAAAAATAATTTTTGGATCACTGCAAAAAAAACAAACAAAAAAACAAACCTTACCTGTAATTCTTGTTCTCTGAAGGAAATGCAGTAATTATAAACATATCCACACTCTTGGGTACATTCTCCTAAGCATGAATGGATTTGGAATGCGCCATAGCTGGAACTGAACTGCTCAACTGCCCAACCGCACTGGCGGCTGGGTCTACCTGCCTGGCTGGTAACGAAGACCTGACACCTGAAGTCATTCACCTCGTGAAGGCAAGTGTTCCCCTTGAGAGGGAGTGTGGAGCTGGTGTAATTACTGTCCTTAGAGAACACGAATTATAAATGGTCTCTTTTCTAGAGGTTAAGAGGGATACAGCTACTCCTAAAGAAACTGTTACATGTTTCAAAACGGTGCTAAAACTGGAACATTAAAAATGTTTAAAAAATACAAATGGAAAGCTGTTCTGGAAAAGAAGGCCTCAGGATGAATGAGAGATACTGGTTTAAGAACTGACTGGGTGTCGACTGGGTCAGGGTCCAATGATCAACACCAGAGCACAGAATTACAAGTACTTAAATACTTGCCATGTAAAGTAAGCCTTATCCTGGCATTTAGCAACCTAATATTTTGTGTTAATGCTTGCCAACTCAAGATGATGTGACAGCTGCAGTGGTAACCAATGGTAGGAAAATAACTTGAAATAGCCAAGACGCTGAAAACTGCCGAGACGGTCACCAAGGGTGAAATGTTTTTCGTAAGATGTGATACTAGCAATAAGCTGTTAGACAGTTTCTATTTTATAAACTCAAGTAACTAATCATTCAAGTCATAAAATTTCATAAACCTTACAGCTTAATGTAATAGTTTAGATTCAAAATGTTTAAATTTGTAAGGACTGAGTCTCTGTGATACAAGCCCATCTTCTGTCTTAAACATCTTAGGGAATTAGGAAGAAATGGGCTATCAGTAGTTCTGGTTTGCATACTGATTTTGGGGGGGCGGGTTTGGTTATCAAAATCCTCTGCAGAGGAAGAGATTCTCTGCTCTAGTCCTACAAGTATCTAGGAAAGTCTGATGATGTCTTCCACTCAGTTAAAACTGGGCAGGATTGCCATATAAAATACAGGACACCCAGTTAAATCTGTATTTCAAATAAATAATTTTTTTCTAAGTACGTCCCAAGTATAACATGAGTCACAATTACACTAAACAATTACTTGTTATTTACTTGAAATTCAAATTAAACTGGGCATCCTGTTTTGTTTTTGTTCTTGATTTTTTGTGTTCTGTTAAATCTGGAAACTCTAAACTAGGGGAGCTTACAGTTACCCAGTGGAATTCACCATGGATGATGCTAAAATGGGAGCTCCACCCTTGGTGTAGATCTGTACTGTCTAATACAGTAGCTACTGCCGTGTGTGGCTTTTGAGCACTTGAAATGTGGCTAGTTCAATAAAAAATTTTTGTAAGTGTAAAATACACATCGGATTTTGAGTATTTCATTGAATAAAAATAAAAAATCTCATAAATCTTTATACTGATTGCATGTTGAAATAATATTTTAGATACATTAGGTTAATTTAAATGTAATTAAAATTAATTTTTCCTGTTTCTTTTTCCCTTTTTAATGTGGTTACAAAACAAACTTAAAATTTTATATGTAGCTTGTATTTGTGGCTTGTATTTTATTTTTACTGAACAGTGCTGGTCTAGATGGCTCCAAGGAGAGGGCTGGGCTAGAATTTCCTTGTTCCTTCTCTAAAAAATCAATACTGGTGAACATAGGGCTGTCTCTCTCACCTTCCTTTAGCTATTAGAGTAGATAGGGAGCATGATCACACCAAACAAACTAAATTTCTAGTAGGGACTGTTTCCATGAATTAGCTATGACTCTAAAAACAAAAGCAAAACACAGCATCTAAGTACTAGTGAGACAAATCGGAAATCTGATCTTTGACAAATCATTCTTACATAATTCAAAAGAAGAAATAAATATAGGATGTATATGTGTGTATGATTAAGTATATATATATATGTATACATAAAAATAAAATCTCCCCAGATCCTAGTTCCAATGCCAAGAGATGAATTCCTTAGTGCCAATATGTTGGGTTTTCACTCCTATATACCATCAAAATCAAAGAACAATAGTTTATTCTACTGCCTAATATGAATGGAGGTGATATAAGTTATTAATAAGAATTGTTTAAAAAAAGATCTTATTTTTCATACTCTAGGTACAGAAGGCAAGATCTCAGTGGTCCCCATTTTATATATTCATGCTACATAACTGATCTGAAATTAGAACACTAGTTCTAACATGGTGAAATAAATTTTTCCTTTTACAAAATGTATTGCCAATACTATTGTAAGAGCTCATTTTTAAAAAGATGGGGTGGTTTTTTGATTAAAAAAATTCAGCTATAATAATACTTTAGGTACCAAATAATAATTTAGTTATTCTTATATCCCACCTTACATTTTCAGTTGGTTTGACTTTTAATTCAATTTTTTTTTCTCAACTGGCTCAAAGAGTTAATGCCTTCATCTATTTTGTCCCATGCTGTTATAAAGGTTAAAAATATTTAACATGCTCTCACAAATAAAAATTCCAAAGAACTATATAGAGAGATTATCTCCAAATACTCAGTGATCTCTATGTCTTCACTATATAACCTATATCATATCTACTTTGAAGATTTAAATCTTTTAAAGTTGCCTAGAGTTACAATAAGCAGGACTAGTTCTAATTCCTCAACTATTTTCATAAAAAATAGTAACCTTGTTCTCAAGGTTTTTTCAAAAAAGGTCTCAGCTGCATTTTTTCCCCATTCTAACAGCAAATACAACAAAGGGTTTTTTTTCTCCTTAATATCTTTTATTATACAGATATAGGAAGTACAAGTATTTTGAAAAGACAATAAAATTTATCATAAACCAGACAGGGCTACCAGACAAAAATCAGCAGATTTCTCCCAAATTTAATGCTTCATGAATAGTTCATGTCTTTTAGAACTAAAGTTTCCAAGATCACTTTAAGAGCTTTAAGAAAAAGAAAAAAAGATGAATGAAACTAGATGTGGACCAATTAATTTCTTTATCAGCGCTTTAAATCCTCATTGTCAATACCATAGTATCCTGGTGACTATAACGTGAATGTTTGGTTAGACATTTAGTCTCTTGGTGGCAGTCCAAATTATTCTTATTTAATGCTAACCTACTTTTAATCTTGATATTTTCAAAATCAACATGCTCCTGTTCTTTTTCATAATAAATGAATGCTTTTCAAATGACAATTTAGTTTAAGATTGGTCTTTTTGGGAGGTGTCAATACATTGTACAATAGAACAATAAGGTTTTCTGATACTAGAGTTTAGAAATAAAGGCAAGACATTATTTATCCTTTATGAGGTTTCCCTCAGGGAACCAACAATGTATATTTCTTCATTTCCTAAAGAAAGGAAAAAGCTATCAGGAAAAAAAACTGCTCATTTTAAGTAATTTTTTTCAATTAGGATCTGACATAAGCAATTAAAGATTAAGAAGGTCTTTGCTTCCATACTTTCTGAAGCTTAATACATATTTTAAAAAATGGTTTAAGGGACTTTTTCTGAAGTAAAGGTAAGAGACAGCTTCAAAAAGATCATGAAAAGCAACTCTTCAGAGTGGTTTATATCACTTTAAGCTATTAAGTCACGAGACTGCTTAAACACTGTCACTGCTTCAAAATTCTTGAATGTAAATCTCAAGACATCCAAGAAGAGTTCTTGATGAGGGATCACCACAGCAATTATTAGACTGATTTAAATGCAGGCTGAACTGGAAGACAAGTTTTACTATAATTGGGAATTTTTTTAAAAAAACACCCGTACATCTCTAGGACATGCTTCACTTCTAAACAAGGAAAACCATCTCTTGATGAATGTGTGCGATGTCTTGCCCACAAGTGGCTGCCTAGGCCATCCTTCTATGAGGAAAGCTGATGGCCTCAAACCCTCAATGGAGCATTCCAAAACCAGACCTGCATTAGGAGCTTGGGCCCATGAGTGTGCACTCACTACACAGTGCTTACCTTTAGAGAACAAGGTGGTTGACACAAACTGATCAAGTTCTCACACCCCACACCTCCAAGAACACTGAAAAAGATCTGCAGATCTTTCTTGGTGCAGGAGGGACCTCTTTTTAATCTTCTTGTGGTGGAAGTTAAAGATTTTCCTGAAGGAGGAGAGAAGAGTAAAATATTATACTGAGATCATACCATCTGGTTCAAGTTTATCTACCTATATATTACAAAATGTAGGTTCTGAAAAAAAGAAATTAGATAAAATCATGAGTATTTCAAAACCACATTCTCTTCTTTCAAAAAAAAGAGTATCTTCCCTAAAGAATACTGCATACTCCAAACACTACTCCATAAACCCAAAACTTCAAGTGGCTAGTTTAAACTTCTACCCCAGCACTGAATTATCAGTTGGGAAGTTGAGAAAAATACAGAAAATCCTGGGTTGCCAAATGATCATACTTGTAAATTCCATTAGAAAAATCAGTAAAGCTAAATTCGTTGAAGACTACTAGAATGTAAGCTTCCAGAGGAAAAGGGTTTTGACTTTTTTTAACACTGATTATCTGAAGAGCCTTAAATAGTTCCTAAAACATAGTAAGCACTAAAAAAATTTGAACGAAAGAATATTAACCTGTTAGTCAATATTCTCAAGGTCAATACTTGCATAAAATAAAACAGTAAGAAGTCTACAAATATTCTAAGGAGTCTGAAGCGTGTTATATAAAAATATTAGTAATGTAAACCTCTAACTACATATTAAGAATGTTTTTAAAATGCTGTACCTTAACATATTTATGAGAAAATGCTATGAATCTATTACAACCCAAATCCTAAAAAGAAATGGAATACTTTGTTCAGATCAGGAAATCATACACTGTATCTTAAAAATAATATTACCAAATATCAAACAAAATAAGCTTAATACAGATAAGAACATGCTTTCTTAATACATTAGTATTATTTTTCATCTTTTGAAGATACTATACTACATAAGCCAAGTGATAATATGATTATCTATAATTCTAAGTAAAGCAAATCGTAATATTAAAGTGAAATCAGAAGATGCCATTCTATCAATATATTTATATATATTTTAAATATGTACAGTTTTTTCAATCTCAAAAAACACAAAATTTAAACAAGAAATGCTGAACACTATTCATTTATTTCTTTTTCTGTTACTTATAGACTGTTACTGAAAACAGACTGATTTCCTTCAAGTGTTTTCTAGCCCTTTTCAAATTTGATAAATTAGGGAGAAAAAGAAGAAATGCTAAAATCAGTAACAGATTAATCAATCATATTGATGAAGGACTGAATATGTATATATTTTTTAATCCAAAATGCAAGGTCACTAAAATCAGAAGAAATAACTATTATATAGTAAGTACTTGCTTTCATTTGACCCCAAATTTCACAAATGTGGAATTGGTCCTCAAAACAAACTGGACAGCCCATATGGGGCATTTCATTTTAGGGAATAGGCAGTCATTTAATGTACAGCCAAAACCACAATTAAAAAAATAGGTAGTAAATCTAGGATTATGCTTACCCTGTATCATTAAAACAATGCTTTAGCTAACAGATTATACCTTAATTATAGTAGTAAAAAGCTTTTCACATTTCACAAATAAGTCAACTGAATATCTTGTATCAGGGAATCAATTAAGCTTAAGTGTGAAAAAAGGAAATTTTAAAATAAAACGTGAGAAGCTTAGTCTAAAACAATTCTCTCATTTGGGACATTTTGCAAGCCTTTGAAACTAACTTTGTGGGGAAGAGATGAAAAGAGTTACAAAGAACTAAGTGTAACAGTATGCCAAAAGGAGCTTAGAAGGGGTAAAGGAAAACACTAGGTTGGAAATTTTGCTAAAAGGAAAAGATTCGGCTAGCTAGGTGAATCTCCTCCATACCCAGGAGGAAAATAGGACACCCAAAATAGAGGCACTGACTAAGAACTCCTTTAAAATCCTTACTCACATTATTGAAGAATGAATCTTTGGTCTTATTTCTACTAGCGGGAGGGATGAAGTCTAAGTTTATCACATTCAGAGATTTAGTGTTCAATTTTTAATTTCACTTGCAAGTATATATTAAGCTATACTAACAACTACTTTAGGTTCCTTAAAAAATTGCCCTGAGCAGCCTAATTTCTCTTCTTCATCTTGACCAATGTTTCTCCTACTGCCTATAGTAAAGATCTGTTTTTTAAATTTTTTTTTTCAAATTTATACTAAATTCTAGTTAGTGAACCTATAGTGTAATACTGATTTCAGGAGCAGAATTTAGTGATTCATCAGGTGCATGTAACACCTAGTGCTCATCACAACAAGTGCCCTCCTTAATATCCATCACCCATTTCGCCCACCCCTCACACACCTCCCTTCCAGCAACCCTCAGTTTGTTCTCTATTGTTAAGAGTCTCTATGGTTTGCTTCCCTCTCTTTTTTTCTTTTCCTTCCCCTATGTTCATCTGTTTTGTTTCTTAAATTCCACATATGAGTGAAATCACATGGTATTTGTAGTAAAGAACTGTTTTTATTCCCATTGGGGACCCATACTCATGGACTACTATTGCTCCAAACTAATATTCAGCTTATACTACATAGAACTCTACAGGTAGCTTCATTAATAACTAGATCAGTTCAATGAGATAAGATAGGTGATGTGCTTGGATGACAAACAACTATCACATTGCTATAAAAATTTCTAAACAAGTATGAAATTGAGAGTAAGCATTTAGTCATGGACTGGTATAACCAGCACTAGTTTGCAGCCCATATTTTAAGGAAAGCTGATCTAAGTTACATGTATAAGGTCTTACAACACTGTTCCTCCTTATACTTTTTCACTAAATTCACTTTCCAGTTTTAATTCATTTGTGCCCTTAGAAATTACTAATAATCAAATGACTTGTTGCAGTACATTCCTTTTATCAGTTCCACAGAACTATACAACAGAATTTTTTGCAATGGTAGAAATGTTCTATAATCTCCTCTGTCTAAATGGTAAACATTAGCCGTGTGTGCTATTGAGCACTTGAAATGTGGCTAGTGTGACTGAGGAACTGAGTTTTTAATTTTATTTAATTTAAATTAATTTAAATGAAAATTGCCACATCAAGCTAGTGGGTACCATATTGAGTAGCACAGCGCTGGGAGTGGTGTATTATTTTCACCTGATCTTTTAATCAGCATTTAAAAAAAAATCACCCATTTCCTTCTATCCTAACAGATATTTTAATTGTGAATATCACTTTCCTTATGTACATACAAGTTATTTACATTCTTGTAATCATGTCATATAAACTTATTTTCACCTAACATTTCTCCATATTTCTAGAACTGCACTGTCCAATACCATGGCTACTAGCCTTACGTGAGTATTTCAGCATAAATAATGTTAAATAAAACTTAAAATTCAGTTCCTCAGTTGCCCTTGCCACATTTCTTATGTTCAGTAGCTACATGTGGCTAATGGATACCATACTGGACAGTGCAAATTATAGAACTTTTCATCAACATAGAAAGTTCTATTGGACAATTGTTCTAGAATCTTCAAAAATAATTATTTAAAGACAACATGATATTTTACATTGATGTTCTATAATTAGTCTCTAAGCATTTTTTTTCTATATCTATGACTTTTAATTAGCACAATATTTATTTCCTAAATTCCTATGAGTGAAATATCTGAACATTACTGTGACTATCAGCATATACTCCTGGTATTACCTTCCAAAAGAGTTTGGTATCACTGTTTATCTTGCCAATATTAGATTTCTTTTTAAAGAATTTAGTTCCTTTAATACAATGAAAAAACCGTGGAAAGTCATTTTACTTGTAACTTTGTGATAAGTATAAGGGTAGATATTTTCCCTTGCATTTATTATTCATATTCATTTTCATATTCTTAATCTGTCATATTTTTTCTCATTTATATATTAGGATCTTGATGTCTAAATTAGCATATTCTGCAATAATATAAAACTGTTAAAGCTATTATCATTTCTTTGTAACTTTTGATGCAGAGATTTCCTACAATCTCCTGTGATCCTTTTAATTATTTCAGTCAAACAATTTTTTTAGATATTCAAGTACATCTTTACACCTTGGAGAGTTACACTAATGCATCAAATATGAGATGTAAAGGTATTTTCTATGCTTTTTCTTTTAAATTCCTATGGTTATATAAAGTATGGATGAATTTTTTTTTTGTCTAATCAGTTTTGCAGTTACACCACTGAAGACTACTATTTAATACTATTGAGTAAATATCCTTTAAGTGGCCTCTCCTATAGGAAAGAATATTTTATCATATATTCAGTTATTATATGTAGATGGGACTAATTTTGGATTCCTAATAATGCTGCAGTGATCCATGTTTTACAAAATGGAAGAAAGGTTTAATCTTCAGAATTTCCTTAAGAAAGCAACTGTATTAATTTAGGAAAGTGTATGAGTAGAAGGAGGGCACGGATGTGGACAATAACATTTTGCTCAAAGACCAAGAAAAAAATCTGCTGGTTCTGTCACCTACTCAAGAGTTTCTAAACTTACAAACTGCTAAATAAGTTTTGGAAACTAGTTAAAAAGGACCTGATTTCACATTGGTATTGGCACTGGCAAAAATCAGGATGGCATGCAAGCAGAAGCAAGAAACATGAGGTGCATTAGTCAAGCACAAAAATCTCATCCTGTAAGTCACAGGACGACAGGCATTTCTCTTAACTCTCACTGACCAGGAAGTCAGGGTCAAGAAAAGTTTATATTTAAATCGCCAAGGGGCAGAGAGGTCTCTTGTAGTATCTGGGCTACATATCTATCTATTCCTGCATCACTCCACTGTTTTAGACACTGTTGCTTTAAAAAGTTTCTGATACATAGTAGGGTGAGACTTCCCCTCATTGTAGAATCACTATAAAATAAATCACTTGGTGGCAGGGGGATGCCTGGATGGCACAGTCAGTTAAGCTTCTGACTCTTGATTTCAGTTCAGGTCATGATCTCAGAGTCCTGAGATCGAGACCCATGTGGGGCTCAGTGGGGAGTCGGCTGGAGATTCTCTCTCCCTCTCCTTCTGCCTCTCCCATTTGTGCTCTCTCTCTAAATAAGTAAATAAGTCTTAAAAAATTAAAATAAATCACTAGGAATTTTGAAAGTTAAAAGTAAACCCAGAAATCTATAAATTACTTATAGACAATTTGCCAATATTCTCATGATTCAGAAAGTTTCTCTCCATTTATTTGATCTTAAAATATTTTCAAATATGTTAATGGTTTCTTTCTAAAAGTCTAACACCTTTCTCAAATTTATTGCTAGGTACTATATTTTGATTTGTTACAATTCTGAGTTGGGTCTTTCCCATTATTTCCATTATTACCAATGTAAAGATACATTGTATTCTGTACTTCATTAAAGTTTTATTTTTCATAAATGGTTTTAAAGCTGACTGCCATAGATTTTCCTAATCAATCATGTCACCTAAAAATGAAATATTTTGGTTTTATTTCTTCTTCTTCTTCAGGTTTTGTCCATTGACAGTGTTAAATAAAAATGGAGTTAGTGGTGATTATTGAATAAAATAATAAAAATGGTGATTGTTTCATTCTTGAGTTTATGATTATAGCAATATAAAATCATCCCCACCTATGCTACTACTCTGCTAGGTGATACTGTTTAGCTTGCTGACTTAATGAAGTTTCCTATTCCTTGAAGCTCAACTTATCATCCATAACTTAGCACAAAGCAGTACATCTGACCAAGGAGAACCCGGAAAAGGTCCCAACCCCAATCTGATCAAAACTGAATATGTTGATGATACAAAGTTATTCTAATACTGACAATATTCATGAAAATCACGTAAGAAATACTTTTATTCTATAAAAATCCTAAAATTACATGGGTACTTAAGTGCTATGTACTTCTTCTATCTAAAGTTACTCTTGGATATTAAACTAGGCATTTAAGAGATATCAAAAGCACCAGGTTTCTTTCTAGGATGAACTACGTCAGGGAAATCCAAAAGCCATAGTTTATAAGAGATATTTCTTCTTTATAGAATCTCTTCTTTATAGAGGAATTTCTTCTTTATTTCCACTAATAAATGTGGAAGGAGTGGCAGATAAAAAATTCATTATCTTGCAAACCCTAATGATTGAATTGATTCAGAGAACAATCAGCAAGAGATGAAACAATGAAAGGAGAGGTTGATGGAAACCTCTCATTGGAGAGACTGGACTGTCACCAGACCAATTTCAGCATCACTAAGAGCATGACAAGTAGACATTATATGCTCCCTGATGTGATACAGTGTGAAGGAGAAGTCCCATGTATGAAGTATTCCTGTCCACCCTCCCCCCCACCAAAATAAAAGCTGAACCTGAATCTAATTAAGTATTTTGAGCTAACTTCTAATTTGCAGGTAATTTAGAGGTTAGAGAAATAAGTTAACTGGGGAAGCTGACAGAAAAATCCAGAATGGGAGTATAACATGGGAGAGCTTACTCAGTTTCTTTAATAAGTCACGAACAGGAAGGAAAGAAAGGAAGAGAAGAAGGAGAGAAGAAAAGCAGAGAGGGAGGTAAAGGAGATAGGGAGGTAAACAGAAAGAGGAGAAGAAAAGACATTTTAATTAGAGAAGAGTCCTAACAACCAAATGCTATATGGATCTTGTGTGCAATCTGCATGAACAACCCAAATGGTACATGACATTTTGGAATCAAAAGTGGAGGAAACTGAATAGGGAGATTATGTCAGGTGATAAATAATTATTGTTAATTTTGTTTGATGTCATAAAGGTGTTCTATTTATATAAGAAAAATGTCTTTTTTTAAGAAAAAAAGAAATGCATACTGAAGAATGTAGGAGTAAAGAGTTAAAAGAGTTAAATTTGGGCCACAGACAGAGGGCATTTATTACACTAGTCTCTCTTCTTTTGTATATGTTTGAAATTTTTTACAATAAGTTTTTAAAATTCAGGCCCTAGGAACATCACTAATAAGCCAAATATATTCTAGTGAAAATAAAAATGGAACAGTTATTTACTACCCTACTGCATACCAAACATTCACAATCCATACAGAGCAAGAATGCAAAAGATATGACAGACTGTCCTGCGACTGGCAACAGATACACCCGCGTTTTAAAAGATTCATTTTAAAATTAATTTTTCCCATTTGCCTTTCTGCAAAACCTCCACTTGTGTCATCCAAACCTTCCACCTTTCCTTTGCATCTCAAATTACCTATTTGAGCCCTCCTCTACTTCCTCTCAGCCAGAATTCTCCCAGACATAGCCCATACCTGTTCTATTCATTTCCTAGGTCCTCATCTACTCTGAAAGCAGTTGTAGTCAGCCTTATGCCCCCACCACTTCACTGAATCATCAAATGGTCTTCTAGCTGTAAAATGCAATGAATGCTTTCTAGACTTTGCCTTATTTGGCCTACAAACCACTTTGAACACTAGCCGTGTGACCTTGGGAAAGTCACTCAGCTTCTCTGAATCTGTTTCCTCATCAGTAAAAGAGAGATCATAGCATATTTCTGACAGAACTGTTGAGAGATTCAATAAAATAACATGTAGAGAAAAAAGAATCCACTGTTAAACACAAAAGGCATTCAACCAAGATTAAGTTCTAACTCACTGAATTTGTTTTCCTGGGTTCCTCACAACCAGGAAGGGTCTGCCTTGGCTAATACTAGCATTTTAGTCTCTACAAAGGGTCATTTCCCAGGCAAGTCATTCAGTCATTAAAAAAAAAAAAATCTGTCATTTGTAATTATTTATTTATTTTTTTTTTTTTAAAGATTTTATTTATTTATTTGAGAGAGAGAGAGTGAGAGACAGAGAGCACGAGAGGGAAGAGGGTCAGAGGGAGAAGCAGACCCCTTGCTGAGCAGAGAGCCCGATGCGGGACTCAATCCCGGGACTCCAGGATCATGACCTGAGCCGAAGGCAGTCGTTTAACCAACTGAGCCACCCAGGCGCCCCTGTAATTTTTTAAAATAATACACAGTAGATGGTATTACAACAGCACTGTATGGTGACAAAGGGTAGCTACATTTGAGTTGAGCATAGCATAGTATAAACTTGTTGAATCACTACGCTGGACACTTGAAACTAATGTAACACTGCACATGAACTATACTAAAAAAACAAAATTAGACTTGCTTATATTGTTACTGTGTATATAAACATCTATACAGAAAAAAATTTTAATTCTAGTCCAACAATAATTTAGGAAACAAAATTTCAGAAAAGATAATTTGTACCCCCAAAACAAACAAAAGGTATTAGTTTGTAGGGCACCTTGAATCAATGCAAGGTAAATTATTTTATTTTTATATCTTCCTACCTCCTTCAAATCTCAATAAACTCATGCTGCTGCCTTCTTATATTTAATGATACATATTAGCTGGGTCTACATTCTCAAAAACTGTTCCAATATTCAAAGGACCCCTTCTTTAACCAACTGATATTCCCTTCTCTGGGACTGACTGGTCTCACCTAAGTAACAGGAGGCAGTGTGTTACAGCCTCACTGCGCTAAGTATAAAAGCACAATATTTTACATTTAGTAAGTAGGTACTCAGGTATTCAAGTGAATGACAGATAAAAGTTTTAACATCCATAGGAATATTTGGATTTTATGCTTCTCTTAAAAATTTAAGTGAATTTCTCATGGGTAAAGTATGGGGCAGAAGTACATTTAAACCTGAAAGATTTCCATGAGCCCTTTATGCACGCAGCCATGCGCCTCCATCACAGAGAAGCAGTCCTCAGGTGCTCTTCCCCTCATAAAAAGAATTCTACAGCCTAAGATGGGATTGTCTACTTGTCATCTTATTTTCATAGCAATTAGGTTATTTTTGCTGGTTCTTGACTTTTTGCTGTACTAATGACTGCTTAATGACGTATAAAAATTTTTTCCACACGGGCGCTTGGGTGGCTCAGTCGTTAAGCGTCTGCCTTCGCTCAGGTCATGATCCCAGGGTCCTGGGATCAAGTCCCCCATCGGGCTCCCTACCCGGCAGGGAGTCTGCTTCTCCCTCTCCCACTCCCCCTGCTTGTGTTCCTGCTCTCGCTATCTCTCTGTCAAATAAATAAAATCTTAAAAAAAAAAAAAAGAATTTTTCCACACAACACCAAAGCAAATCCTCCAAAGAAATTTTTTTCTGTTAATTCTATTTTCTTATAAATTTTAGTCTTCTTTCATATGATTGCTTTAGTATTTCTTCCAAATAACTCATAAATTTAAATGTTATTCTTGTCCAAAAAAAGTCTGCATTCAATACCTTTGTAACATTTTAACATTTAAAATGAAGTAACTCACAATGTAGGTGTTCTTAAATCTTCTATTAAGCTTAAAAAGGTATCTATTTTAATTCTTTGATTTTTATATGAAAAATTATTTTAATTATGACTATAGTAGCATCTAGTATTCAATAAACATACTAAACAAGTTCTTATGGTAAGTATATATATAAAACATTTTCCACCCAACATTCACCTGACTCAAAACCAGTCAGGGCACAGACCTCTACAACACTAATAATGTGGTGCTTCAATTAGCAACTCCCAACTAGTCCTCTCCTCTTTAGCAGCAGTGAATGGTGTTTAAGTGAGTCAGTGAGATCACTTAGTAAAGCAAGCAAGTGCGTGTGTGCGTGTGTTTGTGTACACATAAATTATACTTTTTATTTAAAATGCTTTAGTCTTTCTTTTAATGAATTAGTAAAATTAATCTGAGTATTCATGATGCTATAGAACTAGGGAAGTCTTAATAATGTTGCAAATAGTAGAGTTGGTAATGATTGATGTAGCTATTTAAAACTGGTTTATAAAAAGTGAGTCAATGGCATAAAAAAATAATTTGGTACCTACTGAAAATGTTTATTAGAAAAAAAATGAATCACTTAGCAAGGAAATCCAGTTTGAAATTAGGCAGATTAGGGGCACCTGGGTGGCTCAGTCGGTTAAGCATCTGCCTTTGGCTCAGGTCATGATCCCAAAGTCCTGGGAAAAAGCCCCACATCGGGCTCCCTGCTCAGTGGGGAGTCTGCTTCTTCCTCCCTCTCTCCCTCTGAGTTCTCTCTCTCTCTCAAATAAATAAATAAAATATTTTAAAAAATGAAATTAGGCAGACTAAAGAAATTTTACATTCCCCTTGTGAACTTTTGGAACAGTACATAATTTATATGAGAATATTTGAGAAGTCCTAAAATAGTATGTAAAAATCAATAATGTATTTTCACTTGAAGGAATAATGTAAAATATTTTATAGTACAGAATTCTTTACTCTGTATATTTGGACATTAAAAAACTTAATGAAGTCTTAGCTCTTTATTTCAATTTAGTGCAATAATTTAGGATGGATATATACATATGTGTACATATAGAGGCAAAACACACACACATATATACACATATATATGTTATATATACATATAACATACATAATGAGACTGAGATGCTATGATGGCCTCACAATTTCAATAGGTTCTATATCTAAGATCCCTCTGTTTATTAGTAGCAGAACAGGAACTAGGTCTTAGATTTTCTGCTTCATGTCTAAGTATTCTTTCCATGGTCCTGATCTTCCTAGGGCCTAAAGAGAGTGTTGGCATAATTCTTTTAGGCTACCATGACACTATTACTAGCAAGTGCTAGATAGCTAGTAAGTTTTCAATAGACACCTACTGATTGATCCTATTCAAACTCATTGTGGTCAAGGGAAACTACACTTCTGGTATTCAAAGAATTTTCTCTCAGCATCTTACAATGAAAGAAATACTTCCACATTACAAACAAAAACAACTAGGTTATGAAGTACTTTAGATTTAATTCAAATATTTAATCTGAAAACAATTCATCAGAGCACTTGCTTGCACTTATTATGATAAATAAATTGAATTAATCCATTTATATTTATAAATAAAATCCCATTTTACATATGCAGACTTGAAAATGTCATAGTAAATTTTACCCTGAAATTGTTTCTCAACAAGAATTACTTAGCAAAAATTATTTAACTCTTACAAACATTTTTTCTAGGATATCAAACTAAAAGATATAGTAAAAATTTATGTAAAATATATTTTTTATGAATTTAAAAAATAGTTTCACAAATTATATTTAGAAGTAGTAATGTAATATAGGACTATTTTATGGCAGAAAATTTGTTTTCTAATATAAGCAAAGTAACAAGTTGTGCTACATATGATTGAGTTTACAAATGTTACAAATATACTGTAGACCTATTATAGGGAGAAATCCTTTGTTTAGATTTCTGCAGGAAAAAAAATACTTAATATCAACATAGTCATTTCCTTCCCAAACTTACTCTAATCTGGTTTGGGCTTATCTCCCATGGGGTAAATAGATCTTTGCTACTTCCTTTCTTAGACAAGAAGGATCAGTTCCATGATGCTTGGAATGGACTGAGTTTTGGGTTAAATGCTGAGATAACCTTGGCCCTGGAGTTGGCACTCTATGCAGGCCTTTGGGTGATTGCTGTATTGCTGCTAAAGAGAGCCCAAAACTTGGGTGAGAATTTCACTGAGATTTTGTTTAGCAGTAAAAAAGATAAAAGTTCTTTGTAGTGCAATACCTATATATTTAAAGCAACATTTTGAAATTACTTCAGTTGGGCCCAACTTTGTGACTTAGGCAAGACATTTTGACATGAGGAAATTATTTCTTTATTGTTATTGTTGTTGTTGTTGTTAACTACAACATATGGGGTCTTAAGCACTTCCTATGGGCCACTGTTCTAGACATTTTATACACATCAAATAATTTTTCTATGAGATATGTACTCTTATTATCCCCATTTTATGGATGAGGAAACTGAAGATCAGAGAAGTTATACAACTTTAAATTGCAAAGCTTGTAAGTGTCAGAGTTATTACTCAAACCCAACCAGTCTGACTCTAGAAGGCAACTCCTTAACTACTACAACTTTGCAATTTTTCATGTAAAACTGCTTAATAATTTTATTAAATGATCTGTATAGTGTATAACATACATGAGGCATTATGAAGTTTATTCTACTTATATTCACATTTCTTGGTACTCATCTTTCCATAGTAGTTCTTGTTTTAAATAAGCCATAGAGAAACCAAGACTATTTCAGTCTCCACTAATTTCTAAGACTGACTCCCAAAGAATTTTAGTCCAATTTTTCTGTCAAAATGAATAACTTCATTTCATGAAGAAAGTAAGCTGATTAAATGATTAGCATACTAGAGATCAATTCTCAAGGTATCCTTAATAAAGGACTGCTTTGTTTTTATAACGTCACAAGCCACTAAACTTTATTGTAACTATTTGTTTAATGTCTATCTTCCCTCACAGACTATATAGAGAGTCACATCAGTCTTATTCATGACTATGCCTAGGGCCATGCCTGACATAAAACTGGTTGTCAGTAAGAATTTATAGAATGAATGAATTTGCTCTTTTATCTCTTAAGTTTATTTGGTAAAGATCCCACCATAAATAGTAGCATAATATTGCTAGTGACATCTGTTTCATATAATATTTCATATACTTATTATATGACTATATTAATTTTTAAGGTGCCACAAATTTCCTCCAAATAATCCTTATGATTTACATCAGCAAGAATTCTTTTATACATTTCTGTCATAGATTCTTAAAAGAATGGATTCTAGAAGGCACTCCATTTTATTTTCCACATTTAAAAGGTTCTTCCTTATATATTGAACTGAAAATGTTCTTTTCCTTCCAACAACTGTAAACACTAACTTTTATTAAAATTTCCCTTTCTCAAACTTCCAATTCGACACCTTCATTAATTACTATTTCTTCTGTCAGTAGTAGCGCCAAAATTCCAAACAAAAGCCATTATATTACACCATATGCACCTAATCAGATACTGCATTGTTATATTTAAAAGTTATCTAATTAAAAACTGATAACCTCTGGTAGACCTCTGTTTGCTTAGAAACAAGGGTTATTTTTCATTCATTTCAGTAAAAGAAGTGTTATGTATCATCTTCCATCTGTGATGCTTACATATCTACATTTTTAAAATATCTTTATGTGGCTAATGTCCAATTCTCCAGCTGACATCACAGACCAATCAAAGTGAACTGTACAGAAGCAAAAAGAGTCAAAAAAATGGAACGTCATGGGCATTGCAAGGCATGTTACCCAGCAAGGAACATTTTCCTCAAGACACTCCTGGGAGGTACAGAAAACACATCTTTCTTCCAGCATTGATAAGCAGACCTGCCTAGGTATCTGAGCTAAGAACTTCAAATCAGAGTACTGAGGCTGGTGACCTTCTTTTGAGTATATACAGAAAAACTAAATTTAGACGTCACTGTAGAGATGAAATTCAACATAATAATTTTAAGTTAAAAGTTAACAATGGACTTAATTCTGATTTTGCTGTTTGAAAAGATATCGTTTAAAGTATTTTAAATAGCTTCCATATTTTAGTAGTAAGTTAGGGAAAGATCATTTCTGTTGTAAAACTAAGCTTTTCAAATTTTAATTGCATACTAGACTGTATGCTCTGATTCAATTTGTTTATACTATCAGGTGAATAGAAAAAACCTAGTCTTCAATGAAAGTTTTTAAAAATGTACACAGATTGAACATATAAAACAACCAATTTTATAATTCTTCAAACATCATTAGTGTCTTTCCCTTAGATGAGATTTTGTGTGTCCCGTAGAGAAAGTGTAAACATTTAGATCTCCAAATGTTCTCCCATTTTATTTTCAAAAATTTAATAAATGTGTGTTAGAATATATAAAAGAAACATAAATTTTACATTCTTTTCTTTCAAAAAGGGATAAAAGTTGACTAAGGAATCATACTGCCATTAAGAAATGTCTACATGTAACAACTCAATGATGTAAAAGGAGTGATAAATAAATCCCTGTACTAGCTTGATAATAGAATGGAACAGTTGCTAAGAGAGGACAGCAGTTATTTTATGGTTGACATTTAATTAACTTAAATTCAGCTGAAGAAATCAGGGTCCTCATTCATTGCATTCAATCCTGAAATGTTAAAGCATCCTGTAAGGATTCACTCGTGTAAGTGAAATTCTTACATAAGAATGCTACTTTGACTAAATTGTTGATGCTACTTTGTTGTAAATTCTTCAGAAATCTAATAAAACAGCATCATAAAAAATGTATTTCTCCCCAGTTAAAATTTAGTCTTTCTGCACACCTTGCTTAGAAGATACTGACTTAAATAGAATTATAAACTTTAAAAGTTAAAGAAAAACCAAGTTATCAATTCACTTTAAGACATAAATGTGTGGGTTCTGTGCTTTATTTACACACCCACCACATTGCTTCTATGCTCATAGCGACTTCTGCCTTTCCATAGTACTGGTTCCAGATGCAATTTTACATTTGTCTGTATAATTTTTTTCTACACTGTAATTACTATCTACAGTGGAAGTTCAAGAGCAGTTAGAAAGTATCTCTGTTTTTAACGGTGCCATTTTATTCTCAGCACCTAGCTGGATGGATGACACATAACAATCTATAAAAATTGGAATTACAAGGTAGATGGATTGAAGGACAGATGTTGCCATCTAGAGTACTTAGTTCACTGTCAATGTTTGAATGCTTACATAATGACAGATTTTGTGCTAGGTGCTTGCCACATGTGCAATTCCTGATATGGTTATTACTAAACTCTAGAAAATAGTTAAAAACATGGTCACATTCAGTTACCATCATTTTGACATCTCTAATTGAGCAAGAAAAATTACTCAAACTATATCAATCTCAAAAATTATAAGTTTGACAAGAATAGAAATGTATTATTAATATCTGAGCTTTATCACCCATTATCTAGTTATCAGAAAGCTACTATGTCCATGAGGATACTAAAGTAAGCTCTGATAAACAGCCATTTTTGATTTCAACCTTTGTAAGCTACTACTTCCACTCCTGTCCAAAGTTAAACATAACTAATCACAAATCTGATAGGACACAGATGTCCAAATAAAGGGATATAAAGGAAGCAAATACAAAGAGAATAAAAATATTAGGTTTAAGGTCACTTGAAGCATGTACCTTAAATTATTTTCTCAATGCAAACCTGTGTAAGGCAGGGGAGAGATGTCTGATTTTATCACCAAAATTTGATACAGTGCTATGTTATGAATAGATATTCCACTTCATTTTAGCTATATAAACATCTAATCCTGATCATTTAATATTTTCCACAGAGATATAGTAGCAATGATACAGTTTTAAAGACCTAATGTTAAAGTGGATTTCATTACATGACATATATTTTTTCTCCCCCCTGCTCCCCCCAGTCATTTTACAATGGAAGTAAAAAACAAAACAGAGATCAACAGACTATTCTACTGCAAAATTATGACATTTACTTTAGTAAGAAGCCTCTAATTCAGTCTGGTATAAATTTGTTTTTTAAAAAAGTTAAGCTTTACTCAAGCAATATTTATGCTATTTTTTAAAGATAACTACAGAACTACAAAAAAAATGAATTCATATAACTATATGAACTATATAACTGATTTTTCATATTTTTAATTAGTATTTTCTTATCAACATTAAGCATATAAAACCATTCTTTGCATTTATTTTATTACATATGTTAAGTCACAGACATATAAATTCAAACATCTGTCCTAGATTTTTAAAGTTCTAAAATTTTAATTCAAATAATAAGTTGGTATGTTTTATACACACACATACACACACACATATTATAATTTAAATGAAAACTCTTACCATTGATTTTCTTTTGATAGTTAATCACTCCATTAGTTTTTTCTTGATAGGGCCTTCCTATGTCAAGCAGACAGTAGCCAAATCACAAAAGGACATTTGGATGCTCACGTCTTCTGATGGGAGTTTTCGGCCAATTTGCCAGTTGAGAATTTAAACTGAAACTAAATTACCCAAACTTTATTAAGTTGTTTCCACACCCACCAACTGGTAATGAGCAATGACTCTAACTGGAAAATAAAGTGAGTGACTTTGATTTATATCTCCTTTCAAGTAGTCATAACATTATGTTTAAGAAGAAATGCTAGGACAAAAGAAAGAAAAAACCCTCTAAAATTCTAATCTCTTCAGAGAACAGTTTTAAGTAAACTTCAATTTCTTTTAACAAAGTTCCCCCAATTATTTTGTAATCCAAATTAACACACAATAAAGATGGCATTATTCAATGATATACCTATAAATTATAGAGTCTCAAATTTAAATTCTGTCTAACATTGACTCCACCTTAAAACTAATTGTAATATTTGGAAACATTTTGATAGTATCATCTACATTCATAAAATATTTACTAAATCATCAACTACCTGTAGGAGTACATACCATAAGAAGTTAAAGGTTACACTGAAAAAACATGCTCTGCCAGCAAATATCATTCTTTGTATTGAGAAGACAAAAATCTATGGATACAAACTTCTAATTATAGTGCAAAAACAACTCAGCTCCTTTTCTGCACCAAATTTAGGCTCTCTTTCCCTCAATTATTATAGCTAATCTTCGTATAGCCTGTCGATATGTATGATTTTTGACCACTAAGCTTTATGATTGTTATGTTTTACAGTCTGTTTTGATGCTTCTCAATATTAGGCATATTAAATTGTTCCTATACATTGTTAAGATATACTGCAGAGCTCTAATCATCTCTGCCCGCTACAAAAGTTGACCCATTTCCAATAATTTTTTATCTTTGACTATTTAAAAGTATTTGGAAAATATACAATAGAATAAAGCTAAAAGGAAAACATGAAAGGAATGGAAAATATGTCCCTATCTTCCTGAAGTATCACATTTACCACTGATTAGAAGTTGTTGCTGAATGTCAGTAGTCTAAAATTAAGTGCACATAACTAGATAATTATGTAATACTCAGATTAGAATGCTGAACATAACATGTACCTGATTCCCATATATTCCATGCGCCCACTCTCTCTCTCTCTCTCTCGTACAAATACATGAGCACATGTGTACGTGCATGTGCACACCTATCCAACCTACCCACTGACAGTCTTTCCACTACCAATAACGTGATACTAAAGTATTATATAAGAGAGTATATAAGGCGAATAATCAATTTATGGTTAAATCAAGAGAAACTGACTTCAGAACAAAGTCCAGAGCTTAACAAAAGTGCTATGTGTCTTTGAGTTAATCACACTGACCCCAACTTGATATCCTAGAAAAGGCTCATTCCATTTTATCCAATAATTTTAATCCAAAATCCTCAATAGTAATAACATTTATAAACCATTCATTGACTAACAGAATTCTTTCCTGGGTACTATGAGATACAAAGGAAAGATTAAATTCCTTTCTCAGCAAGCTTATAATCTACAACTTAACATGGGGGTCGAGGGAAGAGGAAAAACAGCTCATAAAGACATATAAATGGTTAGATTTCCAAGAAAGAAACAAGCACACTGGGGCAGCTCAAATTGTTTGAATAGGTTTGCCATATGTGGGGCTGATCTGACAAGACTTTATAACAAGGACATTTTTAAAGCAGAAAATATAAAACCATTTTATTCTTATTTAGCCTGATGAAACCCACAAAGCAAAAATTAATTACAGAATACAACTATAGACATAGTCATGTCTTTACTCTGGAAGAAGATCAAAAATCTATTCTTTAGTCAAATGAAATTACAGAACGTTGGGTATATAAAAAAAATGGGTCTTCAGTACAAGAGAAACAATTCTCAACTTGCTTATGTCACTCATCCTAATAATTCCAATGATTGTGGCAGTAATTTAATTTTTAATACAAGATACATATCCTGAAGAGTACTATCAGATTAACAAAATCATGAATCAAAAAAAGCACACAATGATTTCCTTGGTGTGAGTAACATTATTGATAATGCACCTAACACAACAAACTAGTTTCATATTCCAGCAATGATGAGCAGCAAGGGATGTGCCAATGTGTTTATGTATTTGTATAGATCTTAAATATATTCTACTAATCTACTTATAAGAGTTTTAGATTTTAACACTACCTCTAATTTTATAAACAAAGAAACAGTTCCAGTAATATGACATTATTTGTGTAAAGTCACACAGGTAGTCAGCAGCAAACTCAAGACCTCTTAAGAACAAATCCTTTTTTTTTTTTTACCATAATCAAGGAAAGAAACAGTTGTATCTTAGAAACAGATATAATTTTATTAGAAAGATTTCAACTTTTTAACCTCTAAACTAAGTCTCAAACATTCAAATCATCAGCCCCAGCAAATGCAAAGAACCAAGTCATAAAGTTAGGGAAATAAAGCTATATGATTAAATTAAGCCCTCTTTATAAGCTTTAAGGCATACATTCAGTCTTATACCCAACTCTTACAGACTAAGAACATGGGGGGTTTGAGGAATATACACAATTGTATCAAATCTTTTTATAGAAAAGACTATTTCCTAGAATTTGCCATGACATCACTTCTATTTTTCTTTCACTGGACCCCTATTTTATTCAGTTTTTCATAGGACTGTCTAGTAATTCAAGCATGCTACACGGATAGCACTGGAAATAAAAAGCCTTATTTTGGCTGCTTCAGGTGATATAACTAATCCCAACGATATAAATGGGCAGCAAGAGAGGTTCAGAATATTTGTAAATGGGAAATATAAAAAGACATAGTCAAAACTCTGCTTAGATTTAATTGTAAGGATAAAAGTTGGCTACTAACTCACATGAGATTTCATTGTCTATCTGGTCATAACTCATATTTCTAGAGAAACAACATGCTTTTAGTTCAACTGATCTCAAAAGTCAGAGGACTCATTAGGCAACACCTAAAACCATTCACCACTCACCAAAACTCTTTTGAACAGGCAATGATGCTAAACAAATTAATTCCACCCTACCACTACCACAACAATCACAAGTCTGTACTTAGAAACAAAGCTCAATAATAAAGCTCATTTATTTCCTTTGGAAGTGAGAATCCTTGCTTTGTTACACTGAACTCACCTTAAATTTCATACATCATTCTTAAACATAAGAAAATTTTAAATCACATCTTTGATTCTCATTCAAACCCTGCCTCCAGCCCGTCCATCATCCCCCTCCCAGTCTTTTTAGGAAGTTTTTAATAGGCAATTTTGTAGAATTTAATCATATTACACATATGGGTCTTTTCAATCAAGTTGTTCATACTACTGTGAGACAGCTCCTTATATGCCTTTTTGTTTTTTCCCCTGCCATACTATCAAAACTCAATGGTACTAGATGTACATTTAGGGCACTTATTCAGTGCATGATATCCTTACAATCTGACCTGTAAATGGATTAACTAAAAGCTATGGACAATTATAAAATTTCATAACAAAAAATATGTGATTTGTTAGAGCACCCAGGCCATACTGTTTCAGGTTATTGAAGCTTGCTGCAATAGGGTGCATCACTGATGTGTCACTAGAAATACAAAATGGCCTTGAGAACTCTATGGGGTTTTTAACTGGTCTACATGGTTTCTAGGTTAACATCTACCTTTGCACTAAAGAAACAGCACTCATTAGTTTATGAACTCTTTGAAGATACCAGCAAAATATTTCAATATAATTAGTCCTAATTGGATGGGAAAAAAAGGTTTCCTACATTTTATTAAAAAACATTTTTCTTGCTTCTGAATTTGTATTTCAGTCTTCAAAAATATTCCACCTCATTTTATTCATACGATCAACCAAATTAATCAACAATATCTCATTTATTTCTGATTAAAAAGATATTAAAAGCTACCATATTTTAGGGATACTGACTCATTAATCATTAGAGTATCATACTAAAATGGGCAAGTATCATTTCCAAAGTAAGTGGGTCACTTACTTTAAAACATCAGGAAAGGGAACTAGCATTTGTTAAAGTATCTCCTATACTAGATTATTTTTAATCCTCACAACCCTGAGAGATTGGTATACCCATTTCATAGCTGTGAACTTAGCCTAAGATTCTGGCACTATTAAATGATCCTTTTAAATCCCCATCACTGTTTGTCTAGCTCCAAAATCTAAGCCCAACCTTCTTACAATAACTATCTGGAACGCATGCCAAGTACCATGCTTTTTGGAAAAAGGGAGTGGGAGCTGGGTATAAGGGAGCAGGCTCATGAAACAGAGGGGAGGCACCAAGCGAAATAAAAGTAAACATCATGAAGTCCAAGTACTTCCCTCACTGAAGTGCTCTTCAAGCCTATTAAGAACCTTCTTTCTCTTACTTAATTCACAAATACCCTTCTCTGCATGCTAGTAGCCATATGAATTAATATCAAGCTTTGAAAAATAGAAACACCATTTAACAAAACTCAAAAGAACAACAGTTATTGAGAACTGTTTACTGTTAAAGACAAATGGCCCTATGACATACCTTAGTTGCCCCTGAAGACACTGTGTTAACAAATACCCCTCCAACAATCCAGTCATTAAAATATATTAGTCTAAGATACTTTACAATAAGAATGGTTCAGATGAAATGTTTTAGCAATCAAAGAAGGTAAGCATCTATATTATCTGGAAAATATACAAATTGAATATCTAATTATAACAAACTTACTTTATCTAGAAACCTTCAAGAAGTATACATGCTATCATTTTATATTTTCAAAATAGGATACAGCAGTGTGAAATTAAGCGTTATTAATTTAGAGGAAAAAGTATTAAAAATCCCAAAAGGTATAAAGTTCTTAATTTAAGCAAAACTATGGGCCCTGCATTAACACAAACTACCATAAACTACACTCCTTTCAAAGTTAAAAATACTTCAAAATAGACTTTTACAGCTTTTACTACTTCAAAAATGCAGGTGAAATATTTGTTGTTCCGATATATTTTCCCTCTCTCTTCCCTTATCTCTGGTACCATAACACTTAAGACTTCTCATTTTGACTTGAAGAAAGATGCTATCCCATCTAGTATGACAAGTGGAACAAATTTACATTTACGATTTTCATAGGGTCTTTAGGAGTTTTGATGCTCTCAATACCTGACTGCATACAGGTTGAATCTTTAAGAAATGTTATAGCTCCTGTGCTCAAACACAGTTTCTCTAGCATCTTAAACAAGGTCTCACACCATCATTAGCACTGCAGTAGGTCACTTAACATGCGTGACCCTCTGCACAGTCACAATTCTAAAACATCGCAGTCAAGAGCACAGTTATTTATTTGTTCCATTACCTTGATTCAGGGGGGAAAAAGCCAAAAGAGGACCAGTTCCATACAAAGAACTAATATAGTATCCTACGAAACAAAGTTTAGTTGAAAGGGAACCAAATAACAGAAAGTCAGGCCTGGTCAAACAGAGGAACTAAAGCTGGCAACTGAGAAGCATAAACCATTTTGGCCTAGATTTGTTTGTAATGACAGTGTGACCCAGATACTAAATATTTGGCTAATATTTAGAAATCTGAAAACTGAAAGAAATGAAATACATGGTCAGCTGATTAAACATTTTAGTAAAAAAAGATATTTTAGTCAAAATGATAGGTGCTTAAAATATATAATTAGCATTTTCTACACAAAGATTTTTAAAACTTTAAAAATATCTTTGTTTTGTAAATAATCTCATAAATTATATTTCACCTTTATAATCAGCTAATAAGGATGAGACGATCTATTACAGAGATCATGGTATAAAAATCTTTTGAAGAACAGAAGAATATACATTTTTTCAAAGTAAAGCTTATTTAAGAAACTGTATTTATCTAAACTAAGTTTGTTCCATTCGTGGCCCCACAGTTTATTCTACAGAATTGTCTATTAAGTGTCAAGAAAATTTTTGAAAAAAAAGTCCTCAGTAGCTTAAAAGTTTTGTTAATGAGGGTGCTGGAACAGGAGACAGAACACACTCACCACCGACCCACCTCATTTTGCCCGGTGTTGATAGGAAAAGATGGTGGTGCTTCACCGGGGTGCTTCAAAAATTCCAGATAACACACACTTCTTAATGCACCTGTAGTGGACCATGCTGATAGCTTATCCAGCCTTCCCTTGCGTCCTCCTTCCTAATGATCTATGATTTGATTCAGTATCCAAGTCTCTCCTAGTAGTTCAGTGCGCCTCAGGGAAAGCTGACTGACCCTGAGCTAAGAGCCTAGACTGCAATGAGTCTAATCCATTATTATGGTAAGCCCATTCCCCCTTGCCAATGATTAGTTTAGGTATTTTAGAATTAGACAAATTCAGGTCAATGAGAAGCAAGCATGGGGTGAAGGTAAAGGGTAACTGCTTAGGGGTAAGAAAAAAAAGCTATATTGCCCTTGAAAGTGAAGTTATCTTCTGTGGATCTGAAAGAAGAAACACATAATCCTGACTGCAATTGGCAGCTGTAGCTACAGCACTGGGAAAAAGGCAGTACTGTGTAGAAAAAGTAGAACAGAAAGACAAATTGAGTCCTTGAAGAAATCACAGAGCCGCTGGCTTAACTAACAATGTATGTCTTACTTAAGGTGCTTTCTTACATGAGGCAATTAATATTCTTTTTATTTAAGCCCAAATCAGATGAATTTGGAAACTAATTAGCTTTTAGAAAACTAGTAAGTGCCAAGTTCTAAATAATTTCAGGAAATTATAAAATCTATTCTTACCTATTCCTGGCTTTTAAAGAAAAGTGCTATACATTAATTTTCTGTACTTTCCTAATTGCCTACAATGATCATGTATTGTATATGTTATTGGGATGGCAGTATCTAAAACACCAAAGTGTACCAAACAATTGGGCCACTTTTTGATCACTAATATGAAAGTCAAATTATGCTTTTAATACAGTAATGCTTTTATGGGTCCATGATCTACTCAGATTGCTATAGTCTGATTTGTCTCTGATGTCACATATCTCTTATTTTTGCTGTAATTTACTTTTAACTCTTTAAGAGAGAACCACTAGGCTTTCCTCTATTTTATTGGCTCCCTATACTCTATACACTCCCATTCCACTCTTGAGTTCCCAGTTATGCATATTCAGATAGTTGAAGTTGTTAGAAATACATTCTGAAGCATATAAAATTATTCTGGGGACAGAGAATTTCTCTTTGAACTTAGCTTAAACTAAAATTACCACCTAATTAGTTTTGTACCTCTTATAAAAAGTATCTCATCTCCTCTTTCCTTTCTTCCCTTTCTTCTTTCCTTCCTTATTTTGACATTTACTTTGCCTAGGAATAATTTGATCTTTTACCTATATATAGAAGACCTCCACAAAGCAGAGGAATTAAAACAGAGACCTGTGGACCAAATATATTCCACAGGCATATTTTGCATGGTAGTGCTAGAGTATTTTTTTTTT
>NC_138373.1:60959379-60976413 GCF_054177405.1 Leptonychotes weddellii | reverse complement strand
ACCAGAGCACATACCCTCCCCAGTGTCTATCACCCAGTCACCCCATCCCTCCCACCCCACCCCCCACTCCAGCAACCCTCAGTTTGTTTCCTGCAATTAAGAATTCCTCATATCAGTGAGAGTATTTTTAAAACATCTGAATTAGTTACCAACTAATTCGCATAAAGATATGTATTTTAGGATCTTGCTGAAAAGCTGAAAAACTGAAAAACTTGGCAACAATCACCGTGAACACTTACATGGCCACAATCAAGTGGAATAGAATACTAGCTGTCCGCTGCTCCACTAAGATGAGCACAAACTTTCTAGAAGTCCAGTCTCCATATATTTCCTTAAATGGCCCATTTCTTCATAGTCAAAAGTCCTTATAAGTATTTGCTTACGCTACCCCTGATACAACAGCTAATAACAGTCAGAAGTACACAAAAGAAATTGTTAGCTAAGAAAATAAAGCATAAGTTTATAAGGCATTCAGGGAAATATGATTCTAAAACTTTCTCTCCTTAAATCTTCTAATTTAACTAGGAGCCTATTTCTAAAACCAATGATCCAGCAATAACTTTTTAATCATAATAAAGAAAAAAGTGTTTCTTAATAGAATGTTATTTGAAACAGAATGCTTTAAATTCCTCATCTGAGTTTCAACCAATCAACCAAGAATAGGAGAATCCTAAATATACAGTCAACTTTCAAATCTGATACTGATTAAAGAATGGTATAAACAAAATAACATGCTTTATATGTGTACACACCATGTATATACAAAATTACTTATACGCTTTACCATATAAATTAAGATGTCAAATTCTCTTTTGAAACTAAGCTCTCCCAATACTATTTAATGGAATTAAATAACCAACAGGAATTAGCTCAACTCACAAATTATTTAAGGAATAATGCTTTCTAAATTATATGATATAGTCACTTCCTAACATTAAGCACCAAGTTATTGAAAGGATTTTAGAGGAGATCTTGCAATCAAACTCTATAGATGAAACAATAATAATACTGACTTTGTATCTCTGTCAAATCCCTAGGCTTTATCTATCTCAAAAATTTCAAATCTATCACCTTCTCTCCAACTCAACTGCTGTATCCATCATCTCCAACCTCATGTGCAGAAATAGCTTGTAACAACAGGCTTCTACATTCACTGCAGTCAGATTCATATTTTTCGAATGAAAATTTAATCACGTTATGCCTCTGCTTAAGACCTTTTCAAGGCTTCCCAATAGCCTTTAGGATAAAGGCTAAAATCCTGAACAAGATCACATCATCTCTTTCCCGCATTCTTTTCCATCTTTATTCCTCCTTCTCAATGCTCAGCTAACACTGGGATCCTTTCAGTTCTTTTGCTTTTGCAGACACTATTTCTGCTACCTGCAATGCTCTTTGACTCATGCTGATTCTTCACATCTCAACCGAAAAGTTACTTCTCTTATCCTTGCCTGACTTGATCATCAACACTGCCCCCATTCCAGACAGTTCGGTTTGCCTATGATGTACTCTCATCTCACCCTATAAATTCTCTTTTAACGTTCATGTAGTTGTAATTATTTGTTTACTTTCCGTCTTTTCCAAAGCTTTTGGTTTCGTGAGCACACAGATCTTAATTGTTTTATTTACTGTCTCACAATATAATTTAACACAATGACTGGCATACAAAAAATAGCATTTAATAAATATTTGTTGAATAATGAATCTCTTGAAATTGAAGTTAATTGACAACTATTGTTGAAGAGGCAGCATAGTACAGTAGACAGTACACGTATCTGGAAGTACTGAAGATCTGTCCCAGATCTACTACTTATTATGTGACTTTAAGTCTCAAACACTCAGATTCTTTACCTTAATAACACTATCCAACACCTGCTCTGTCTTCCTTATGTAGGTGTTGGGAGGGGAAAAAAAAAAAGAAATAGTCTATTTTCTCAACTCTAAAATATGTATTTTTCCACTTCAACTTTTTTCAGATCAAGAGGAGCCTTAGAGTAGATATCAGAAGAACTCTGTCAGTCATTACACATGTTATAATACCTTGTCACTGTCTATCCGATTGTGAACTTAGACATGACCAAGAATATACCTTTTATCTGTCACCTCAGTTATCTGCACTGACAGAACCATATAGTGTTTTTATTTTTTAAGAATTTATTTATTTATTTGACAGCGAGAGACACAGCGAGAGAGGGAACACAAGCAGGGGGAGTGGGAGAGGGAGAAGCAGGCTTCCCGCGGAGCAGGGAGCCCAATGCGGGGCTCGATCCCAGTACCCTGAGACGATGACCTGAGCCGAAGGCAGATGCTTAATGGCTGAGCCACCCAGGTGCCCCATACAGTTGAATTTTAACCTAATGTTAAATTATTCTGGATGACTTTCAGGAGAAGTTACTTAATTTCTAGTAATAGGTAATATAATTAGTAAAAAAAAACAAAACCCAAAAAACCCCACAAAGCTACAAGTTTAAATAGGAAATGGAAACCAAGCCAAAGTAATTGCTAGATGTGCCTCAGAAGTATGCTATCAATCCTAAAGGTGTTAGGGGTCAAGAGTAGCATGTGGCTATATTGCCTGTAGCTAAAAGTAATTCAGAATAATCCCTAGATACAATGCTCCTCCGTCCCCTAAGAAAAGTATTTCATTTTTCCAAAAACTGAGGAAAAAGTTATTAAATCAAAGGATGTGCCTTACAATTGCTGATTTCTTTGAATTAAGCAAATACAGTAATATGCATGAACATGTTCTGCAAATTAAGTGCTACACAAATAGGTAGTTTTAAAGGTGTCCATTGTGTGTTGTATACAAAAGATAATGCTTTACATAAAACTTAAAAGCTTCTCCAAAAATTACTTATAAAGTCAGGGCTTAAAAATAAGATGAAACAAGATTCTAATGTTACTAATTTTTTAGACAAAATGAAACATTCCCCCTTTTAGTAGACAGACTTGACAAAACTGACTCCACTTCTTTTGTCCTGTTCTCACTTTCAGCACTTCCCACACAATCCATAACACTGTTATATGTCCAATTCTTTCAAATATTCTCCTTGGAATTCTATTTTAATATCTAATCATTACTACTGTCTAAAAATTCTTCCTTTATCTCCATTCTTTCAATTGTCTGTTATATTTAATGTGATATTTTATTTGTGTCTTTGTAGATATTGTTTAAAGCCAAATCAATATCCTCCTCAACCCGATCTTTAAAAGCAAAACAGGACACGGGCTTTCACTTATTTTTATACAAGCAGTACTAGTTTTCTAGGACTTGCTCACCTGGTGACCAAAACTATGTACTGACAATATGACAGGTTGGTGGCACTGGTGACTACTGAGACTGGGACAAACAGTAGCTGACTCAAACAGAATCAAACCTTTAACAATTAGTACCAAGAACAATTCTTTGCTCTCTTGAGCAAAGAAAGTATAGTATCTCTATGCCCTTCTTATAAATGACCACTGGAAAATTATATATCTCTTCAGACTTCTTTCTCTGATTCAGTTTGTTAATCCCTATGCAAAGGACTTACTATACATTAGGTCATAAACAAATTCTGGAAGATGACCTAAAAAGGCAGCTTAGGAAGAGTCACAAGACTTACCTGCAAAATTGAAGGCAGAATAGAATGTAGAACTACAGCAAATAAGGACAGCCAATTTGTTTAAACTTTTCTACCAACCAGCAGTTCATTATGCTAGAAATAGCCCATTTGGACAGTTTATAAAGAACTTTGCATGAAATAGATAGAAGATCTATATATTATATGATCATTATAAACTTTATTCAGAGTGCAACTATCAATATGCCTTGATAAGACTGGTTAAGACTTTAAATTATGACTTGTCATTAAAAACATACTTTTAGGTACTATCATCACAAATATATATATATTAATTAAATATGAAGGACATGGGAAAAGGGTGGGAGAGGAGTAACTGAATTTCCAGCTCCATGCTGTGTACTTCCAAACAAATCATCTCATTTAACTGCTAAATTATCATGTGATGTTAACATTACTATGTACAGCTGTGAAAATAGTGAATTCTAGCATAAAGTCAGCTTACAATCCTATGTGCCTGACTATACCAGTTTGTGAAATGTGGTAATGGCAAACAGCCAAATTCAGAAAAAAAATTCTATTCCCCTGTGATAGATTTTGTTTCCAAAGTTGGCTACAACAATATATCCCATCCCATTTGCTCTTATTCCCCCACCAAGAAATAAAACCTACTGCCCCTCCCCTTGATCTGGGCTAGTCTTGTGACCTGTTTTGACCAACAGAATGGGCAGAAATGATTCTGGGAAACTCCAGAATCTCAGCCTTAGAAGAGCTACACAGCTTTTGTCTTTACCTTTTAGAACATTCCTTCTTGGAATCCAGCTATCTTACTGTGAGGGAGCCCAATTAACATCACAGAGAAGCACCCTTAAGGAGAACTAAGGACCAGGGACCAGCAACCAGCATCCATTGCCAGTCATGTGAGGGGGCCATTTGAGACTACCCTGCCTTCCTAGCACCACAACAAAGACCATACAAGACAGAAGATTCACCCAGTCAACGCTTAAAATGATAAATAATAAATTACTGGTGTTCAAGCCACTAAACCTTGGGGTGGTTTGTTACGCAGCAATTGATATGTGAAATACTATTCTCCTTAGAAATATATTTCAACAATACCAGTGTCAACACTTAGATGGCAAATTAAAACCAAAAATATTTGGTTTTTGTGACTAATGAAATAGAATTCTGAAAAACAATGGTAAAGCCTAAGTTTTAAGAATTACTAAGGGTTACACTTAGTTTAAATTTAAAAAAATGTGGTTTAGTGCTTAAAATCATAATGTGTCATAAAATCACAAGGACTATTTATGGATAAAGTTAACATTGAATCACTAAGTCTTAAAATAAGAAAATAAGAAGGTATCACTTTAAGTTAAAGAAAAGAAAGGCAAATAGGCAACAGAGAAGACTTTGGTTATATCAAAATAGATAATCCAGATCAGATTTATTAGCCTAAGTATTATAGATTACCATCACATGAAGAACAGGATACAATAAAATATGCAGCACTGAATTATGCTAAACATAATATTTTATCTTATTCAGAAACTTCTTCAAAGAAGAACTAAAGTATTAACAAACTGGAGAAGTCATAAAATATCAAATATTCATAAATATTTCCAGTGGATAGAAGTCTTCACTGTCTTACACTAAATTTCTATTATATAAAAGGATTGTTATACCATGAAATATGCCGAATACAGACAAATTTCAAGAAATACTTTTAGATATCTCTTAAGGATATCAGATGCTAATTTATTACAAAAAATAAGAATGTAGTTGATTTATGAAAAATACCCATCATCTTCAGTGGTGTCATTATCAAAGAGATTATTAGGATAGACAACTGCTTTGATCCAATATGACACTGAGTCTCTTGTGATTTAAACAGCAGAGACAAAATAATCTGGCATAATTCCTACATTGGTGCTATAATAAAAAGTGAAAAATGGAATTTCACATAAATATTTAATATAATCTTATCATCCTTGGAAAATAAAGAATTCTAAAATATCATGTGAAGAATTTAAAAAATCTCACGTTTTACCAGACTTACTCCATGTCATTTAATCTAGTAAAAAGGTTTCTGAAAAACTAGAAGAAATTCAATGATTTACTCAATTTTAAAACTCAATTTGATTTTGAGGCAGACACTATGAAAGATACTATATCCAAAAAGAAACATGTCTTTTGCTAAAAGAAACTCCCAAGGCAACTTTACCATAAGGGTAAGGTCTAATGATTTATAACTACTATGTATCTTTTCAGTTGCTACTAGAGAATATACATTTAAAACAGATTCTTCATTTTCTTAGATTGACCCCAGATATTCAGCTAACACTAGGGCTGCAACGATGCCGAAGCCCTTGCACATTCACACAGTTACTCTTTGGCTGCAAAGGATCCTTTTAAAAGAGAGAAAGTGAATATAATGGGGGAGAAAAGAACTGGGGAGGAAGAAAAAGCCGCTTTTCTGCCATATGAATTATTTATTCAGTCAGGCAATGAACTCACTATTTCTAATTCTAACAATCTATCAGGGAACTGTAAAGAGTGAACTCAAAGACTAATAAGGTTTAAAAACTATCACTATTTAGCAAACTTGATTTTTTCTAATTAAAAACATTTTAACTTTATAAGTTATGTTTTTACAGAATAATTTATATTTCTAATTTATAAGTTTTATAAATCAGACGAGAAGTGTCAATTTTTTAAAAACAGACAAAAAATCAGTTAACTGTCATCACAAGATATTAGGAATTAAACTATTTTTTGTTATTTTCAATTTAGGAAGCTAATTACAAAAATTCTCATCTATCAACATTTTTATTATTACTACTATTCATGTTTGCTTAATAATTAAGTATCTGAAACTGTTTCAAGGAAACCTTTCTCTGCTGGTGATAATGTCATTGAGATCTGTTTTACAGAAATCTCTGGAAGGTAGTCTGGTTCTTGATAAGGATAACCAAGCTAGAGTTGGATTTCCCTCACAACCATTCATGTTTAGTTGCCTAAATTATTAATAGAGATTAAGTCTTTGACTAAAGGCAGAGATAAAGTACTTGTTTCCTGAAAAGAGAAATAATCAGGTTTAATCTATACCTGTCACCTTTTCCTATATATTTGAGATGACGCAGAATTTTTGCCCCCCTTTCTCATCACAAAACAATTTAGTCTGGAAATAGGAAAATATTTTGCCTTTTGTGTGAATATCTGAATCTTTAACAACCTCCCTCTCTTTTTTTGGCTTGGATTAAGGCATTTTGTTACCTATAACCCACATAGAACACAACTTCTTTTGAAAACTTACATACACATCTCCTTATACTTTCATTCTCTATTTAAAATCGTTTGAAAATCCCTAAGTCTCAACAGAAGTGTCTATAATTTGACTGGACTGTATTCTTCTTCAGATAAAATACCTGAATAGTAAACCAAATGTCTTGTCCATTTGGCCTAGCTCCCTCCCTGGTCCAGGTACATCTGATTCACCCTGCTTCTGCTTTCCTTTCAGACAAATTACCTGGTCAGATGTCAGCACTGATCCTTGTTTAAACTCTTTTTTTTTTTTCCCCCACAGAATGAGAATCAGAGCTGGGAGAGTACTTAGAACTCATCTAGATTTACGGTGAGGAAATGGAGGTCTACACAAGTCATGTTACTAATCCAGATGCCTACAATTAGTATGTGTGGCATAGCAGAGATTAGAAACCATGTTTCCAGACACCATCTGGTGCTCTCTGCTACATGTCTTCACCAATCTCCCAAAAGAATCCTAGAATTCATATTGAAGAGTATCAACCGATAAAGCCTTTTGGAACGCACTTTAGCAATATGTACTGTGGGGCTTAAAAGGGTTTGCCCAATAATTCCACTCCTGGGACTCTATCTTAGGATAAATTGTCAGATAAGCTTTATATACAAATATTCATGTCAGGTACTTATAAGAACTTTGAGAAAATATATGTCCAATAATAAGAGGAGATGGCATATCCGCTAAAAGAACTATAATGGAGCAATTTGAAATGTTTATTAAAATTTTATAGTACTGTTATAAAAGGCACTTTCCCATGTTAAGTGGTGCTGTGTGTTTGGTGAGGGGGACAACTTATAAAACTTATGAATGTCCTCAATCAAAACCTTACGGGGCACCTGGGTGGCTCAATCGGTTAAATGGCTGCCTTCAGCTCAGGTCATGATCCCAGGGTTCTGAGACTGAGTCCTGAGTCCAGCTCCCTGCTCAGCAGGGAGTCTGCTTGTCCCTGTCCCTCTGCCCCTCCCCTTGCTCATGCTCTGTCTCTCGCTCTCTCAATAAATAAATAAAATCTTTTAAAAAATCCTTAGCTCTTCATTGAGTGACATTCATTCTATTACATTAAGCTGGACAGAAATAAGAGAGGAATCTTATTTTATTTTAAAAGACTTTATTTATTTATTTGAAAGAGAGAGAATGAGAGAGAGCACATGAGAGGGGGGAGAGTCAGAGGGAGAAGCAGACTCCCTGCCGAGCAGGGAGCCCAACGCGGGATTCGATCCAGGGACTCCAGGATCATGACCTGAGCAGAAGGCAGCCGCTTAACCAACTGAGCCACCCAGGCGCCCAGAGAGGAATCTTATTTTAAATAAGAAGAGGTTATAAGGGAGAGAAAATGATCTTTCTCTATGAAATACATTTGCCTTATTTTTTTAATTGGCAGTGCACAATTCATTTTCTCTAGTGCTTTAATAGGGAACAAAAACCTGCAGTGATAACCACTTTAGACTGGAAATAAAATGAATTTCCTAAACCCCAAGTAAAACTTCAAGACTCTCCTTATCTAAAGCTGAACTGCATTTTACTTAAAAGAACTGGAGTATCTTCCAAGTGATTTGAGAAATGTTTTTAAAGTTACTAAAGCACTATTAACTATTAAAACACTAAATACCAAAGCTTCTAAATGATCCTCAATAGAGGCCTTTCAAAAATCTCATTCTAGGGCACCTGGGTGGCTCAGTTGGTTAAGCGACTGCCTTCGGCTCAGGTCATGATCCTGGAGTCCCAGGATCGAGTCCCGCATCGGGCTCCCTGCTCGGCAGGGAGTCTGCTTCTCCCTCTGACCCTCCTCCCTCTCATGCTCTCTGTCTCTCATTCTCTCTCTCTCAAATAAATAAATAAAATCTTTAAAAAAAAATTAAAAAAAAATAAATCTCATTCTAGGGCACCTGGGTGGCTCAGATGGTTAAGCGTCTGCCTTTGGCTCAGGTCATGATCCCAGGTCCTGGGATCAAGCCCCACAACGGGCTCCCTGCTCCACGGGAAGCCTGCTTCTCCCTCTCCCTCTACTGTTCCCCCTGCTTGTGCTCTCTCGCACTGTCAAATAAATAAATAAAATCTTCAAAAAAAAAAAATCTCACTCTAAAAAATCTGTAAATCTTGTCTTTAGGGGCTGAACTAGCAGAGGCACAGTCCAAGGACAGAAAAATATTTTGTGTATCTATCACCAACCAGGCAGTACAGAAAAAAAGTGCAAAGGATATTCATATTTAAGACTCAAAGGTCTGATAACACATTTATTTATTCTGTAACCTATAGTGAAAGAAGACCTGATAACTGACATTATTGAACATGTATGATATGTGGCAGAAATAGGACACAAATGGGACTTATGTGAAAGTTGACAAGATTCATTAAGCTCATAAAAGCTTCTTTTTATAACCAGATAAAAAGACAGTGAAAAATGTTTATTTTTTTCCTAAAAGGATTTTTCTTCTTTTAGTTACTATTTCATTACTTTCTTCAATAAGTGGTTTGTTCTTGACTTATCAAGACATACTAGATTAAAAACATTAAAATGCCTTATCTACCTCAAAAAGAGAAAAGAAAATGGATATACAAAAGTTACATTTATATATTTATTTTTTGTCAAAAGAAACAGTATTACTCTCAAACCCATTTAAGATAAATTGTTAAGAACAACTGGTAAAACATCTCAAAAGGGCATCGTTTCATTCAAATTTTAAGTAATAAACTCCCATCATTCTATCTTTATTTTGGGTCTAAGGTTTCCATATATCAACAATTCTTATACACTCTTGCTAGTAAGTCTTCCTAACTAGGATTCTGAAAAACTGTCTAGTTCCTAAAAATAACCCTGACGTAGCTGAAACACCCAAGTTCGCAAGAAATTTCTGATTAATTCCCATTTGTATGAAGGTCAGAATCTCTCACACAAGTCACCGAACAGTTTTTCTTCTGAAACAAAGTGGATGAGGTGCAGTGAACAAACTGTAAAGTAGTAGCTCTTCTGTCATAGGGTCGGTCCTCTATAACCTCCTTACATTTTAACAATGACCATTCACACTTTTAACCAACTAAACCCAGTGAGGAAATTGTAACTTGCACCTCAAACTACCTCTGTGATCTATACCAAATCACGTAACTGTTTGAGCTGCTCGGTTCCTTTCCATAAAATGACTAAATGGATTTCTTTAAGTCCCTTTCCAATTTAAAAATTTTTATTTCATTTCTCTCAGTCTTTTTCAAATCCTTTTCAAAAGTGATAACGCATTTAGAGTAAAAGAAAACATTCTCACCTTTCTCTGACAGTCTGCATTTCCCAGCATTTCAAAACCTTCCTTTAAGATCTAGAGAAGCTGATTTCCCTGGTTAAATGATGATTCCTATGAATGAATGAGGTCTCTGCTAACAGCCTCTTTTGGTCACTTTCCTCTTAGACTACTAGTTCCTACAGTCTTCTGCTTAGTCAAAATGAGTGCCATAACCCACAACAGGGTTTCTCTCCCATAAAAGGTGTTAAGATTTTTTGTTTTGACTTTATACATTTTTTGGGAAACATCAAGCCTTCTAGAGAGTCGTTTTGTACAGCTGGACAACTTAAAGCATACCAGATCCATATCCACCATATTAGCTAAAGAATGTGACAAACTTAGAGAAAAATATTAATTTTAGGTTATCACTCTACTTTCCTATAACTGAAACAATTCTGAAAGGTGAAATTAGTGTTTCTAATTAAAATAGCTTTAATGGAACTTATATTATATAATACAAGCCCCTAAAATTGTTTTCATTTATCACAATCTGTTTTAATCTTTAGCTAAATGAATTTATAGATAAATGGAATGACTTCAGAGGTCTGTAAATGAAAAGACCAGTCAACAAAAATGCCTAAATGGTTCAGTGAAATGCCTATGGATTTGTATGTTAGCATGTTAGTGGTTAATCTGGGCTTAACCACCTTCACAACTCACTTCCCCCTCCCTCAAATTATTAAAATCAAAACAAGTTCTGGTAGAAAACATCTTCTCCTAGTCAAATCTAGACAAATCTTTAAATACTTTGATTTTCTATGTTCTAAAATATCAAAATTATTGGACATCACCTCCATGTAATTTACTTACATTTCATTAATAACAGTTTCAACATTTCTTTACTAAATCTGTAAAAAGGCCATAAGCTTTAATCACTAAACACTCATTCAGCAAAACAACCCAAAAAATGAATTAGCTAAGTTCTCAACCATTTCACGACTCCAGCTCAGTGTGTTCAAAATAATGCTGAACAAGTTGAAATGTCCTATTTATCAAGAAATTTCCTACAATCCTCATCTAAAAGGAGATAAGGATCTTTTCACCCAAGGCACTGAATCGAGCTTTTCTTCTGAAACAAAGTGCCTGAGGTGCAGCGAACAAATTGTAAAGGTAACTAGTTCTTTTGTCATATGGTCTCCTACAACCTTCTTATATTTGAACAATTAATGACTGTTCACAGCTTCTAATCAATTACAACCAGTGAGATGTAGTAGTGTCTATTAAAAGTCATGCAAGCCTAAGCATTTTCCTAATTTTCAAACAGATTATCAGAACCTAAATGAGAAAGTGTAAAAGAATAAGATCCAAGAATTTTCAGTTTTCATTACTATAAAGTTAAAATACAAAGTTAATACTAATTATTTAAGTATATGTATATTTAAGTATTTTATACATTAGAGTTGACAAATTGGCATTTATAAAATTTATAGAGAAAAACACAAAAATAATATTTTAATATATACTATACACATGAACACATGAAAAACCTCATATGGTATTAACTCCTGTGAGACAATCTAATCTAGTTTATTGATAATGGAAAAGTGAAATACTTCCAAATATAGTGCCGTGATTTAATTTGTCAGTTAGTGTGCCTAAAACAGAGACCTTGGATCAAATGAGAACCACAGGTACCAACCAGTAATCCACCTGGTCTGCTTTTATTAATGTATGGAAATCAACAAGGCCCAGTGAGGCTGCAGGGAAAAGTAGGAAGAAGACAGCGAGTCCACCTACACTCGCACTTTCTCCTCAGAAAGGACTGTCACCCATCCCCCAACAAATCTCTGTAACAGAAAAAGATAAATGTGGGGATTATGCCAAGTTGACCCCAAGCTTTGTTCTCCTCCTCAAGGCACGTTCAGTAAAAAGATCTAAACACACATCTAATTTGACAAGCATTTAGGTTTACAAAGAAGGAGGTGAAAGTGAAATCATACTTGGAGCATTCATGGGTTCTGTGTCAAAGGTCATTTAGCACTATTTCAGTGACTACTTATTAAGATCTGAAGTGGGCAGAGCAGAGAACCACAAAATCACAGCATATCTGCTCTAGAAGGCACCTTGGAAATCATCTTTTCCAACCTTTTCATTATATAAACGTATTTCATAACATTTGATTAACTCTGAATTTCCTAAGAGCATTCAGAGGGTGATACTTAATTTGTGGGAAAGACACACACACAAACATACAAACAAAAGGATAAGCGGGCATAACTATACAATTGCGAAATGAAAAATTCTGTAACTCAAAGTCTACGCTTTAAACTGATATAAATAATTAAATTTTAGGTTTAATATGTTCTTATAATAAATTACTGGATTTTTATATTTTTCTGAAGGAAAATATTCAGGACAGAAATTACAATGCTATCAAAATATATGAAAAGAAATTAGAGCCTTTTAAAGCAAACAAAATATGAGAGTGAATAATCTTTTTAAAATGAACCAGAATTGATTGCTTAGGTTATTGAAACATTCTGAAAATGTTCAACTTAAAATGTTAACTATAATTTAGTGCTAAAGTAAGTTTTACTTTTTTCTCTGCCACAAGGGTAATGTAGAAAGAAAGCTCTCAAGAGCTTCTTGAAATAAAAGCATTCAAAAAGAGCCTAGGGGGAGGGAGAGGGTAAAGGGTCAGCAAGGGAACTGGGAACGAATGACAAAGCACTGGGCAGTCGCTGAAGATTTAGAAGAGCAAGTGCATTTTATTTTCACCATCCTTGAGATGTGTACTCAACAGCTACCAAAGAAAAAGAGGTGAGCCATTCAGCTAGGAACTCAAACAAAATTTTGCTCTACTCTACATTTAATAATGTAATCATCCCAGAGAACTCAATTTACATTGAGTGTGGAAGGTTTTTTTGCAGGGGAGAAATGTAACATTTAGAATTCAATCTTAAGTATGGCTGCAATACCAGGCAAAATTTTAAACATTCCTATTTACATTCTGAGTACTTTTGAAGTTTTCCAACAAGATTATCCAAATGACATTCATCCATTCCACTATCTTTTCTCATCTACACATCTCCAATAAAAACTCATTTGTTAAAGACTGTATCATAATCTTCCTCTCTATCAAAACTTCTATCATATTCTCAGAATCTTTCAACATCTACAATATATACCCATGGAGTTTCCATAATAAACATCTACTCCATTCCATTCCTAAGACTTGACCATTTGTTGTCACCCAGAATCCCACCTCAACAAATTATAATTTCTAACGTTACTCTCTGACCAGACTTCTTCTTCTGTATCTCTCATGCCTTCATTTCTACTACACCCCACAGAGATCTCATGTCCTAGAATCCCAGTTTTTTACCAGCTCCCTCTCCCAGGCTCATACCCTTCCCCACTAGCTCTCCCACTAAATAGCATAAATTAACCTCTCCTTACCCAGTTTCCATATCTGTAAAATGGAAGTAACAATGTACTTCATCTTCATTCATTTATTCAACAGGTATTTGAGCCCATTCTGTATGCCAGGCACTGAGAATACAGACAACAAAATAAACTCCCTTCCTATGGAATTTAAATTCTAGGGCTGAGGTTTTACCAAGCTGGTTGTCAGGATCAAATGAGTTAATATTTATAAAGACACAGCATGTAATATGCACAGCATGTAATATGCAACATTTGTAATATGCAACATTTGTCACAGCTCATGTAAACTGCTCTAACTTCAAAACCTTAATTTCCCTAGGCTCATAACTTGTCACTGTACCACTCTGGTAAAATCTCAATCCTAGACTAATATTACATTCTAATCTCCCATCACTTACTTCAGCTACAGAGGGCATCTAAGTGAATCACAACTGTATGGATTTGTTCCATTAAAAATGTGTAGTTTCTAGTCTCAACTGGATCCACAGGTTGGCTCACTGATTATTTCATTTGTTTCTGGTTAGCTTATTCTCTCCTTTATGGGGCTTCTTTCTCTCTGCTGGACTCTAAAACACTGATGCTCCCCAAGATCCTGTTTTCTGTCTTCTTTTATTTTCTTCTCAGCCCATATACCCTCCATATATGGCCCCATGGTTTCCAGCCCAGGGCCCCCAGTCACATCCCACAGCATCAGATTCAAAAGGTCAACTGCCTTGTTAGACCTCCCATACTGGTTATCTCACTACCATCTCAAACTCAAAATATCCAAAACTGATTTCCTTAGCTTCTAAATTGACCCTTACTCATGTATTCTGTTTGTTGTCATCACCATCCATGCAGTCGCCTCAGGTAGAAACTCTGGATTTAAGCTTGTCTGCTTCTCACCCATTGGCCATTTCCAAGTATCAAGTCCTAATGAATCTATGATTTACTAACAACACAAGTAAAGAGTCTGAAATCTGTTCCCTCTTCTCCATTTCTATTATCACAGCCCTAGTTTAAGCCCCCATCAGATCTTGTCAAGCCAACTACTTCACAAATGCCTTCCCTGCCTCCAATCTTTTCCCCTTAAAATTTATCATTCACAATAGCTACCAGAGTATTCTATTTAAACCTAAATACTATCAAACCAGGTCTCTGCTTAAAAGTCTTCAATGGCTTCCCAAAGCCTAGAGAGAGAAATTCAAGCTCCTGAACATGGCATTAAAAACCCTCCATGATTTGGTTCCACACCCCTCCATCATTCTCTGTCCCTTATTTATGCTCCTACAGCACACACCTGCTTGTACTTCCAGGACACATCATGCTATTTCTCACCAATGTGACTTTGCTCCTGTTCCACCCCACCTGGTCCTCTAATTCCATCCCCCGTTTCCCTCATCTCAATTTTATCTTTCTCTGATCCTTTAATACTCAGTTCAGACATTAACTCTTCCAGCAATGCTTTCTTTGGCCATTCTTTCCATTTCTCTATATTATAGTGGCTGCACTGTACTACAAATATCTGTTTTTGTGATTCCATCCATCATTTGTGAGCTCTGTAAGTGCAGAACCCCAGTTTTACCCATCATTGTATCCTCAGCAATTAGCACCGTGACTACAACATGGTAGGCAATTATTAAATGTTTGTTATATCATATAACCTTATCTCATACCAAGAATAAGTATCAAGTACCAAATTGTAAAATTACATAAAACTGAAAATGAAAAGTTAGGTGATTTATCTTTTCTGAATGTTAAGTGCTATGTTATCAGTGGGTCTTCAAGATTAGCTGCAGTTTCATTCAACAAAAACTAGGCTTTTAAATTGCTATAGTTTATCCACCAAATGGTTTTAAGTCTGTACTAAAAGAATAAGTTAATAATTTATAAAATGTATTCCTAAGTGTTTTGACATCTGAAAGAAAGATCTTGTGCCAAAAGCAAGGATGTACTTGGTAGAGGAAGGGAGTAACAACATGGAGACTTGGAAGCTACAGATTAAATAATGTAATCATCCTAGAGAACTCATCTGACCCAATTTTTAAAGGAAAAAAATTAATACAAATTCCTATAGGCCTTACATTAACACACACAAATTACGGAGTAACACAGCAATTTTGCATTCATATAAAAGATATAATCAAGAGATACGTCTCACTTTCGGAGAAACATTTTATGAGGGTTATCGTCCAAATTCTTGAAGGCTATTTCATGTAGCATTGTGTATAATATACTCTCCCCTGCTGTGCTGAGATGGATTAATCTAAAATAATTGAAAATACCATATCTTATATGACCTAGTCTTCCTAGTAGAGAAGTGGGCGAAACAAATACAGATGTGGATGGGACATTGTCATAATCACCCAGAATTCTCTGTGAGCATCTCAAATTACCTAATGGTCAGAGCTATAAATTGCTGTACATTCATATGTGTTCTTAAAAAATAAATGCCTTTATTCAACTGCAAGAGCTTTCCTTCTTATTTAAATGTAAATTACTGCTTAAAATATGCTACATAAGTGTTTGATCTTACAAAATAAAAGCAGGCCACTAAAGTAAATTAAGTAGGAAATACTGTCTCTGAAGAATTTCTGAAAGTATATTTAGGCCAAATATACAGTTTCATCTCTAAAGGAAAAATCAGTAACAGTCATGTGTTTTGACTGATAAAACCACATGTTGCTGAAAGTTAAGTTATCTGAAGTGGCTGACAAAAAGCCACACACAAAACAGCTGAACTTTTCAGAGACAACATATTATCACGAGCATATAACTATAGGATGAGTTCTCTAAAGTAAAGGCTCCAAGTGGGAATAGGGTTAGGGGCTGACCCATGGAAAAACTTTCATGTAGTTATAAAACCTTTGAACTTATATAGAAATTTCTGTAAGCTAACATCATATTCTCAATGGTAAAGAACCACTGCTCTAAAGGATTTGTCTGATTCTTGTCTCTTTACCCTTGGTGTGTCACTTCTGAATACTACTACTAGCTTCACAAATCACAGTTGCCTAATTTTCTCTATTCACTGTCTAACTCTATTATACTATAAGAATTTTCTAAAAGTACCACATCAACATCTCTGAATATTGCTTTCCTAAATGTATACATGCTGCTGTTAAACTTTGATTTTAAATTATGACTCTATGAACTTACCTTCAGAATAAGAATGAGAAGTCACTATCACCATTTATGCACACGGTCACATCTACAATTAGACTAACAGGTCCTTTTTACCTATATACTTTTCTCGTCCCATGAATCTATGGACATAAATTTCATTTTAAAGCAGTGTCTAGGGGTGTCCGGGTGGCTCAGTCGTTAGGCGTCTGCCTTCAGCTCAGGTCATGATCCCAGGGTCCTGGGATCGAGCCCCGCACTGGGCTCCCTGCTCCGCGGGAAGCCTGCTTCTCCCTCTCCCACTCCCCCTGCTTGTGTTCCCTCTCTCACTGTGTCTCTCTCTGTCAAATAAATAAAATCTTTTTTTTTTTTTTTTAAAGAGTGGGAGAGG